>NC_139699.1:57291580-57299080 GCF_964188405.1 Protomyctophum parallelum
AGAGGAGAGGAGAGGAGAGGAGAGGAGAGGAGAGGAGAGGAGAGGAGAGGAGAGGAGAGGTTAGTTTCTCCACTGACAGATGGTCAAGCTGGTAACAATGTGATGACCTTACAGTGTTACCATGGGAACTGTGGGTGTGGCAACAACTCATAGATAGACAGGCTTCATATACACACACACACGCACACGCACACACACACGCACAAGCACACGCTCACGCACACGCACACACACACACACACACTAGATGAGATTATACCTTGCTGTCTTGCTGATATATGGATAAAATGTAGTCATGCAAAGGCGTTTACGACTGTACGCGTGCAATACGTGCATGCGCGCACACACACACGGATTGTCAAGGACACTCAGGTCAAAGATTAGATTAGTTGCAAAGAAAAAAGTGTAGAAAGATTGATTGGGGTTTTCATCATGATAAGTAGGTAGGGAAGTAATTGAATATTGAACTACTCTACTTACTGTACACAAGTACATTTACTGAGCATGCATTTCCTGAACACCACAATTGCTATAAAGCAGCTTGGCAGCTCCTTTAACTGATGGACCCCTAGGAAATATATAGAAACCTAAAGTAAAACGTACCATCCAGAAGTGTCTCTAGTCTGTACTAAGTTCTATTAACAAGTGCCAATGCAGTCAGAATAACAAATAACAGTCTAAGTTCTAGTGCAATATTGATTACAAGTATCCTAATGTTGTGTGTCTACCATTCATTGTCAAAGGAAGCCAGCGACATGACGATGCAAAGCCGCAAAGATGCATGTAGCTGCTCCAAATCAACTCACAACACGTCTTTGCGTCTGCCTGTGTGAATGCACCATAAGCTATAAAGGTCCTGCATTGCATCCAGTGAATGTTAAATTTAGCTTCCTGCTGACTTTAGGAATAATTCATAATGGCAGAAATAATTCATAAGACAGCCTTGTTAAATAATACATCAAAGTGTAGCTTTTTGGATCTTCAAATTGGGGAAATACAATACAGTTTGCAGAATGATAGGCATGATAAAAACCCTTAAAAGTCAACCCATTATGCTACAGAAATAATATTTTATGCTATACCTTGATTTCCAAATGATGTTTGTTAACATTAAGGTGGATTATTATGCACAAAACAACTCATTTTATGGGTTGAAAGCACTGAATCTCTTCAAGCGTAAGACAACATCAACCCCATAATTGCTATCAAAGGGTTGGAAGTGGAACATTTAAGTAACAGTAAAATGACAGAAGAGGAAGTAATCCAAAGTTCAAAATTGAAGACACGGAATTTAATGTTCACAGTATTTCAGATAAGTGCCCTTTCAAACTTTTGGGGCATGCTTAGACAAACTTTTCTCTTGGCTCTCTCGCCTTTGTCCGTCACCCTGCAACCCCCCCCCCCCCCCCCTCTCTCTCTCTTGCTCCCTCCCTCCCACTCTCCCCATCCTCTCTCGCTCCCTTCCTCCCTCCCACTCTCCTTCATCCTCTCTCTCTCTCGTTCCCTCCCTCCCTCCCTCATCCTCTCTCCCTCTCTCCCACTCTCCTTCCTCCTCCCTCCCTCCCTCCCTCCCACTCTCCTTCCTCCTCTTTCTCCCTCCCTTGCCTTCCCTCTCTGGCTTTTTTCGCTTATGCTTGTCCTACTTTTGGCTCTTTGCTCTGTAATAATTTTTCTACTCCTTGCACCAAGACAATACCTTACCCTACGGCTAACAGTAAATCTGGCAATCTTAACATTCCACTCCTAAGCCCTGGGTTTGTGCGTGCGTGCATGCGTGCACGCGCGTGCGTGTGCATTTGTAGTATTGGTCTGCTCATAGAGATGTTGCATACTACTGTGTTCAGTGTTCACAATATACTTTTCAGAAGACGGTGATACAGGAAGGAAAGAAAGAAATATAGCTGCAAGCAGCGATAAGGCAGGACCAATAAAGAAGACAATACGCAATAAGAACAATATGCACAAATAAGACTGACAAGCTGAATTGTCGGTACCCGGATTTGAACACACAACCTTGTGGTCCGTTTTGGTAACAAGTATGTGTGTCCTCATTATCCATTTCTACAGTGTGTTCAATGTTCATGTTTTCACGCATACAAACTTCTCTTCAACCGGGATTTCAGTTAATGGTCCATAGATTGTGTGTAGGACATTTCACGCAAATTGCTCAAAAATCCAGACAGAAAATCAGGTATAAGCATTTTTCAAACTGCTCAAAATGGCGGAAAATCTGAGGGCGGAGCTTACTTGTCAAAGCGACAGATGTGTTCCCCATGAGTCAAGGAACATGTGGAAACAAGTGCCATGGATTTTGGCCAAACAAAGCATGAGTTATGACTGTTCAAAGGTTTCATTTAAAGCGCCCCCCCCTTTGACCAATTGGAGTAAGACTGCTTTCAGTGCTATCTGGCATGACCCTCTACTATACTGTAAAGTGACATAAGCATATGATGCTGCATGTATGTATTAGTGGCAGAAGAAGAATTTTCACAAAACAGCATTGGCTCATAACTTCTGCGATTTTGTGTCCGTATAGATCCAACGTGTAGACGTTTTTGTGCATTTTGATCAAAGATCTTGGGAGGAGATACATTTGAACTGTTTTTCATATAATTCAAAATGGCGGGTGATCTAAAGGTCAGAGGTCAAAAGTCAGAACACGAAAGTTGTTCGGCATGAGGAGACACATATGTATTGTGTATCAAAGTGTCATGCTATCGGTCAATGAGCTACACGTATGCACGTTCAAAGTCTGCATTTTCAATTGAGTGCTATAGCGCCACCCTTTGGCCAATGGTCATGGGCTTCGCATAGTCACCGTTTGGCATGGCCCTCTACCATGTTGCCACGTTTCACGAAAACCGACTGCACGGTTCAGCCAGAACAGCTATTTTTTGGCGGAAGGAGAAGAAGAAGAAGAAAGAAATAACACAAAAAACAATAAGTGACTTATTTTCTTGGTCCCTTAAAGACAGACAGTTTGGTTAGGGCTGTGCCAGTCTCCAAATGTGCATCCATAAATTACAGAGGAGAGATAAGAGAGAGACACTAATTGTGTCATGACGACATGATGACGTTCAGATGAAGGTCGCCGTGGGTCCTATAGACCGACTGTGAAGCGAAAGTGGAGGCAGTATGACTAGATTTAAATTCCTTTTTGTAGAGAAGGCTGTGTAATAATTAGGTTTAAATCACGTTTAAACAATTAGATTTAAATCCTTTTTACGAGAAGGCTGTGTAATAATTTGGTTTGAATAATTGGATTTAAATGTCTTTTGAAGAGAAGGCTGTGTAATAATTATAGGGTGGAATTACAGCGTATATGCTGTCGCTTGTTGCCTTATGATATGTTCTGACCATTGAATAGCATAGCGTTGGAGTCCAGATGCCACACAGACCTGGTATCTATTGTTTAGGGTACAACTGATTGGTCCCGTGACACAAGCCATTTCCTCTCTTATCTTTGTATAGAACCATTGCAGACCCTACTTTCCCCCCCGAGAACTACTGTACCACACCCCTGAATGCTTAATGCACTTCTACTGTACCACACCCCTGAATGCTTAATGCACCTCCGACTCCGTTTGCCTCAACACAATGAATTGATAGGCCTACAGAAAACCTATTTACATGTCTTCTGTGGACTCTAACATTACACCTAGCTACATGTTTATGTATTTATTTCATATTTACACGTCTTCTGTGGACTCTAACATTACACCTAGCTACATGTTTAAGCATTTATTTCATATTTACACGTCTTCTGTGGACTCTAACATTACACCTAGCTACATGTTTAAGCATTTATTTCATATTTACATGTATTCTGTGGACTCTAACATTACACCTAGCTACATGTTTAAGCATTTATTTCATATTTACATGTCTTCTGTGGACTCTAACATTACACCTAGCTACATGTTTAAGCATTTATTTCATATTGACATGTCTTCTGTGGACTCTAACATTACACCTAGCTACATGTTTAAGCATTTATTTCATATTTACATGTCTTCTGTGGACTCTAACATTACACCTAGCTACATGTTTAAGCATTTATTTCATATTTACATGTCTTCTGTGGACTCTTAACATTACACCTAGCTACATGTTTAAGCATTTATTTCATATTTACATGTCTTCTGTGGACTTACACCTAGCTACATGTTTAAGCATTTATTTCATATTTACATGCTCTAGTATGTGAAGAAGAGTCTGCCTGTGCTATTAACTCATTTCGGATCAAATATATATAAATTCGGTATTTCTCCTCTGGTGAAAAGCTGAAGGCTCTCGGTCAAATCTGGTCATATATACTAAGTGATAATGCACTAATTGGTACATGTATTCATGAGGTAATTGTGTATCCCCCAAAACCATGACAGCTAATTTGACCTTTGGCTTAAATAAATTACTCAATTTTGACCCCAAAATGTAGTTACGACTACAAGGGCGACTGTGGCTCAAGAGGTAGAGCAGGTCGTCCAATGATCCATGGGTCGGCGGTTCGAATCCCGGCTCCTCCTCCTGTCTACATGTCGAAGTGTCCTTGGGCAAGACACTGAACCCCAAATTGCTCCCGATGTGCTGGTTGGTACCTTGCATGGCTTCCGCCGCAATCGGTGTATGGATGTGTGTGTGAATGGGTGAATGTAATGCACAATCTATGTAAAGCGCTTTGGATAAAGGCGCTATATAAATTTACCATTTAGTTACTGGAATTTAGTCTTTGTGTTGCAAGATGGACAGAGGAGGGGGGTGAAAACATACACACACTCACGCACGCATGCGCGCGCACACACACACACACACACACACACGGAGGGGGGGTGAAAACAAAGAGAGAGGGGAGGAAAGACAGCTATTGTGTTGTCAGAGGAAGTGCGTTCGAACACACATGGGGAGGGGGAGGTGGTTGTCACAGAAATAACATTTGACACTCTCCACTGTGACCTATGACCTCTGAATGAGTGTCACTGTCTGAGTGCTATTTGAATGACATCAGTGATGGACGAAGTACCTTTACTTGAGTAAAAGGTATCAATACGGCAATGTATTGTAGATATACTCTGTAAAAGTCCTGTATTAAAATCCATTCTGGGCGGGAACCCCTTTTGGTGTTTTAAGCATTGTGTTATCCATAGCTATTGAAAAATAGCAGATCTACAAGCTCATAGCGCGGCATAAGTGCCTAGTGCAAATCGTGAAAATGTGGGGCAAATCTTTGAACGTTTTTTAAAGGACCACTTCACCACTTTTCAACCTATCTTCATATAATAGGTCCTCACTAATAATGCAAGATCTACTCTCTCTCAAAACGTCAACTTGCATGCAAGATCTACTCTCTCTCAACACATCAACTTGCATACAAGATCTACTCTCTCTCAACACGTCAACATGTATGCAAGATCTACTCTCTCTCAACACATCAACATGTATGCAAGATCTACTCTCTCTCAACACATCAACATGTATGCAAGATCTACTCTCTCTCAACACATCAACATGCATGCAAGATCTACTCTCTCTCAACACATCAACATGTATGCAAGATCTACTCTCTCTCAACACATCAACTTGCATACAAGATCTACTCTCTCTCAACACGTCAACATGTATACAAGATCTACTCTCTCTCAACACGTCAACATGTATGCAAGATCTACTCTCTCTCAACACATCAACATGTATGCAAGATCTACTCTCTCTCAACACATCAACATGTATGCAAGATCTACTCTCTCTCAACACGTCAACATGTATGCAAGATCTACTCTCTCTCAACACGTCAACATGTATGCAAGATCTACTCTCTCTCAACACGTCAACATGTATGCAAGATCTACTCTCTCTCAACACATCAACTTGTATGCAAGATCTACTCTCTCTCAACACATCAACTTGCATACAAGATCTACTCTCTCTCAAAACGTCAACATGTATGCAAGATCTACTCTCTCTCAACACATCAACATGTATGCAAGATCTACTCTCTCTCAACACGTCAACATGTATGCAAGATCTACTCTCTCTCAACACATCAACATGTATGCAAGATCTACTCTCTCTCAACACGTCAACATGTATGCAAGATCTACTCTCTCTCAACACATCAACATGTATGCAAGATCTACTCTCTCTCAACACATCAACATGTATGCAAGATCTACTCTCTCTCAACACATCAACATGTATGCAAGATCTACTCTCTCTCAACACGTCAACATGTATGCAAGATCTACTCTCTCTCAACACGTCAACATGTATGCAAGATCTACTCTCTCTCAACACATCAACTTGTATGCAAGATCTACTCTCTCTCAACACATCAACTTGCATACAAGATCTACTCTCTCTCAAAACGTCAACATGTATGCAAGATCTACTCTCTCTCAACACATCAACATGTATGCAAGATCTACTCTCTCTCAACACGTCAACATGTATGCAAGATCTACTCTCTCTCAACACGTCAACATGTATGCAAGATCTACTGTCTCTCAACACATCAACATGTATGCAAGATCTACTCTCTCTCAACACATCAACATGTATGCAAGATCTACTCTCTCTCAACACATCAACATGTATGCAAGATCTACTCTCTCTCAACACATCAACATGTATGCAAGATCTACTCTCTCTCAACACATCAACATGTATGCAAGATCTACTCTCTCTCAACACATCAACATGCATACAAGATCTACTCTCTCTCAACACATCAACATGTATGCAAGATCTACCTACTCTCTCTCAACACATCAACATGTATGCAAGATCTACTCTCTCTCAACACATCAACATGTATGCAAGATCTACTCTCTCTCAACACATCAACATGTATGCAAGATCTACTCTCTCTCAACACGTCAACATGTATGCAAGATCTACTCTCTCTCAACACATCAACATGTATGCAAGATCTACTCTCTCAACACATCAACATGTATGCAAGATCTACTCTCTCTCAACACATCAACATGTATGCAAGATCTACTCTCTCTCAACACATCAACTTGTATGCAAGATCTACTCTCTCTCAACACGTCAACTTGCATACAAGATCTACTCTCTCTCAACACGTCAACATGTATGCAAGATCTACTCTCTCTCAACACATCAACATGTATGCAAGATCTACTCTCTCTCAACACATCAACATGCATACAAGATCTACTCTCTCTCAACACATCAACATGTATGCAAGATCTACTCTCTCTCAACACATCAACATGTATGCAAGATCTACTCTCTCTCAACACATCAACATGTATGCAAGATCTACTCTCTCTCAACACGTCAACATGTATGCAAGATCTACTCTCTCTCAACACGTCAACATGTATGCAAGATCTACTCTCTCTCAACACATCAACATGTATACAAGATCTACTCTCTCTCAACACATCAACATGTATGCAAGATCTACTCTCTCTCAACACATCAACATGTATGCAAGATCTACTCTCTCTCAACACATCAACATGTATGCAAGAA
>NC_139699.1:57304080-57405634 GCF_964188405.1 Protomyctophum parallelum
ATGGTTATGGCAAAACTTAACTTAAATAATAATCACTATTATGCGTCCATAAAACATTTATTCAGATCTTTTGAATGTATAATTGCATACACTATTCTGTGATATATTTTCTGCCTATTCAGGCCGAAACCGAATAGGCCGAAAATGCATTTTTAGCCATTTTCTGCCGAATATTCGGTGCATTGCTAAAAAAACCCAATTATAATTCAGTAGAATAGTGAGATAACTCTAAACCCCCCGCCCCCCCCCCCCCCACACACACACACACACACCAAAAAGAAAACGGATGTGTCATGCATTATGGGCCTATACTATTATGAATTTATATAGACATTTCTGTAATCACTATACTATACTTACTATATACTTAGTAGCCTATATAGTGCCCTCTCACTACGCTCATTCTGTAGCTCCAGAATGAGCGTAGGGAGAGGGCACATATGGGGCTACTATATACTATACTATACAGGGGGCATTGCGAAATTAGTCCACTTCAGAAGTCTGAGTGGGAATGAGGATCCCCTGGGGGTCCCCGGACTCCACTTTGGGAACCACTGCTATAGGAGAAGTTACAGTAAGCAGCACTTAGTTCAATATTATTATATTTATTATAGCTTAACTTAAGACCATAATCTTTCATTTGCAGGTCCTTTATGAATGGACATGGTGGCGCGGCTGGTGCCATGCTCTACCAATGTATCATCTTTGACCCTGTCCCTATATATGTCTATTTGACATCTTTCACACACGCACGCGCGCGACACACACACACGCACACGCACACACACCTCGATCGGGGAATAATTCCAGCCTCGGCAACACTAACGTGTCATTAAGATTCTAAACCAACATTACAGAGACATTCTTTAAATACCTCCAACCGTCTACTTACCACCGCGGTGACTGGCTGGTACTCGACCCCAAAATAAAAACAAATTATTATAAACTTTGTGAGTTTTCAAATTGTTGGCCGCGGCGCTCAGTCAAGCATCCTCGTCCTCCTCGTCCTACGAAACAAGTGTTGCGAATATACACACGATACAAAGTAGCGTTTGTGCGTAATTTCCCACCATGGAAGCAGTAGAGAAAGCGGAGAGGTCCCCTTGTGTTGTTAGAAAAAAAACAAAAAAAAAGAAACAGCCTCGTTGCTAAGTAGCGGTGTGCTCATCTCTCTCTCTCTCTCTCTCTCTCTCTCTCTCTCTCCCCCTCTCTCACCTCTCGATCTCAGTTCAAACCAAGCATGACTCCGCCCATCCGGACTGGCCAAACTCTCTCTCTCTCTCTCTCTCTCTCTCTCTCCCTCATTAAGTGCAAAAGGGTTTGGCATTATATTTGCATATAATAATATTTGATATGGCTATTTTAAGTGCAAGGTGCTGACACACCAATTAAATTAATTCAGTTACCTGCTATGAGTTCAATAAAGTTATTGATATGATATGATTGATATCTACAGTATAGGCCTATATTGTGAATTGTGACAGTCTATTACGACACGTTACAAAAATGAATCTACTACAAGTTGCCTGTTTGCATGATCTATAGGAGGACATTAATATAATGTAACTAAATTAATTAAATGTCAATCCCTCTCAGTGTCACAGCCTCTACTTGCTTAGTTAGGTCGTAAACACGTGGTTTTGGCCTAGCCTTAATTAGGGAAGGCCATATTTTCATCACAATTAAATATAAAACATGTATACGGTTAAAGTGCGCCACCTAGTGTTATGGGAGCAGAATTACATATTTCTTTGGTAGAAATATAGTCTGGTGATGCTAGGTTAGTATAGTACTAGAAACATCATATTTTTTCTCAGCACAATTTCAATAATACATACAAGACAGAGTGCCACAAAGTGCCACTTTTTCATGTCAAGGCCCACTATTCAATTGGCATTATGAGCCACCCACGGACCACCATTCAATTAGATCTAGCCTCTCAGACCTAAAATTAAAGAATACTTTGTTGTCGTTGGATAAGATTTTGTCCACAATTCCATGCTGTATCGATGTTGGTACCATTAGGAGAGATAACAAACGTTGATCAAAAAGAATATATATTTGACAATCTCTAATTGTGTAACCTCTTGTAAATTGTCTTAGTAATTTAATTTAATTTAATGCAGATGTAACTCGTGAGAGTGTGAAATGAAACCAAATGGACCCGTATGGCTGGACAATGGAAATGAAGAGTTTACATAGTACACAAGCGCAAGACATGGCCAAAGCATTTCCGGGGGTCCCCAGCCAAAAACGTTGAGAACCACCTGCCATCCATAAGGAACATAAAGAACAAGATCTGATGGTATGCCATCAGAAGTTCTGTAGGTTAAGGACCACCTGCAGAAATGAACATCGTATTGCCCTCCTGGGAAAACTCAAACTCTGGTGAACTCATCCCCCCCTGCCAGAAAACATTCTCCTCGGAGTGTCAGAGTGGATTTCGCCCCCACAGAAAGAAGGAAAAAACCTGCCATGATTCATAGTCTTCATAATATACCTCCACTCTTTGAACTGTCAGCCAAAAATGGCTATCCTGACAAAATACATCTGGATACCGACTGAATGTCATCCCCAGTATTCAGTGGCCATGGAGATGAAACGGAACCCTTCAGGGTTGAGACTGGAGTCAAGCAGGTTTGGGATATTTTTGCTCCTACTCCGATACTCAGACTAAATCTACAGTTGATTTAGTCGAACAGAATGTATTTTGGCGGGCCTTGATGCCGTCGTAATGACTTTTTTCAACGATCTACAAGCCCACAACATGTCCCAGCGTGACGCATTGTGGGCTTGTAGATCGGCTATTTTCAGCATGCAACAAAGTGTAAAATGACTGTCATTCTGGATGTCTCCAACACCAGCTGTCCTGGAGGGGGCAGACATCCTTACCGTTACTGGCAGTCATTGCCCAACAAACTAGCACAGATGGATTGGCCAAGTTGTCCAAACAAGCGATAACTTCTCATATAGGACGCGTCCCAAGACGTTAAAATAAATGATAATGAGGACGACATGAAAGCGAACATCAAAAAGTGCCACATACAGTAGACCTTATAACATTTGCGAAGACACGTACAGCAGCAAGAATCAGAATACATTTTATTGTCACATCACAGGTTTACAGGTGTAAAGAAGTGGGTGAAATTTGAAGATTTTGTGCAAGTCAATAGTCCAACCTGATGATCTTTTTGCTTGTTAATTAAGGCTGCTTAATATTAGATTGTGATGTGATTTCATCCTCATGGACTGTCAAGTGTCACGACCAGACCACTGTGCTGCGATTCAGATTCAGTTCTTTATTGTGATCGGTCAGACAGACTGTATGTATTTTAAATGGGAATAAAACCATTCAGATTCAGATCTACATGTACCCGAGTATAAAAACATACAAACATATTTTTCATGTTCAATACCAAACTGCAGTGTGATTAATCAGATAATTGATTAGGCAATTTTTACAAGCATAAACTACCGGTATAAAAGGTTTGCTGATTACTGTGTCATAATGATTAAATGCTGAATTGCGTTTTTACTCATTTCACTGGCTGACAAATAAAAACAAGCAGGTGTTTGTCTATTGAGATTTGGTTAACATTTTCACCATTGATCAAGACTTTGGATGAATGTTCTAAATAGGCTTATCAGCAAGTCAATCACAAGTTGAGTTATAAGCTAAAAAGTCACAAGCACAGTAGACATTTCCACCAAATTTGGTATTTTGAGTCATATTTTATTGTTTGTGATTGTGATGTAGCATGCATATATTTCAAATTTTTGTTCTTTTACATCTTCACCATTATGTGAATTCTCATTATAATTCCATATTATGAAGTAAAAGGTTATGTTTTTGACTAGATATCCATTTGGGTTCAGATAACATTTGGGTTCATATTGTACTAACTTATTTTACTATAAGTTTATGCCAATTAATTGCATAGACTAATCAAATAATAATAAAAAATAATACAAAAAAATGCATAGACCATAGACTAATCAAATAATATATATATAAAAAAATCATTAGTGGCAACATTAACACATAGTACCTTGTAGAACATTTCAGTTTAGCATAACATAATATACATCAAACAGCAGTTGTTGATTTTTTTAAATATATATTTTTCTAACTTGTTCGCCTGTTATTCCCGTTATTCAACAGCCATTGAATCCTTCTCCTACCAAAGTGTCCTATATTTTATGAGAAAAGAAAATATATGCTTTTTGTGGCTTGACGGTTCAACAGTCGACAACAGTGTTCCAAAAGTCACCGATTCAACCCTCCACGACAGGAAGTGTGTCCAGTCCAGCAAAAATGCCCTTGAGCAGCATTTATTTCGTCAGACTGTGCTCTGAACTCCATGGGAATGGAGGTGTGTGGCTGTGTGTGCTACTGTATACACAATTAAAATGATTAATTTCACCTCCCTGCATGGATCAACATAGACATCCTAAATGTCCATGTTGTGGCTATACAAGGATGTAAAGCAGAATAGCTTGTTGGCCTCATCTGATATAGCTTTAGACGTGCTAGTGTGGATCCTTGCCGACGCAGAAAGTGTACAGTGCAAATTGAAATGGTTTACATTTTAAACTTTCAAATCGCAGTGTTTCATTTCATTATGCAGTTTAATTTAAACGTGTAGGCTGTTTAGAAGTTTCTTCTTCTTTTCTTTTTTCTTTTAGAAAAGTCTTGAAAGGGAAGTCAATGATAGTCCTACCTACTAGAGTAGAAGTGTGAGAATTCTAGACAATTCTATGATAATTGGAACCGTAGAATGAGACCCATTAAGAATTCTACCGGCGAATTAAAATGGAACTTTATGAGAATCCCACTGTATATTCAGAAGGAGTCTATTTGAATTCTTGTGGCGATGTTCCCAACCAAGTTTAAATTCCGCAACATTTTCCACCACTGATGAAGGTGTGACATTGCCACATTAAAGTGAGACCCTGCTTCGCTTTAATGGGCCGGGTCCTTGCCATGGTAACCACCTGTGAATGAGGTCATCACGGACACAATCTCCATCCTGATCCTGACACCGTGCCATCAGCTTCCTCAGTGGCAAATCCGAAGGGACATCTCTTTCTAAATAGGAGAGAGAGAGACAGCAAAGTATATCAATACCCCAGCAAGCCAAATTATATCATGACGACGTCCTCCGGTGACTCTGGTGACGTTCAGGACTAGGCCAGATCACAGCCCATATGGGGATGATCTTTACGTCATTTCCAGGACGTCTTCACCAGTTGAAATAATATAGCTTATTCTGGGTCAGATCTGACTAGTTATGATATGACTTAAGTTGATCTGGCCTCGATCGGACTCTCTGATTCATCCAGGGAAGTCCCTGTTAGTGGGCAGAATTTATGTTGGTTGAAAGCAGGTGATAATCTGGGCCGGATCTGACTAGTCTTGGTGTGATTTGATCTGGCCCAAATAGAGACGTCACTGATTCGTCCAGGTCCTGGCCGTGCTTGCTGGGACATATACTAGTGGATACTGTGAAACATACATTCCATCAGTAGACACAGCAGCAGATATATACGTAACTCAGGTTAATATTTTGCTAGTGAATGACATTAACAGAAAAGTGCGATGACCACAATGTGTGAGTGAGAAGCAAGTTCATTATAAATGGTGTCATTTATACTGTAGGTGACAATTGTGGCTTTAATGGGCGGGCTACCAACAAGTTGCTACATGTTGGAGCTACCCAGCAAAAAGTGCCTTCTTCTCAAGGCACCTTAATGGCTGTTCATGTTTTATTACGTACTGAACTCTAGACGTGCGGGCCTTTAACGTCTAGTATAATACATCAGCACGGGAGTCTTCTACAGTTCCCATGAAGTTCTCACTGATTACCCCCAGCTGGCCTGGGGTTTCACACCCACCACAGCTTTCTGAACATGCCCACTTTTCTTCCCAGCCCCACCCAACCCAACCCATCCCACCCCTCTGGCTACAGATAAAGATTTAGAGATTACAGTAAAGGTCTTCCGTGCAAACTATACTCTTGATTTATAGATTACCACAGTAGAGATCTCTCTAATCTGGATTAGGCATTAAACCACAAAGGCCGATATGGTCTGGCGTATTTATTTACGCCAGACCATATCGGTGTTTGTTCATGTGTGTGTGTCACTGTGTCTACTCACAGATTCCGTCATATATTTTTAATATGTCTCAATATATAGGTAAAATAGGCAAAATATATATAGGCAAAAAAGGTATCACAATGAATTATTAAACTACCTGTTATCATGTAATTTCAATATAGTTACAGAATGCTGATCATGGTTATTGTTGAGTACAGAAAAATCCTGAATGTAGTTCAATAAAGGATGTACCCTTGTGAGTAGGTTTTTACACATTCAATATTAAATGAACACTCGGGATTGAAATACTAGAACACTGAACTGTGTAGCTGGTCATGAGTAACTCTTATGATCATACTCATGTTGTTGTTGGCCCAACAATGACTCCATTATGTTTCCCCCTCTCTGTCCATCCTTCTGTTATTTCTTCTTCTAAAATAACTCATCTCAAAAACGTACTCGGAACTGGATTTACATGGAATTTGCTGTAAACCTTCATGCTCTCCAGCGGAAAGCCATTACGTATTCTGGTGACTCAATGGCCTTTCCTCTGGCACCACCTTTATTTAGGCCAGATGCAACTCAACAATTTTTACCTTTTTGTCCTAGTGCCACCCAAAAGGTAAAAATAGTTTGGGCTAATATTTTGGCCCAAGCGCCAAAATATGAGCATGCACCGGGCACGGCACACAACGGTATGTCATAACCTCATAGAGGCAGATTTTGGGATGAACTGTGTACCAAATCAAGCTGGGCTTTTAAATCCATTCAAGGCGGGAACCCCTTTTGGCGTTTTAAGCATTTTGTTATACTTTAGCTATTGAAGAATAGCAGATCTACAAGCTCATAGCGCGCCACCGAGTGGCGCGCTACAAGCTTGTAGGTCTGCTATTTTTGAAAAATCGTAAAAATGCAGCACAAATCTTTGAATATTATATTCTTTCATAGCGCAAGTTTTTAACTCAAATCGTTGCTTCTTCATATTTTCAGATGGGGGTCGGCGGCTAATTACAGACAAGTAAGACGCGCAAACGCGGGAAGCGAATGCAGCTCGTGTGTGTGTGTGGTTGTTTGTGTGTGTGTGTGTGTGCTACAGCTGCGCCCTGTGTGTGTGTGTGTGTGTGTGTGTGTGTGCTACAGCTGCGCTCTCTGGTGGCGGGCGGGTGGTGTCACAGCGGGACAGACACACAGACAGACAGACAGACATGATCTGCAGGGTCTCATAGTTAGTGCTCATTGCGTTCGCAATAATTCTGGAGGTCCTTGACATGAACAGCACCAGTGCACCACTGATACGTTTTTCAGAAAACAGTTTTTTCTGATAAACTGAGTGACTTAATAATAATATAATAATAAATACAGCTGAAGAGATGAGTTAGACAAGAGTTAGAGGGAATTTAGGAAGTATTAAGCGCACACACACACACACACACACACACACACACACACACACACACACACACACAGTCCTCCCTACATCACACACACATACACACCCATCCTTATCTGACACAGGTCTACGTGCTACAACTATGCAAACAGGTTTTACAATCAGAATGTATCACATGAACCACAAAATGTGGGCAGGCAGGTTTGACCTGGAAGTTAGTAGCCAGTTTGTTCCCCCCCATAGCCAGTCTGTCCCATCAACAGCCCAGTGTTTGATTTTAGTTGTAGTCATAGTCTTTTGAATAGTTTTAATTTAGTTTTAGTCACCTGGAATGTTTTAGTGTTAGTCTAATTTTAGTCATCAATGTTTATTTGACTAAATCTACAGTTGATTTAGTCAACTAAAATGTGTTTTGGCGGGCCATGATGCCGTCGTAATGACTGATTTTATACTTGCTGAAAATAGCCGATCTATAAGCCCACAACGCGTTGCAGCGCGACGAGTTGTGAGCTTGTAGATCGGCTATTTTCAGCATGCAACCAAGTGTAACATGACTTATACTGGATTTCTTGTCCACTACTCCCTTCCTAACATTTTAGTCTAGTTTCTATCTGTTGACGAAATTGTCGATATATTTTGTCTTAGTTGTAGTCATCGTAGCTTAGTTTTCATTTAGTTTTTGTCAGTGAAAAAAGGTAGTCGACGAACATTTTTCGTCTTGTTTTAATCGACGAAAACAACACTGCAACAGCAGCCTTGTATCGTTCTTAAGTTCTCTAGTAGTGAGACAGTGATGGCCCCCGAGACACTGAAAGCTTCATCAAACACACGCATTGTTTTAAATGGCTGTATCCGCACTGCAGGCATCAAGTGGACGCGTCTAAACCTGTTGACGCGTCTTTCAGAATCATTTCAGAGCGTCGACAAGGGTTTGACGTGTTCAAACTCGTATTGCAGGGGTGTGGCGTTTGAATGTTCTAAACTCTTTTGAGAACCATAAGTCCATTTTAATGAAGTAGAAACAGATCCAGATTTTTTTTCCTATGAAACTATAGTAGCCCCCCACTTATTCAAAACACCCCGAACGCCCAGGGTTATTTAACCCAATAAATCAGAGCGCCCAGCGATTTATAGCAGCGGAGCACATTTAGAGACGCACCAGCCACTATCCCGGATGTAGCTGAAGTAGCTTGATGTAGCCAAGACACTCCCGAGGCGATCGACAACAACGGGAGGTATGATTAATTCTAACGCGACTGGCGCCAGCGCTTTAAACAGCAAATAATATTGATGAGGACGTAGATAGGTAGGCTACCCTGTTACAACAGGGTCAAATTCAGGACCCAATTTGAAGTGGAGAGTGAATTTGGTGAGAACCACGTAGTGAGATATCACAAGTGAAATATCCACAAATATTGTCATTCAGGGAGAACGCTGAGCTTTTTCATACAGTCTCAAACAGCCCTCGATTAGATTTGGTTCAAACCCCTACCTTCTCAATTAGTGTAAATAACTACACACTTAACACTACACTAAGTGTAACGATTGAATTGACCTGTAGAGCTGGATTGTTATTTTAAATCTTTATTTACTTATTTTTTACTCACCAGAGGTATGTAGTTATTTTATATGATAAAGTTTCAGAATGCATTTACAAGAATTAACTTTTTTGGCTCACCAGAGGATATATTATATATATGCAATATTAGACTCACCAGAGGTTCCAGTTCTTTGCGGTCTAGCAGGTTGAGCTCAGTGCCAAAGTAGTAGAAGTGTTTGTAGCAGGTGTTGATGTGAGCCTCAGCTCCCATCAGAAGGACTCTGTCAAAATGGTGGATGTAGACGTGGACAAACACCCTGAACAGGCGACACAAGATCTTCTTACACACTGACACAAAGTTCTTTGGGAACGGTGTACCTGGTGGGAAAGACGAAGAGACAGAGAGAGAGACAAAATTAGATTTACGGACGAATGCAAAGGCTAAAGTTGGAAAGAGAGAGAGGAAGAGAGGGCACGAGTGAAGGTTAGCAGAGCGCGTGAAGGAGCAAAGGATTAAGATAGTGAGAGATAAAGAGGAAGAATAGTAACTGGGAATGAAGGATTGGGGCATAGGTACACAGAGGAGAGAGACGCTGGAGAGGGAGAAAACCGAGGAAATTAAACAGTAAAGAAGCACGGAAGGAGGAGAAAACAGACTTCTAACTATAGGAATTCAATGCACAAAAGAGACTTGTGAAGGATTCTGAGACCAAATCGTGTGTGGTTACTTCAAAACTAATTTGATGGTCAAAGTATTGCTCTCAACTCCCATAAATACAATCTAAAGATAATGTCTAAGTAACATTTGTCCCACTGTGTGGCAGAGTGGCGGTTTAACACAAAAGAAAGAAAAATGGGTGAATCCTTTCTCTGCTATTCTGAATTTAATAGTTTAACATTTATTCTCCTTTTCTCTATAAAACTGAACATAAATGAAGAGATACAAATAAATACATTTTTCATTGCACATATTTGTAGCATAATAAAATGTATAGTTTTCATAGCCACAGTATCAGTTCTATAGATCTCATATAGTTGGCAATTACTATCAAATATATAGAACTGAGCAGAAATGCCATAGGACAGTATTCTGTGGCCGACAGTGCACGCACACACACACACAGAGAGAGAGAGAGAGAGACTTAGCTATGGCTGAGGGGGCTGGTGAGTCAGGGCTCTCTGGTGGCTGGCCTAGTTCTCCATAGGAGCAGGATTAGACAACTAACCCCGGCTGATGTCCAGTGCATGCTTGACGATGGATAAACCTCAGTCTCTCGCTATTGAGGTGACCTTAATTTAGCTTAAGCTACAGTTAACTAGCAAGCAAATGTAGCCAGTCTCCCTCAAAGCCTGTCGGCAATACAAAGAACAACAGCTAGCTATATTCACATTCGGCAAATTCAGTGTAGCTGATCCTGTCCTCACAGGTCCATGTGCACTTCTGAGGCTTTATTACAGATGGCTCGGGAATCTACAAGCTGGCATCTTTACACAGGCTTTTTAGCAAAAGGACGATGCACACCTCAGAAGGCTAGTGACAGGTGCGTAGGGCAATAAAGCATACTTAAAAGGTTATCTATGAAAAACAAAGAAAGGGTCCCGCACACTGTCAGAAACTTGCCAAAAATGTTGCTCTTTATTGGGTCAAAGATAACATCTTTACACAGGCGACATTCTAACATGCATTTTAGTGACGAGGCGAAGATGAAGGAAGTGGAACAGATGGAGAGAGAGAGAGAGAGAGAGAGAGAGAGAGAGAGAGAGAAAATGAGCAGACTTTCTTGGGTATTTAGGTACATCCCAGGTGCCAGAGAGAGAAAGAGTGAGTAAGTGAGTGAGTGAGTGAGTGAGTGAGTGAGTGAGTGAGTGAGTGAGTGTGTGTGTGTGTGTGTGTGTGTGTGTGTGTGTGTGTGTGTGTGTGTGTATTCTCCCGTGTACAGACAGTAGACAAACAACTAGTTTCTTAAGCCAAGTTTAAGTTCTGTAATATTTAAATTCCACGTTGCCTTGGTCGTTTGTTAATTAAAATATGTCAACACATTTTGGCATGTACACTATGTGTGTGTGTGTGTGTGTGTGTGTGTGTGTGTGTCCACTGTCTACATTATGTGTTGGTGTGTATCGGATGTCAGTGTCACTACATAATTGACGAGTTTGAAGACATCGATACCTTTCTCACCTCCTCGAGCTCTTTTTTCTTCCAACTGACTTCATTCCTCTCCTCTCCCATACTCTTCTCAACTATCCTTTTTATCACCGGCAGGTATTTTTACAACCCTGTCTTTTCACTCTCCCAGTGCTGCTTAAAGGGGTTTTTCACTTTGAAATGCTTCTGGGGTCATTTTTTTTATGTTAGGTCGGGATTTTGTGTGTACCCCAGACAGTTTGTAAATTGCTTGATTCAAAATTTTGATATTTGATTATGCATTTCATCAGAATCCTATACCATAAACCCATTGTAACTTCAAACTCCATTTTTAACTTCACTGAAAACACGTAAGTGACTGGTATTGTCTTTCTAATGCGTGAGGGGGGGCTGTGTTATTTTCTTTTCCTCAGCATAAAATGCAATACTAGCACACTACATATTTAGCTGCACATATTGGCTGTCGTGGTGAAGGCCTTGTGGACCAGTCAACGCTCTCCCCGGTAGAACTCAAGACACGTGAATGCTCTATTTTTATATTCCGTTGCACGCATGCACGCACACGCACACACACACACCCTATAACACACCTCTGCTGTTGAGCCTCTCGTCTCCACTCTAGTCTACAGTACCAATTAGGGCTAAAATTGCCTTGCTCAAGAGCACATTGCCAGTGCAGCAGTTACTGAGAGACACTTGCTTGACGTTGTTCTCCCTTCCATACAACACAGGGAATCCAAGTGGCACAGTGTTGTTTTTGGCAGCAAATTTGCATTTTAATTTTAGTCATAGTCTCTTGAATAGTTTTCACATCGTTTTAGTCACATTTTAGTCACCCGGAATGTTTTAGTGTTAGTCTAGTTTTAGTCGACTAAATATCAGAAGATTTTAGTCGACTAAATCTACAGGTGATTTACTCGACTAAAATGTATTTTGTCGGGCCTTGTTGCCGTCGTAGTGGCTGATTTTATACTTACTGAAAATAGCCGATCTACAAGCTCACAGCGCGTCGTGCTGCGACACGTTGTCAGCATGTAGATCTGCCATTTTCAGAAATACTGGATCTCTTGTCCACTAGTCCCTTCCTAACATTTTTGTCTACCGGTAGTTTTTATTTGTTGACGAAATTGTCAGTATATTTTATTTAGTCTTAGTTTTAGTCACCATAGCTTAGTTTCCATTTAGTTTTCGTCAGTGGAAAAAAGGTAGTCGACGAACATCTTTCGTATTAGTTTTAGTTGACGGAATCAACACTGGTGGCACACCCTTCTGGCCACAAGGCTTCCCCCAACCAGAGTAATCTAGTAAGAGAGTGGCGACACTAGCGTTGACTCCCATTGTTAACAATGGAATGCGAAAGTGCTCATTCTATCTTAATGGGATAGTTCCAATGTTTGGAACTGTATAGCCCATAGGCACCCCGCTTTGCGGCGAGATCAAAGCGTGTCGCCACTCTCTTGCTATTCCACTCGGCCCCCCAACTAACTAAACTCACCGATGCTGGTGGGGAAGATGTCCTCGTTGTTGATCTGCATCTCGATCCAGTCCATCAGCAGGCTCATGTACTGGGGCGCGGGCAGCGCCGTCGGCCTCTTGTACCGCCGGTCGTCCTGCCAGCGGTACTCGTACTTGGGGCCTCCGGACATGATGGGACACGACTCCGCCGTGCAGAACTCGCACACCGTCCCGTAGATCAGGTTGATCCGGTTGAAGAAGTCCACCACGTGAACCGCCACCCACTCGTTCAGGTCCTCGCCGTGCGGCAGGCGCACCGCGGCCCGCAGGTCCACGCCAGAGTCCAGCGAGGCCTGGGCCATCTTGTAGAGGTCGAAGCGCTGCGTGCCCGGCTCAAACTTCTTCTTGGGCCGGAAGGTTCTGTCCTTGTGGAAGACTTGTTTTAGGTGGACGGACATGGTGTAGGTCTGCGGTCGACAGGAATGATTATAGGTATATTCGGAAAATGCGTTTCAGACGGCCCACCTATACATAAATCAAGGCAATATTGTGGGGGAAACATCCATAATATTCAAAGTGAAGAAATTGGGTCCATGTCCTATCCCATTCTCATTATTTAGTACAAGAATAATGTAGCCATTGGCATTGTGGTCTAGAGGGTGTTGCAATTGCTTGTAAAGTTCATAATCTGGACATTTCACTTAATTCTATGTTTTCAATTCATGTAATTCACTCCAGATAATAATGCAGTCAGCTTCACCTCAATGACCAATGGTCATCAAGAGGTCACTCAAACACTGGGATTCTAAGCTCTGAACAAATATTCCAACTGGCCAATAGTCCAAAAGCTTCTGACTTTCTTTCTTTCCGTTGCGTTTCTCCTTTTGGAACTTCACATGCTGCTTTGTCCTGTTGAGACACAAATATATAATCATAAAACATTTAGCCTGCAGCCTGATAGAATAATTGAACATCAATATTTTATGCTGGATGTTGCACAATCTGGTAGTGTTGCCAGAGTGTGCAAAGTGTTGAGTATTAGTGAAGCATATGAACAATGAGTGTCTGTGTCTATTTATATATGTGTATTTGTACAGTGTGTGTATTATTGTGACATACTGAGTGAGTGAGTGTGTGAGTGTGTGTGTGTACTGTATGTGTACATCTGTGCAGTGCACACGTGCGTGTGCAGGCCTAATGTTGTGAAGTTTCCACACTGTTCTGATTGAAAACAAAACCTAATCCTCTTTCAGAATTCAGGTCTGTACAGGATTGAGATTTAGAAATAGAAACAATGTATAGTTCAGTTTAGACTAGTTTTGGTTGTCTCCGCCAGGCCCAACGTGTGGCCGAGACTATGTTTTCGCCCGTCCGTCTGTGTGCAGCTAATCTCCGGCACCATTGGACCAATCGGCTCGAAACAAACATTTTCTCACATTGGCCTGTTATAGCGCCACCAGGATGTTGATTATAGCAGAGCAAATCTTTGGATATTTTTGACAAAACATCACACACACCATCAACTGTTGAAGGACCGTAGCTCATACAATCAAAATTCCATTTCCCATGGATTCATTAATCCGTACACAACCATTTTGCGTTTTCTTTGCAAAACCCAGTATTTTGCTTAAAGCTGTGCCACATACTTCATTGGACAGTCTGTCTGTCAGGGAATTGATGTTAATGATGTTGGTTATCAACATGAATCTGGCTCCAATGAATACAGAGCAGACACATATCCTGTAAGCCTTTTGGTTGCTTGATACTGTAACATTAAATCAGAGATCAGACCTGTGTTTACAATCACTTTGTGGATCAATTACGTGGATGTAGAAAATGTCTGTTGTTTTAGGCTATTAGCTTTTCATCATTGTATTGTTGCCGACCCATAGTAACTGACTTGGCCTGGCGCAGACCTGTGCTCTGAGGAACACATATTTCTACTTTAATCTGTTTAATCCAGGGAACATTTACTGAGCACATGCAGATGCCGTTTTACACCAGAGTTAAGCAACTTTAGTCACAAGACTTCTTTCAACACAAGTTTAACCCCCTATGGAAGTTCAGCCTTAGTACAGTATGCGTTATTACCTGTGATTTTGGTGGACATTTAATTCTGAAGCGTGCCCGAATAGCCTACGATGTTTCGTTTAGAACAGAACCCCGTCCGTCCCCGATCTTTAAATCATAGCCATACACTTGCCACAAAGAGAATGGAATATGAATAGGATATAGAACCTGAAGTGGAAAGTGTATTAAAAGTAAAAGCCTGTTTTTGATCTATGTAAATGGTCGCCCATACTAATAAGCACTAAAGGCTCAATTAATGTTTCCAATCCAGAAAAACAAGCAGCAAACAACAAAAGCAACGTCAACGTCCAGATGCAGCTTATTCTCAGGTTAATCTATGCGACACGAAGAAAGTAAGTCACGTACTATTGAAACAGGCGCCGTGTAGAGTAGACCGCATGGGCTTAAAACCGCCAGAGTATAAACTCTGTGAGTATAAATACATACAATGTCAATAATTCACTACAGTGCTTACCTCAAGAAGCAATAAAAACACATCCAGTGCGCGCCGCACACACACAGTAGTAGGCTACACACACACTCAGTCGCAGACCTGCGTCGACAAGTACAGTTCGAAGATACAACATTCCTCCAGACTGACTCTTCTATGTAGGGGGGGGGGGGGGGGGATGATGCGTTCTATGTGTAACGGGATGTTCGGGATGTTTGTGATGCAATGAGAGAAACATGTTAGCCGTTGTTTATACAACCAGACTTGTATAAAAACCAGTCAAACTTGGGGTGGTTTGACCTGTTAAGTTATTTTAATTGGCGAACTTAGTGATTGATTGAAAGTACAGTTCCAAATTACAAGGAAGGTCTGCTAGAGGATTTAAGAAAGCTTATATTGGCTTGTTGTTTCCATTTTGGGTCATTATTTTGTACTCAATTAATCGGAAAATTATGAATTATGAATTACTTTAATAGTAATTATTGCCGTATCACCCACCTCCACCTGTCTAGCATTTTGTTACTAAGATAAAAAAAAAGCTTAACTTGCAGAACGGAAATATCCCGATTTGACTGTGCCGTGAAGCCACCTCGGATCTTTATTCTTTACCCTTCCAGACAATGAATAACGTAACGATGTATGTAAACATACTATTTCCTACAAAAACACACATCGTGTAGTGTTCTAGTTATCGTTAAATACGTATAGTCTTCCTCTTTGGAATACTTTGGGATGTTAACTAGTTTAATCGTAAATTTTCGCTCTAGATCGCGGGTTTGTTTACTACTGCGATTAGGCACTGGGCAGGCAATGGTGTATGTTTGGCATCGTCAATAGCACCATCTCCTGGAGAATGTATGGAATCGCACAAACGTTCATAAAGTAGTTTGGACCTTTATGTAGCACCTTTATGATCTCTTCCCAGGATTTGATTGAAATGCACTCCAACTGCAGATATACTTATTGTATTACTTAGCCTGTAGAGTTAGATAGCATTTATACAGACTTATAGCATGTTACGTAGACAGCACTAGTAGAATTGCATTTGTATGTAGACTGTAGTCATAGCACTTTATATAGTATACAGTATGTATAGTTTCATTATGTAGATATTCCACTGTTACATTCTTAGCTTACGCATGTTTCATGATAACTACTTTTTATGTATGTGATGTATTGCCATAATTTTTGTTCTTTCTTATTGTAAATCGCTCTGGATTAAGAGTGTCTGCTACATGCCTGAATTGTAAATTGTAGGCTGCTGCTGCCTGGACCAATGTACCATACCGGTACTTATTTATTAATAGGACCACAATGGAAACAACTATAGTCCCCATGACTTTTTTGTGTTATCCTTTTAGCTCAGGTGTCTGACTGTAACTCATGCGGTTTACATTTCTGAATAATAAAGTATTAAAATCAATCAATCAACCATACAGATTGGTTTGATAATGTTACGTGTAGGCCTATAGTGTTTTATATTTTGTGATGATATTGAATATTGTTATTTTTTTTACGTTACGTTTTATGAATACGTTTTAATACAGGATAGGACCTGAATGTTTTTGTGTGTGTGTTATATCCTTTTAGATTCTAAAGGGATTTAGACCAAAGTGCTTGACTGTACTGCTGTTTGCATTTCTGTCTCAATAAACTATTCAATCAAAGTGTGCAAAATAACAGATTGAATGTGTACTTTTAACTTTTGCCCATTTATTTTACACCAAGGAAGCTGCATGTTGGAAAGGATTTTATGTTTTATAGTTGAGTGATATCTGACACTATAAACTATAACTATTGTAGCATAATTGATAAAGTAATAAATAGCATGACGTGAGGAGAAAGCCCCCCCCTTCTGAATGGATTACTTTTCATTGAGCTTCTTAGGCTATAGCGACTCAGACTGCACTCTCTGATTGCCTTGATATTAGATAAACAACACAAACACATAACCACTTTTGGTTGTGTGTAATGTGTAGACAGGCGGGCGGACACACGGACACACACACACACACACACACACACACACACACACACACACACACACACACACTTTCATTCCACCCACCCGATACCCACGTTTTCATTCCACCCACCCAAACACACACACACACACACACACACACACCTCATTGCTAATCCACCAACGTTCTTGAATTCTCATCACACTTAGAACAGATTAGAATAAAGTGGATCTGTCATTGAAGCAAATGTAGAACTGCCCCGCAAAAGGATCTTTAACATGAATGAGGTGCAGGCCAGGATGGACATTTAGTAACTATACCCACTCTACCCATTATCTAGCTACTTTTCTCTTCCCAAACTTTGTTGAATATAGTTTGTCATATTTTGAGAAATGTGTCTGTCTGTAGAATAAGCCAAAAGCGAGGTCCCATTGTAGTGTAGTGCAGTGTTCTTAGCCAAGAGGTTAATTGATTAAATCACCAGGTAAGATGGGGTTTCTCAGCAGAGTATTTAGATTTACTGTGGATTAGATGCTCTCAACACAAACTCTATATAAACCCTATTAAAGTGAACACAGTTCACCTCAAAGACGACTCCTAACCTGCCTTGGTTGTTTGTGGCCGTTTACTTCTTGCACAGAAGAAATCAAAATAGATATTTGGTTTCTATTTCAAAATGTCCTCTTTTGCACCTTTTTTCAACTATTCATTTTACAAAGGATTATTCAGCCAGTGACATTACTATCTGCACCACCAAGCACTATATGGATATGCCTGTATGCAGTAATGTTGGAGCTAGGTGCGGTATAGTAGCAACTTGTTATTTATTCATTTAATAACACATTTTCTTCGCTTTATTTTTTACATGAGCAGTTCAATAGGTTTAACTCTACACAGTGAAAGTGTAATGAATTAATAATGAATAATGTAGCAACATTGAATAGAAATCATGGCAATATATTTCGAATTCACTATTTGCTAATAACACCCGTTTTTTCTTTTACATTTATTTACAATACATTAGATTAGAAAACAAAAAGAACTGAAGTAATGAACTGTTAACAATTTGTTACACTCACATAATATTAAGCTTCTTAAAAGCCATTGCGACTGTGAATGATATTCGCCAATCAATTACACTGAAGGCTGGGACAGTTTAGATGTATAATGGCTGAAATCAATAAATACAGTAATTGTAGATGGAAAACAGAATTTAACCCCCTCCCCCCTTTTTTTGCAGACAAGGGGCTTGTCCAGAGAGCCTGAATGACTAAGAGTGCAAATCATTTGAAAGGTCTGACTGTAACTGTGTGAAATAAGAGACCATCTTCAGTGACTGTAATTTTGACAAGCAGTTAAAATGATAGTCTACAGCAGGTAGTGCAACATTAGAAAAACAGATACTACAGTGTATACTACAGTGTCTCTCGCCAAAGATGACCAATTATCCAAAAATGGCAGGGAGACCAACTATTAGTAACAGTCAAAACGTATCAGTACGGTGTCACTCAGACTCTGCATTTACTGTAAAATGCCTATAAGCAATTTTAGCTCTTCATTTTCATGAGCTCTTCAGGTACCAAATCTGTCCAATGATGATAACCATCTACTGTATAACTTTAGCCCTTGTAATACTTTAACCTTAAATGACTGTAACCTTAAATGACTGCAACATAAATCTGTAAGAAAGACTATGCACTGTAATGCCTATGATGACACACTCCATCTCTAATCTGAAAAAGTAACGCTATAAAACTAACCCTGAAAAACAACAGCCTTCAAATGTACAACTGGTAGCATCTACAGTATAATCCTCCATGACCTTTCAACATCTGCATCCAGGTACACCCTAATTTACAACCCTTACAACTTGTCATCACCATTAGCTGTAATGCTTTAATGACGAGTGTAACCTTGCTTCTGTGACCGTAATCCATTTTCAACAAACTACACCCTTCGACATCTGCAGGCTGTACAGGCCACAACATGAACGGTTAGATTAGGAGACAATCGAAACAGTCACGACAGTTAGTTAGAAAGACATCAGTCATTTTGTTATTTAGAAAGACACACAGGAAAGTGGATAGGTAGGAAGAAAAATAGAGACTGGACATTGATTGACCAACACACTGACCAACCATGGCTGATGACTCTAGCCCTCCAATCTGTGTCCAGATCATCTCCATGATTTTACTGGTGTGTTTTGGACTCTTCTCCATTGTGAAGGTAACCAGAACTTTACACACTGGAGCTGCCCCTGTCTTGTTCAAAGGGCACATCAACAACAGTTACTATTGACAATGCATGTAGTGTTGCTGTCACATCATTTAGAACAGATGTGAACAAAAAATAAAAAACAATTACGCTCCAGGACCAGCGCCCTATATCTTTTTTTATATATTTTTTTGGTCAATAGGCCTATACATAAGGATCAACTTACTTGATAGAAATTCCCCTTTAAAGTGATATTCTACTTCTAGTTTTGTAGAGTTATTCCGCGAAAGATTTCATTCATTTTGAGTTATCAGCTCTTAAATCCTGTGACACGCAAACTGTATTGCATATCATGGCAGGGAAACCATTTTAGCCACACTCCTACAGTACGCGATACCTTTATTAAGCATAAATCAAACTACTAGCTGTGGTTTATGCCGAGTAGCCATTATTATGTCTGTGTACACAAGTCCGACTGTGTTGCTCCTCCGCAGGGAGCCTCGTTTGGCTTCTTTAACTGGTGGTTGATCCTGGGAGCGTCCTGCCTCGTGGCTGCAGCCTTCGCCTCCTTCAGGGTTTACGAGGTCTGCGTGGTCCTGGCTCAGCGAGAGCTGGAGGAGGCCCAACCCTGTCCCTGACTGTCTGTGAGAAAGGAGAGACAAGATGACCTGATGTTGGATCTGCTGATGTAAAAAACATTCCATTTGAAACTGTGGCTATAGGCCTAAAGAGTGAATTATGCTTTTGTAAAAATAAAAATAAAGTATAAACAAGTATTAACAGTACGTTTTAACAGCGGGCGAATGACAAAAAGTGGGCACCCTGTGTCGCCATTTTTTTAAATAAAATTACTAATTAATGTGTTAAAACGTACTGTTAGTGTCCTGCTAAAACATGTCGCTGACAAAAGATATTGTCAGTCATGACTCCTTACATGACTCAATGAGCCTTTTTCCATGGGACTAGACTGGAACATTGCAGGCTACTTACCCTAATTTCAGCCAGGACTTGGGTCCCAGATGGACATGAATGGTCCCAGATGGACGTCTGTGGCCATGTGTTGTGCGCCTGGTTTCGGCTTACCTTATTACTGCTGTGCTTGTAATGGAATATTTAATTATTCATACATAATGTATTTAACATAAGGGCTTATGACACAGGTTTGAAATAAAACTATTCAAACATAAAGTAGCGTACTATAAAAAAGTCCAGTTCTACTAAATAATACTATGATTATGGCTATTCTCAGTTGAAAGTCATATTCTGTAAAAGTGGTCTGCATTGTATGGGATAATAAATTGCACCTGTTGGCGATACTTTCAAGGGAAAAAGAGAGAGGGAGATATCATTGGGGAGACAGACAGCAGGAAAGCTGAGGAGTAGGTATCAGAAAGGACATCAATATAGAAGCATACTTTTTAATAGAGATGTCCCGATACTGTATCGGTATCGGAAAAGTATCGGTCCTTATTTGTCTTATTGGGTCATATCGGTATCGGCGAATATGCCAGTCTAACCACCGATCCCACACAGGGGTAAGGGGTTGACACTATGGCAGGTAAATAAAATGTTGTGGCATGTGGAGTTTGCTTTGGAGTTGCCCAAACTGCAAGTGCACATTTGAGTGAGGAGTCTGCTATAAACACAACACGAGATATATAGCTAGATAGCTATAAACACAGACAAGATCGGTATTCGGTATCTGTATCGGGATCGGATCCGAAAAAAGCGTATCGGGACATCCCTACTTTTGAAACGTATTATTGTTGAAGAATAGGTATGACAAGATGCAGGCTTAATTAGAGGCAATGATATATTTTTTGCAATGTTAAACTTTTTAAAGGTCATCTAGAAGGGACACAAATTGAAATATATATATATTTTTTTTTAACTTTTTAATATATACAGTATGTCAACAAACAGTTTTGAATGGTCTCACATTCAAAAAATATCGCCCTGTAAGTAAGAACGTATGCATGTTTGTAAAAGTGAATTATCTTGCATTAAAAGATGCAAGGTACTTGCATGTAGCATGCAGTCCTTCTTTCAGAGGCCATGTAGAGGACTTCAGTACTGAAAAGTTCCACTCTTCAGTCTTCACATTGCATGCTTACATTAGAGTGCATTGGAGGCTGACACATCGGTCAAAACACCCACCTTGACAGAAGGGTATCCTTCTGCTCGTTGGAGTGTGTGCATGCATGCTCATGGATCAATTACGTGTGTGTGTGTGTGTGTGTGTGTGTGTGTGTGTGTGTGTGTGTGTTGCTTTTTTTCTGAACTGCTTTAGACTTTGTCCATCCATCCTGAATTTACAAAATAACTCCTTCCTACATTTGCACAATATTAAATCAAACGGCATGGTTGCATGACGTGGGCGTTGTTGGGCATCATTCAGAATGTGTTCTGGTGAAGACATTGGCAGCCGCAGCCCGCCGGACACTGGTCCTGACAGCGGAACCACTCCATCATGTGGCTGGTGTGGCCCCCGTGGCCACAGCTCAGGCAGAAGTTGGAGGAGCCGCGCACGGCCACGTGGCAGATGGCACACTGGAAGGTCAGACGCTTGCACACCGCACACTGGGTCCCCCGCGCCTGGCTGCGACAGTGACAGCAGTACAGGCCGAACTCTAAGACAACGTGATACAAATGATACAGACGAGACTGGTCACACTGGGTTCCCCCGCCCCGCGCCTGGCTGCGACAGTGACAGCAGTACAGGCCGAACTCTAAGACAACGTGATACAAATGATACAGACGAGACTGGTCACACTGGGTTCCCCCGCCCCGCGCCTGGCTGCGACAGTGACAGCAGTACAGGCCGAACTCTAAGACAACGTGATACATCGACTAAAACTGTGACAAAAAAAAATGTTTGTCGGCTACCCTTTTCACTGACAAAAACGAAATAAACGAAATAAAAACTAAGCTATGATGAGTGTTCTTTTCTAGTTATGAAGTCTGGTGCGCTGCTGGATGGTTCCCAGTTCGATCCTTGGTGCTTGGTTGTGTGCAGGTGTCACTGTCCAAAAATAGCTGACACGTTGTGAGCTTGTAGATCTGCTATTTTCGGGCACACAGCCGAGTATAAATCAGGCATTTCAATGCCGTCACGGCCGGCCAAAATACATTTTAGACGACGAATTAAACTGTAGATTTAGTTGAGTAAAATCTTATGGTACTATCTACAGTTATGTGAAAGCGGGTTCATTGAGGAGGTTCCCAAGGGATCTCCAGCTAAATGAGTTCATATAACGAGTCACTATGCAACGTGTAGATCTGCTATTTTTAAGTTCAAAGCTTGTCTTATGGGGGTCCATGGCAAAACTCATTTTCAGATAGGGGGGCCGCTGTGCTGCAAAATACATATCAATTTGGGGGCCCTGGTTGTGAGAACCAATAGAGTGTTGCAGTCCCGCCCCCTCGAGAGACCCGGAAAATTATTCCCTGTTCATTTTCCTCAGACTTTTCAAAAAGTATTTATTTAAAGACGTTTACGCTGCGGACAAAGCCAACTTGAGTTGTGACAAATCACGACAATAAACACAATGTTTTGGGCCAAACAAAGAATTAGAAAGAAGAAAAAAACTTTTTTGGTGTTTATATTCTTTGTAATTATTTGTTTGGTCCAAAATAGTGTTTGTTGTCATGATTTGTCACAACTCCAGTTGGCTTTGTACGACGCTTATAAGGTCTTTAAATAAATACTTCTTGAAATGTCTATGGGAAAAATGCATTGGGAATTATTTCCTGGGCCTGGCGTCGTAATGAAAGGGGGCGGGACTGCGCCACTCTATTGAGAACCAATGTTAGACGGTACAATGATGGTAAAACCAGGTATTAAAGTACAACATGATGGTACATATCCATGAGAATCTCCATAAACTCACCGACGCCCTTGTGGGGTTCAGGAGGGCAGGAGGCGAACTTCAGCACATCTGCCCTCTTGTCCTTGAGTCCCCAACGGTGGAGGATCTCTCCATAGCACTTTTTAAAGTCATCAAACTGCAATGTGTTTGCAGGGTCCAACAGCCTGGTGCCAACACAACAAACCAAAATGATAATGGGACAAGAGACTATGTGGGCATAATATAACAGACCAGATTTCAGGTCTGTCATTTGTGAAATGGCAGGCTGGTCTATGTCAAGTGAACTAACACATTTGTACATTTGGCTATTTGTCCGGCTTTGAGATGGACTCATTGACATCCTCCTAAGGAGGCACAGATATATTGTGTGTATAATCTGTTGCTGTCTGGTCAGTTATTTCAAAGTGTTTCCTGAATATTTGCCAGTGAACGCCACAGTGCTATTACACAGAGCTCGTTCATTGCTTGCAATATTGACGCATGAACACAACTGTGTCGTTAAAGTGATACTGTACATCTTGTAAGAATATGAAATCTGCTAGGAGTTCTCTTTAATAACAAGTAACAACCTTACAACCCTATCATTTATAATACTTGAAACAAAAGCAGTGGTTTTCAACCAGTGGACTGGGGATCACCAGTGGTACTTGAGGGAGGTTGCCCATTTGGTGGTCCCCAGCTTAATCAATGATGGAGAGTTGGTAACCTTTTTGGTAACCATTTTTGACCCCTCTATCACACGGAACTATGTTTTTTGTGTCCATATCACTATGCCCAAAAAATTGTTCCATGTGATAGAGGGGTCAAAGTTGAACGAAAGTTGCGCTAATATTTTAGAAATAGGTCAACAATACAAATGACGTTAGTTTTGTGAATTAATTTACTTTTACTGCGTGGCCCCTTGTGCACACCACAAAATGATCGGAACTACTTAATATTGACCAAAACCAGAGCAGAACTCCCACCATGGGCAATCAATTAATTTAATACAGTTGCAACCACATACAGCCACATACAGCTTAACTACAAAACATCTCAACTATCCCTAACTGTTTACTGTGTAGCACACATTCAATGTCACCTCTTGTTCATGTCATGCTGTTCCCGCTCTCGTTCTCTTGGATCGGCGTACATTTGGTTGGCATAGCGATAGTCGTCAGGAGAGGAATCTCCCCAGGGGGGCACGTGATCCGCATCTCGACCTGTTGAAGAAAAAACAGTTGTTTGTGTAAGATGTGTATGGGGATGCTAAGCATGGAGGGTTCCCATTTAGTTGCACAGCCCTGCGAACAGAGAAACCAACAGCAGGTGGCGCTGCGGACAGCCCAGCACATTGTGAGCGGTGAGCTTCCCTCCCTCCGGGAATTATATATAGGATGCATGATCTAATCTCAATGTATATGCATAAAAGGACAATCACAACCGCAGCCAAAACAAGATTAACAAGACTAGATTAAAGATACAAAGTGTGTATGTACGTACTCTCCCGACAGAGAATGGTAATTGCAGCTGTAACTCTAAACCCTGGTCTCCCACATGGGGAAACCAAACAGGGAAGAATTCACCATTGAGGAGACACTGTCTGCAGTTCAACAGGGCGTGAAGGGACCAAAACACAGAGTGGTGTAAACAGCGACCTTGGACCGAGTGGCTGCATACTGAAAGCCAGCAACAGACCTTCGTTGTTCTTAGTTAACTCACCACACTGTCAGGGAGTCCCAGCGGGACTATACCATTTCCTTTGCCCGGTGAGCTTTCCTTAAGCAGTAATGTTAATCTATTAACCACATGAACGTCAGTGTCCCTATTCTGGGGGCAAACATTCAGCAAAAAAAAATTGCCTATCAACAAACCCTCGTCCAACGGAGGAGGAGGGCTGGCATGTCAGCCGGAGTCATCTTTCTATACGTACATTTAGGCTGCATGTCAAATGATTTTCTTTTAGTGTGAGCTGGTGCTATCTTACCGATATTCCAGGCTGAGTCTGAGGTGCTGGAATAGGAACCCGAGGTCACAGAACTGGACGTGAGGCTGGGCTGAAAGAAACAAGCCAAAGATGATTACGGTCACAGTCGGGGTGTGAGATTGTGTTTTTATATCATTTTTGACATTTATGTCTATAATGATGTCCAAAGCAGGGACTGTCGTGGAAAGTGGATATACGAGTAAGACGTATGACGTCTTTTTACAGTGACGTTATTTTTCAGAAAGGAAGCCATTGAGGGTTAAAATGGGTCTTAATGCTTCCAACTCGAGTGGAATTATTAATGTTTTGTAAGTGTCCATGACAACAAAAATATATGATGTGGAGACAATAAAGACTATTATTATCATTATTATTGAAGGTGGCAACAGTCCATTTGATCGGTAAAATATTTCTGGGGTATATTTAGAATGTGTGCAGGCTTGAGTATGTTGAATCTAGTTTGCATTATGAGGATTTATTTGACACAATAAAATAAAATGGCGATAGTATTCCATGTGGGGCAGACGGCCTGTCACTGTCAGATTTGGGAGAGCAGCGCAGCTTTGTTGTTGCGAGGAAAGCGGTAAAATTAGACTTTCGTGGTTGTTTTCGTCTCAGATTTAGTCCGACGGAGCGTCACAGTATAACTCCATGGGGACACAAAAGCGACACAAAAGTAGGACCCGGAAGTATCTCAGGAGGGGGCGCTCACGTCACAGCTAAAATACTGAATAAGCCTCCAATCGACCTCCAAAAACAAGTTAAAAAACAATCTCGCTAGAGAAATAAGCCACAATGCACCTCAAAAAACAAGCCAAAACAAACAAACAAAAATAATTAGATGCATATATCATTAATAATTACTATGTAGGTCTATAATGGATGTTTTGTTTATTTATCATTAACATTACACACATACAGGAGCCGGATGCTTAATAAGTAGACACCAGACCGATTCTTTTCGTTTTTAAGATAAGCCCCCCCCAAAAAAAACGCAACCCGCAACTCTGTATTTTTACTCTCAACTAAAAACAAGCCAAACGTTGCAATAAACTACGTACGTAGCGTGAGTGATGCGAGGGAAAGGGTGAAGGCCGTGGGGGATGGTGTCCATACAGGGAGTAGTAGTCCTGAGGTGAGCCCTGGGCCTTGAACACACAACACAACATGGCCAGGGTCTGCACGTCACTCATCTGGCTGTAGTGGTCCAAACTGAGAGAAAGAGAGAGAGAGAGAGACATTGATCGAATACATTTAGGCCTGACGTCGAAATAAAAAAAACGTTTGCTCTGAAAGAATATATATTCAAAGCCGCATTTTTTACGATTTTTCAAAAATAGCAGACCTACAAGCTCGTAGCACGCCACTCGGTGGCGCGCTATGAGCTTGTAGATCTGCTATTTTTCAATAGTTAAAACACCAAAAGGGGTTACAGAATGGGTTAACATTTTGCAGAAAAAAGCACAGGAAAGTACAGTTCAATACACGGTCTGCTAAGAGGATTTAAACCCAAGAAAGCCTATTGGCTTGTTTCAATACGATATTTAATCAACATATCGCCCCAACCCTACAAGGTGTGAGATGTAAAAAGTAACATTAATTAAGAATGAGGAATCTAAGACAGTGATTATATGTACAGTAGTCAGTTACTCTATTGACACAATTGTATAAAACCAGGGGGGCAGTCAGACAGATATTTTGTGAAGCCTGAAACTCCTGAAAGTTCATATAATGGCCTGTTGTGGCGCTGTCATTGGACCCAGAAAAACCCATAGCCCCATAGAAGTCCATGTATTTGGGCCCAACTTCACCTAGACTGTATTACCTTAATAAACATGGTCATGAATACTTTCTGCTTCCAGTCACAAGTTTAAAGTCTCATTTCTAATGTCATAATATTCTTTTTGGAAAATTATGTTCCCATTTATAAAAAAAATTACCATAAAGTCGCGCATGTTCTGAGGGGCGTGGCTACCGTTACAGTCTATGACCGGGATTCCCCTCCCACTCGAGTCAAAATAAAAACCAACGGAGAAGAAGGGGGGAAGTCCCGCCTCGTGTCTGGGCCAGCCAATGGCCAGCTGGGCCAAAACGGAGCCAGCCAATGGCCAGCTGGGCCCAAACGGATCTAGAAAGATGGCGACTTACAGTGCAGGAATAACAGGCTTCATTTTACGTCCATGTTAGACCCGGGGAACGCTTTGTCCATATTTTATTTTATATGTATAAAACACTGGGTCCAAGCAATGAATAAAAACATCAGTACATCGTCAGTGTAAGAGAGAAAGAGTGGTTAGGTTTTGACCATTTTTCCCTGGTTGAGTGACGTTATTACTTACTTCACATGCAGAATGACCCATCCTCCCATATTTTATTTATACAGGGAGCTAGGAATAAAAAGCGCACTCAAGGCAGAAGGCCACTAAGGGGGTTGAGTCGAGGGTCGGATGAGAAAAGAGTATCTTGTCTTGTTGTGCAACATAACAGCATTTTGTTGTGCAGTATGTTTTTGCACGTGTGATAGAATACGTTTGCTTTATGATGTGATCTTATGATATTTTGGAGAGATTGTTCATGGCACTGAAGGCTGTTTACTTATGGGTTTTGTTCAGAAAACTGGCAGGATTTTGAAGGCATTATTTTGTAAAAAACTGAACGGGCTGCTACTCACAGAGTCTCAAGCAGAGAGCGCCCAAAGGGGTGTCGGGCCCAGGGAGTGTCTGTGTCCGGGTCCGAGTCTGGACTCAGGTCTAGACTGGTAGCTGCAGCTGCCAGGGCCCAAACCTAAAAACACGCAGACAGAAAGACAGAAAGGTGCGAGAAAGGCACCGATGTAATGAACACAACATGCAGACATGTACATACTTTATGTATGCATGCATCTAGTTTAATGAGTATTAAATGGTTTGGGTTCTTAAACTTAATTCAATACCACGACTAGATACATATGAATGAATCCAAAAATGCTGAGTGTTCATTTAACTTCATTTATACACTTACGTTCCCAAGTTATACACAAGTTAAATGAACACTTGGCCAGACTCTGTAGTATGGAAACAATAAACTCCTCAAGTGTTAATTCATCAATTTGTAACGCTGAGAGTGTACACTCGACATTAAATTGAATTTAAACTTAACCCATTCTGACCGGGCACCCATTTTGGTGTTGGCATCATGTTATGCTTTAGCTATTGAAAAATAGCAGATCTACAAGCTCATATCGCGCCACCGAGTGGCGCGATACGAGCTTGTAGGTCTGCTATTTTTGAAAAATCGAAGAACGACTGACATTTTTAGAATCTGATTTCAGGTCAGAATGGGTTCATCAGACCAGTGTGTGTCCAGTGGAAACCTCGTATGAATCTGATCTCAGGTCAGAATGGGTTAAATTGAATTTAAACTTAAACTGAGGATGTGTCCGTGTACAGCTGAAATGTTGTGGCGTGTCAGACCTTGGCCACGTCCCTGCGGCCCACGGTGAGAGATGCCGCTGCGTTCTTTTGACACGTATCCTGGATGTCGTTCACATTCAGACTGAGGACAAAGACATAAAATGAGCATTAAGGCCCCGCCCCACACACTAAATAAAAAGCGCCAGAGACGTTCCTGTTGTCATATCAGACGCACCCATCGTTTACAACGGCTGAAGCAACGGCTAGCGTCAAGCAGACATGTCAAGACCTGTCTCATTTCTATTTGGGAGCATCGACGCACGTCACAGAACATCCGCAATGACTTTGAGCAACACCGAATTATAATAACCTCGGTTTTTTTCAAACTTGTATTGCAGTGTAGGTACCAGGAATGTTTTTTTCACCTTCTGGAAACACAAATCCGTTTTATGATGATAAGATGATGAGAACAGATACAGAAGTGACACTTTATATATTTGAAATCTCTGGGTGCAGAAATCATGTTTTTGCAAGAGACCCGTCTTCGTACGTGCCGGTAACTCTAAACTTGAAAAAGGTTGGATTGGACTGTTTTTTTTTAACATTCTAAATGTAATGATAATTAAATGGTAAAAGGTATACAGTAACTTTGTCCCGTTTCCTGAGGTTTCTAGAAACGTTCCACACTCTGGAACACTTTTCTCCACCAGGTCGAAGGGTTAGGGGAGAGAGTCTGTGTGTGTGTGTGTGTGTGTGTGTGTGTGTGTGTGTGTGTGTCCGTCCGTCCGTCCGTGTGTGTGTGTGTGTGTGTGTGTGTGTGTGTGTGTGTGTGTGTGTGTGTGTGTGTGTGTGTGTGTGTCCGTCCGCAGCTAATCTCCGGCACCATTAACCCAGTCGATGCCAAATTCTGCACACACACTCCCTGGATGCCAACGATGAACCTCTGCCCCAAACTTTCCAGAACGACCTGTTATAGCGCCACCAGGATCCTCTCTATGGCTTTCTTCAACTTGTGTAAAATGAAACTATTCATATTGATGAGGTATGTATCCAGGGAGTGATAAAAGGACTCAGAGGGTGTTGAGCTGCCATATTATCCCTAGAGAAGATATGGCTTCTGACCAGTGCTGAACGAGCTACCACATTATCCCTAGAGAAGATATGGCTTCTGACCAGTGCTGAACTTGACAAACAAAGTAGCTGTGGTCTGTGGATAAGTAGCCTTGCAGAGTACATACATACATAGGGCCTATCTCTTGTTTCTGTAGCGTGAGGCACTGGGTCCCATTTTTAGAGTCTTTGGTATGACCCGGCCGGGGATTGAACCCCGACCTCCCAGTCTCAGGGCGGACACTCTAACCACAAGGCCACTGAGCTGGTCTGTGGATGGTTTGGTAGAATTCACAGATAACAAGTTTCGCAGTCTCAAAGCCACTGGAATTAGACAGAAAAAAAGCTTCTTTCCCCCGAACAATCAGATACATGAACGAACGATAAGAAACGATAAGAAACAGAGCGAATCAGGGAAAAAGAAAACGCTAGCCCCAACCTGCACATTTGCCCTCTTCTCGCACTATTAAGCTCGAATTGCACCTTTCTAAGCTTTTTTTGTTGTATTTTATGGAACATAGCCTACTGTGAAGTTGTTCATACAGAGTTCACCTATCATTGCTACTACAGGGAAAACATGCACATGTACATATGATACTCTTTTTTTTTCTCTTTTTTGCACTATATTCTATCCTTTTGTTTGCTGAGCTTACTGTGCTTACTTACGGTTTGACGTTATATTATATATTTGCTGCTGCATTGTCTGAAGCTTCAAGCAAGCCAAACAAAAATAAGTTTTCCTCTTACGTACCTGTACACAAGATGTAAAAATAGAGTTTTACTCTTATGTACCTGTACACAAGATGGAACAATAAAGTACAACCGTGAGCCTTAAAGGCCAGCAACACCCTCCACATCATGGGAAATGTTTTCATTGCCTTTTCAATAAATGAGTCTCTGGGTTTCATGATAAAGGAATTGTGAGCAAGCATTCGCCGTCAGCATTGCCTTCAGCACAACCAACTCGATCAGTGACAATCAATATGTGTTCAAAAGTAGGTTTTAAAGTGTGTCGTGAAGCCACCACTCACATATAGCTCTCTCCCAGTGCTTTGTGGACAGGCAGTAGACATGAAATCTCCTGGATGATGACTTTCCCAGCCAGCTTGATGGGCCTGTTGTCTGTCCCCTTAGTCTTATAGCGCCGTGATTTCTGGAGGGCAGAGAGGAGGGCAGAGGTGGGGGGGGAGAGGGGGGGACCCGGAGGGACGAAGCGCCACATAATTAAATGTGGTCTGGATGACAAATTGTTGCCTGTGCATGAATTAACCAGCGTCTTGCCTGCAGACCCGACGGAGGTCAGATAAAACAAGTTGATGAAAAACAAAAGACAGGAGTCGAATTCAACGTCCCACTGCACTTACAAGCCCAAAAGAGCCCCTTTATGTGTTTTTTGCGCGATAGTTAGTTAGTTGACCGTTAAAAGTGGTTCACGGAGAAGACGAGAAGAAAAATGGAATGTATCAGTCGGTTCAGGCGACAGCGTGTTGGGAGTTACTGCAGCGCAATTACATGCAGGCAGGAAGGAAAGAATGTGGATTCCAAAAAGACACAACTACCCAGATGAGACATGGAGAACAATAGTTGGATGGGAGAGGTTGAATGGGAGAGATGTGGATAGAGAGAGAGAGAGAGAGAGAGAGAGAGAGAGAGAGAGAGAGAGAGAGATCAATACCGGGAAGTCATGAATGGTCTGCACAGACCAGCGGCGATAGGCAGACATTAGTGGCTTCTGATTGGAGGAGGAGAGACGGGAGGGAGGAGGTGACCAACAGCGTCGTAGGGAGGGAACAAGACATGTGATTGGGTGGGCGGTCACCACAAAATGACAAACAGGAAACAACACAAAAAGGAGACCTATTCAGTAAGACAGTTAAAGGTTGAGAACCACTGACATAGGGGTTTTTAAAAGGTTGAGAACCACTGACATAGGGGTTTTTAAAAGGTTGAGAACCACTGACATAGGGGTTTTTCAGAAAACGGTCAGGATTTATTAGAATCGTCCTCAGGTCGAAATGGGTTAACATCTCCTCATCGTTGTGTTTTAATGCATTATTGATTTACAAACCAAATTCAAACATCCATTAAAACCAACAACTTAAGGGCAGTCCATACTGTCTCCGACCACCAAACTTTTCGTCTGAAAGATCAGACTTTAATTCTTTCTCCGAAGTAGAGTTCAGAGAGTCACAACATCTGGGAGTGCAGCTTTCAGAACAAAAATTCGGAGGAATGCGTTTCAGAGGTTGCGAGTGACGTCATGTTGTAGTTGTACCGGAGCTTTCCGACGGAAAGTTCGATGGTCGGAGACATGGAATGCCCTTAATTCACCATGCAATTATCTTTAGCAAAACATTAGCTTTAGTTATTCGGTTAGATTCGGCGACATCTTCAATGACTTCGGAGAAAATATTAACAAATACAATTGCATTAACTGACGGCGGTGTGGACCTATTATAACCTTTTCATTTGTCCACTAAATGTAGAAAATCACCCTCTTCACTTACTTTGTGTAGAAATACTGTGTGTGTGCGCACATGTGTGTGCGTGTTTCTCACCCGTTCCTTGTAGTAGAAGGAGGAGATGGAGACTGTGTCCTTGTCAGAGCGGGTGGGGCTGCCGCTGTACAGCCTCAGGGTGGTCTGAGACTCTGTTCTCATCTTCATAGGAGTCAGTACGCCACTGTGGTAGGCAGACAGGGCAGACAGGGACCTGGACACCACACACACACACACACACACACACACACACAGTCACCAGTGTTGTTGAATAGTTTTCATTTAGTTCTAGTCACATTTCAGTCACCTGGAATCTAGTTTTAGTCGACTAAATATCACAAGATTTTAGTCAGTTGATTTAGTCAAAATGTATTTTGGCAGGCCTTGATGCTGTAGTAATGGATGATTTTACACTTGCTGAAAATAGCCGATCTACAAGCTCACAATGCATCGCAGCGCGACACGTTGTGAGCTTGTAGATCTGCTATTTTCAGCATGCAACCGAAAAATCTTTTTTCTTATGATTTATCTTCCCCCCCCCCGAGCTTTTTACACATTTTTTATTTAACTAGGCTACATTGCAAAAGTACCATTACTTTTCATGTAAAATGACTTAATTTCTGTAAACATGCTTTCTTGTTTAGAACCTAGCTCGAGTTAACATGTAAAAAAAAAAAAAGCTTTCTTTGATGTCAACTTAGGATAGATGTAGTTTGTAGAGCTATTTGAGAGTGCAGAAACATAATTTATTAATTGCCTTCCTTGATGTATTAATGAGCATCACAGACACACACAGCTCCCCTCTGCAGGCTTCTACTACTGCATGGTCAGTCTCTCATTTCTCTCCAAAAGCATTTGAATATGATGGAATATAATTAAAGCTCACATTTCATATCACACACCCCATAATTCATTAGCCCCCCTAAATAAATATATATTATATGTTTTCATTAAATCGATATATCTCGTCGGGATTAATATCGATATATATCGATATATCATTACATGCCTACAGGTCATACTGACCTGATGAAGATCCTGTGAGATCGAAATATTGTCCTATAAAGTAATTCCTTTGCCTAAAGATGGTGTGCAGCGGGCCCTACCTCCTTCCACCATTGCCTTATTGGCCCAGCACCCACTGCGTGTAAATAGGTATGCTCTGAAACTTCTGGGGACTGACATTCAATAAAAAAGATTATACTAAATAATAATAGTAATGTTTTGGGAAATTGTCTGCAGGAATTTTAAGTATTCTATGATTTATAGTCAAAGGGTTAACCAGACTGAACACCAGTATGGATCCTTTAAAGATGGAGTTTTTCCAATTTTGCATGTGTTTAAGAGGTGACATTACTTCATTAGACCCCTTGGTGTGGTTGTTATGTGCAATGATGTCCTCCCTTTGTATTTAGGGTTTCTTCCTGGAGGCTGAACCTTGACGAAAAACAGTGATATAGTGACATCACACTATCAGCCCCTCCCCTAACCCCTTTATCATACAAACAGCTGTGGGTGTGGCTTCAGTTCAGGTGGATCACCACCAACCAGGCAAACCAGGCACACTTAATGAACTGGTGGGCGTGCACACATAAGAACGACATTTGAACAAATGCTGTACACTTTTTTGAAAATAAATCTTCCTCCTTATATAACAATAAGACCTGATGATCAGGTTATAGGGTGGGAAAAAATCATGGCACTCCATATTTAAAAAAATATGTAGTTTTCACCTGGGTGTGGGCTCTGTGGTTGGGACAGAGCGGTGCATGGTGATGGGCCTGGTGAAGTACACCAGGCAGCCGGTACCACAGAAGCGGGCCCCTGATGTCCGAGGAAAGGGAATGTTGGCATCCTGGTGGGAACAATAAAACAAACATGGACAATGGATAATAAAAGCTAAGTTGGACACGTGGAGTAGAGTTGTCTCGATACCATTTTTTTCTTCTTTTTCAGACTGAGTAAGAGTACTACATCTTTAGTACTCGAATATATATTCAAAGATTTTTACACATTTTCACCATTTTTTAAAAATAGCTAAAGTATAACATACACCTTCCCGCCCTGAATTGGGTTAAAATATTCAGGAAGTGACACACAAGCTGCAGCAACATGGAGGCCCGTTGTACCTGGTAGGAGCCCTAAGTGACACACAAGCTGCAGCAACATGGAGGCCCGTTGTACCTGGTAGGAGCCCTAAGTGACACACAAGCTGCAGCAACATGGAGGCCCGTTGTACCTGGTAGGAGCCCTAAGTGACACACAAGCTGCAGCAACATGGAGGTCCGTTGTACCTGGTAGGAGCCCTAACTTAGTGACACACAAGCTGCAGCAACATGGAGGCCCGTTGTACCTGGTAGGAGCCCTAACTTAGTGACACACAAGCTGCAGCAACATGGAGGCCCGTTGTACCTGGTAGGAGCCCTAAGTGACACACAAGCTGCAGCAACATGGAGGCCCGTTGTACCTGGTAGGAGCCCTAAGTGACACACAAGCTGCAGCAACATGGAGGTCCGTTGTACCTGGTAGGAGCCCTAACTTAGTGACACACAAGCTGCAGCAACATGGAGGCCCGTTGTACCTGGTAGGAGCCCTAACTTAGTGACACACAAGCTGCAGCAACATGGAGGCCCGTTGTACCTGGTAGGAGCCCTAACTTAGTGACACACAAGCTGCAGCAACATGGAGGCCCGTTGTACCTGGTAGGAGCCCTAAGTGACACACAAGCTGCAGCAACATGGAGGTCCGTTGTACCTGGTAGGAGCCCTAACTTAGTGACACACAAGCTGCAGCAACATGGAGGCCTGTTGTACCTGGTAGGAGCCCTAAGTGACACACAAGCTGCAGCAACATGGAGGCCCGTTGTACCTGGTAGGAGCCCTAAGTGACACACAAGCTGCAGCAACATGGAGGCCCGTTGTACCTGGTAGGAGCCGTAGGTGTTGATGACGCGGGAGAACGTTGGCAGGACTGGTGTTACAGGGTTGGACAGGAACAAGGGACCCACCGCAGGCCCGTCTTTGTCTTCCTGTATCGTGAAAGAGAGAAACATTTTTTTAGGGACTGAAGGGAAGGATACAACTCAATCCTGAGTTGTTCACTCATCCACATATCCTGCTGCGTATATAGCAATTATTTATTTTAAACACATTTCCTCGCGACTCGTGTAAACTGTTTTTCTTTGGCAGCAAATTTTGATTTTAGTTTTAGTCATAGTCTCTTGAATAGTTTTCATTTAGTTTAACATTTTACCCACCTGGAATGTCTTAGTGTCAGTCTAGTTTTAATCGACTAAATATGTTTTTACACATGCTCACAACGCGTCGCGCTACGACGCGTTGTGAGCTTGTAGATCGGCTATTTTCAGCATGCAACAAAGTGTAAAATTACTTATAATGGATCTGTTGTCCACTAGTACCTTCCTAGTTTTTATTTGTTGACGAAATTGTCAGTATATTTAGTCTTCATAGTCATCATAGTCATCATAGTGCGGCACTCTGTGCCGCACTATGATTTGTAGATCTGCTATTTTTCAATAGCTAAAGTATAACATAATGCTTAATCATGCTAGCTAGTGTTAAAACACCATCAGGGGTTCCCATCCTGAATGGGTTAAGTACAGTACTTGAGTACATGTACTTACTTTGCTTTACAAACACACTTTTTGTGTGTGTGTGTGTGCGTGCGTGCGTGCGTGCGTGCGTGCGTGCGTGCGTGCGTGCGTGCGTGTGTGTGTGTGTGTGTGCATGCGTGCGTGCCAGAGTCCCACCATGTCAGACTCCAGACAGGACACCAGCTGTCTGACACACGGCTCCAAACAGTTCTGGTTCCGTTTCACCTTCTGAAGTGACGTGTCCGTCAGGATCTGCAAATATGATCAGTGGTGGAAGAAGTACCACATCATTTTTACTTAACGTAAAAGTAATAAGTATCAATACTGAAAATGTAGAAAAACTACGTTTCAAATAAAAGTCTGGATATTTATCTACGGTAAATGAATATCACACCTTGATGCAGTCGCCTGTATGATAGAACTTAAAACATTCATAAATTGTGTCAGCCAATAAAATGTAAATGTGGGGTAGGACCGTAGGAGAGAGGTGGTGACATGTGACGCTGATTATGAACTGTATTGTTCAGCAATTAGGTATGTATGATTTTAAGAATCGAAGTATATCTAAATGAAAACGGCAACATTGACTGATTCGTTTCGTTTTGCAATGCAAATAATCGGTATCGAATCGTTTTGCTATGCAAATAATCGATCGTATCAATACTACATTTTTTGTGCGTGGTATTTAGCAATTTTTTAAAGAAAAATGAAAAAGAGGGGTTTAATTACTTAGTTTAAAATAATGTCAATGGGCCCAGGCGGTGGCGTAACCGTCTGGGCACCCGACTGGTAATCCAGTCGCAGTGTGCCGCGGGTTCGACTCCCGAGCCCGACACGGCCTTTACTGCATGTCTTCCCCCCATCTCTCTCCCGTTTCCTGTCAGCCTACTGTCTGTCCCTTCAAAAACTAATAAAAGGCGTAAGCCGCAAAAAAAATATCTTAAAAAAAAAAAAAAAAAAGTCAATGTATTTGAAATAGTTACTGTATCAATTTCAAATCATTGAATCGAATCGCCATAATGAACCAATATCGTCCATGTATCGTATCGTCAACTAGGGCATTAACCAAACGTGATTTTTGATAGTCGACTCGAATACCATCAAAATCGATTTATAGTCGATTAGTCGGCGGTAAAATATGATATTTATTCCATCCAATCAAGCATTAAAACATCGTGTTCTGAAACAGCCAGCGAGTGAAGCAAAACAGAGCCGGTGAATGCAGGCCGAGTGGAATAGTACTAAGAGAGTGGCGACACACTTTGATCTCACCGCAAAGCGGGTACCTATGGGCTATAGTTCCAAACATTGGAACTATCCCATTGAGATAGAATGAGCACTTCCGCATTCCATTGTTACAATGGGAGTCAACGCGAGTGTCGCCACTCTCTTACTAGAGTACGCTGAATGCCGCTCTGATTGGCCGAAATTAGCTCAGCTGTTTCAAGTCAAAGTTGCAAGTCCACAATGACTCACGGATGGATGCGTTGTGAGCTTGTAAATCTGCTATTTTTGATGCGCAAGACCGTTCTACGGAGCAGCATAGCATGTTACGTTGTTCACAATGTTTGGAGAGTGGAGACTGGAGCGAGGAGGAGGAATGAACCATGCGATGTTTTTCATACAACCCTAAATGTTCAACAACAAGTTACAACCACAGTTCCTTTGGTCTCCAATCTAACTTGTTGAACAAACTACAGTAATAAACTCACCAATAGTAAAAGTATTTACACACTGTAGTGAGCGTATGAGCCTATGAGGCATATCGCATTATGCTTTTCCCAAAGAAAAACTGTCTTGAATGCTGCTAGTGCCACCGCCGCCCACCGCACCTACACGAGTGAGGGTGACGGCAAAACCCACGTACAGTAGGCTTGTATATGATATGAAAACAATCAGCCAGGAATGGATTATGAAGTTGGCGAATTACCAACAAAACAACCGAGCTCACAGCTGCATGCCTGCAATTAATATTAGCGAATAATCGGATGTCAATTAACAGTGTCGAATAGTGTTTTGCTAGTCGACTAGTCGACTATTCGATTATTATGTTAATGCCCTATCGTCAACCACGTATCGTGATACATAACGTATCGCTGTTAAAATGTATTGTTACACCCCTAGTATGAATGTATTAAATATGCTAACAGCTTACCTTCTGTATCTTCGTCCTCATGGCAGACGGTATGGTGGTGGGAGAGACAAACTGGAAGGTGGGGGCAGCATTGTTGGGGTAGTGGGCGGGGAACTTCACCACCATTCGCACCTGATGGCTTACGAAGTGGGCCGACACGACACAGCTCCTTTTTTCAGCATCCATCTGGAGTCACACATGTAGAAAATGTATTTAGATATGTTACAGTGAGAAAATCACACCCGTGTGAAGTGAGTGGTGCAACTTTGTGTGGGGGTCCCCGGGGGAAGAGGGGGGGGGGGGGGGGGTTCTAGACCCACAGGGTCGCACCTGCCAGTGCCGGCTCGGTTCCGACGAGCCGCCCCGCGTCCGAAACAGTTGAGAAATGACAGTTACCGTGTGGGGGTCCCTCTACTGTACTGTACTGTACTGTCACTGTACTGTACTAGCACACCCGAAATCATCATATATACAGTTAATATGTGCGTGTGTGTGTTAGGTTGCGCACAGGTGGTGAAAAACAACCATGGTGTTTTCGTGCTCAGACCCAGCCAGCCACCCACATATAGCTCAGTAAGGGAGTGGTTGCACGTTGCACCACTCAAAAACGGAACAGGGGGTGCCAATGTTTCCAGCATGGGAGGCCGTGGTCTTCTCACCTCCACATTGACGTTCCTGATCTGCAGGTTGACCAGGGAGAACTCCTGCTGCAGGGTCTGGGGCAGACCTGCCCCTGAGGCATCGTGCCGGCTGGAACTGGAACTCATAGCTGAATGAACCCCATCCTGGTCTGAGGCAGGAAAACAGAACCACACCGCAGTACGTGACAATATGGCAATATCATGACGATATTATTATAAGCAGTTACCAATTCATGGATAACAGCTAAGACAGATACCTGGATAATATAAGCCTGCCCTTTTACCAAAGACAAATTCAAGACGTTTCCCAAACTGGCGACAATACCCACTGCGAGTAGGGCTACACGCGAGGGGGGGGGGGGGGGGACGACAATACCCACTGCGAGTAGGGCTGGTAGGGCTACACGCAGAGGGGGGCAACAATACACACTGCATGGCTCCTACAATGGTCACCGTTCTAATGGCTCCTACAGTGGTCATTGCGCGTCTCACCCTGCAGGTCATCCACTGACAGGTTGGACGTGTGCTGGGGCTCTGGCTCCTGGGAGGACATGGTCTTCTCCGCCGGAGACATTCCCTCCAACTCCTCAACCACGTCGTTAGAGCAGAGCTGGACAACGTGCACACATCAACGACGTGAACAACATGCCATCTTGGGAAAGGGATTATGAGGGTGTTTCATTCATTTCTAGTTCATGGATAGGATCAATTGTTATTATGACTTACCTTCTGCAGCTGTGGATCCACTCGCCATATTCTCAGCGTCTGGTCCCTGGACCATGTAACTAACTGGTAGTCCTTAGAGCCTGTATTTATTTTATGGATAAAAGCAGTGAAAACCATTGATAATATGTCTGTTATGATCAGAGGAAAAAAGTGATTTTTATCGTTGTTGCACAATGGTGTATCTTGCTGGATATAGGTGGTTTTCGTGTGCTTTCAGGAAGTCAGAAGCCTAGATTGTAAAGACATCATTCCGTTTACATTCCCTGAAAAGGCCACACCTCCAAACAAGATGTCCTACATTATCTTTCTGACACTAGATGGGACTTAGATGACACACCTTCTTTCTGGGGTCGCCAGCGGTACTCCAGGACCACATCGTCATGGCCGACGAAGGCGTGGACAGGATTGTTGAGGTCCAAGGTGCTCCACAGCAGCAGGCTGTTCTCTCTCCGTAGCTGAGGAACCATCACTGTCACCAGACCATTGGAGAAGGGCTGTAACAGGTGAAGGTTTCATACAGAGAGAGACATAAAACACACACAACCAATGCATGTACCGCCTACCGAAGCAGAGGTACAGACAGTATAGTGTATAAACACCTAGGGAACATTTACCGTGTATCTGGCCTTCCACACTGGCACCTGACAGGACAAGATGTTGAGGTATTTCCTGGGTTGTCTATAGTCCCAAAACTACACAGACAGATTGAACACATAATTCAGTACAATACAGTGCATGGTAATGCAAAAGGTATCCTCTGGGGATACCTATTGCCTTGCCGAACAAAATAAACATGCTATAATCTTAATAAATATTTGCCTAAATTAATTTTTAAAGAAATACATAATTTTGGCAGAAATCAATTAAAATACAAACGTATCATTTGGTTGCATACCAAGAAGTGTTTGATTTATAGACAATTAGGTTTGCAGCCCTAAGTGTAGATGAATGTCCTTTGTAGTAGTCCAGGAAACATGTTTGGTCTTACCCTGACAGAGTTGTCCTGACTGGATGTAGCCAGGATGTATTCGCTGTCTGGGTGCCAGTCTAGACCATGGATCTTGGATAGGTGGGCTGCTACATACTCCACTGCTGTGTTAGGTTTCTGTTTTTTTACCAAATAGAAAGCATAGGTTAAAAATGTACCAACCAACATCGATTTGGGATGCAGCCATGTGGAGCATGTCTTTCATGCACTATACCCTCAGCTTCCTGTATCTTCCTGTTTGTGTCCCTTCCAGTGTTTTTAGTTTTTTTGCAACAAATAGTTAGATACATGTTTTAACCCATTCTGGGCAGGAACCCCTTTTGGTGTTTTAACATTATGTCAGACTTTAGCTATTGAAAAATAGCAGATCTACAAGCTCATAGCGCAGCACCGAGTGCCGCGCTACGAGCTTGTAGGTCTGCAATTTTTTAAAACTCGTGAAAATATGGCGCCAATCTTTGAATATATTTCCTTTCGGAGCGAACATTTTTAACTCAAATATGTGCTTCTGCAGGGTCCCTCTGGAACAACATATTTTCAGATGGGGGTCGGCGGCCAATTAAATATATTTTTGGAGGTCCTTGACATGAAAACGTTTGAGAACCACTGACATAGGGTTTTTCAAGAAAACTGTTAGGATTTAAAAGGCATTTGTAGAATCGTCCTCAGGTCTAAATGGGTTGTTGTAATATACATTAAAAGATACATTGGATATAAGAGTATACAGTACTATCTCTCTAAATCAGCCTGGCTGATCATATGCCAGTTTAAACTTGCCATAAGCCAGTGTGACACTCACCCTTTTATCCCAGATCCGTACATCGCCATCATGACTGGAGGCGAGGAGATAATTATTCTTCTTGTTCCATTTGACTTGTGATGCCCCGGCTGCAAAAACAAAATAGCAACAACATACTATAGAAGAGGGCGATGATGGAGAAGAAAATATAAAATTTGAAGGATTTGAAATGAATACCAGGTGAGACCATGTAGCCACTGAACAACTCAAAGCTGATATGCTGTTCTTACCGACTGCAGACAGAGCGACGGTAGGTTTCCGTGTGTCTCTGTGAGATCAAACATGGGCAGATTTAAAGCCCCTTCCACATTGAATGAATAATAAACGGTGAAAAAGATTAGGACACTATGCAAACAATGTGTTTAGTTTTACCCTGTTCTAAAGTCGTCCTCGTTGCTCTGAGATCTTACCTGGTGTCCCAGATGTAGATATAAGTGTCCACAGAACTTGTGACTAGGAACTCTGGTTCAAACCACGACCAGTCGAGATCACTGAGGGCAGACAGAGTTTACATCGATTCAGCATTCAGTACACTGCCCATTATTACTGCTACCGGCTGAATTGTAAGTTGTAACCATGTGGCAAATAAAAGTTACAATTACAATTTATTTATGCCTTTAGCAAAGAATCTTATCCAGAGGGACTCGTGATTGGTAATTAATCACATAAATAGAATGCAAATTGAACAGTGTAGTGATTCACTGTTTTGAAAGTTCTCACTTTGTTTGTATTCTACAGCGCTTTGAGCGCTTTCTTTATAAAAGAAAACAGACCTTTTATTTGATAATGTTATCTGTGAAATTTGACATGTGTTTTGCATTCTGAGGAGTACATTTTGTTGTTAACCTGTCACTGCTTCTGTGTGTTAGCAAAACATGTTTAAGCTGCAGTAACATCATAATTAAAATTACCTGATGACTCGTGTGTGGCCCTGCAGGGACGTATGAGCCTCCCCACAGCCATCCCTCCACGTATATAGATCAACACGCTGGTTGCTCTGTAAACAAAGACATCTCGGCAACGTTCACAAAGCAAAATAATGGATTTTGTCTTGAGTTTTAGATGAGGATGCCACATAAAATGGCATCGACAGTTTGGGGTCGACTAGAACAACTTCCACTAGCTGGGATCTGAGGTCAGGGTGCTACCAGGAATCCCACATTCCCGCACCATTTCGGACCAACTAATGCGAATTTTGAAACACTTCAAGGTTTCGCTTTTGTTTGGTTCTAGGAAGTGTTTTGTCTTCAAAAATAAAACGGAGACTTACTGAAGCAGCAAAGAGGTGTGACTCAGACTTGTGAGGATTCCACTGCACTGTGCCCACATCCCATTTGCTCTGACGTCCAATTTTACGAGGGGCTTCAGAGGGAGTCTCCAGATTTACAATGTAAAGAAACCTTCGCCTGCAATGACAATAGCACACAGGCAGATACATACTGTATATGTCTCTACTTAGCTTCTTCATTTGCTATCACGTGTCTATGAAGGTCAACTGCAGGTGTAATTCTGATTAAATTCAAGGCTATGGGGATGATGCTCATGGTGCAATTGAAAAGCAGTATATAGATACTAAAATATATAGATAATGCTGCTAGGAGTACTAAATGTTTGATGAGTTGATGATGAAATACAATTAACAAATTTGGTATACTGAAAAAGTCACTGTCACATCATTCGATTCTATGTAGAATACAAATTAATCATAGAAGATGGTACACCTTTTGTGCCAAACATGGTTTGATCTAATATGCTTTATCATGATAAAGTGTGTTAATATACATTTCACATAACAATGTGATAATGTAACAATTAAGCAACAACAACCAAAGGGTGCTCTAAGTTCAGTACACAAAACACAAACAGAAATCCAGACAATCTGAATATGAACAAAATGTGACAGTGACTTGAGGAAAACAGGAATACCAGACGACTCGCCCCTTTACCAACTTGCCCTGGCAAAAAGTGTTAATGTAGTTAATTGCGTTTTATTAAACACATTTCTTCCATATGTAGACATTTCTATAGTGATTCTGTAATGGGGGCAGAAATCACTTGAAAGTGAAAAGAGATGATAACATACCCAGACAGGACGGCATGGCGCCCCAAGCAATCCACAGACATAGCTGTTGCCTGAGGAAAGTATGAAATAGGAACAATTTATGTTCCGACATGGTAGGGTAGTTTATATATTTATAAACAAAAGAGACTGCACATAATTGTCGAGTGGAAAATGGAAATATTAATGTTGATGAGATGGAAGTGAACATTAAAGTAACTAATTATGTCCACACTGCAGTAGAATTAGCCTAAGATTTAGACTCTCATAGATGTATTTTTCGAATCGAAAAATACATCTACGAGAGTTTTGATTGATTGAAATATTTATTAACAGTTTGCAGAATTACAGTACATTTCAAGCACAACTCAATACAAAAGACTGTTAACTGTGAGTGGACGACCCAATGAAGCATTACACTTGTTTACAAGAGGGTCCACCTTGTTCAATTCATCAAAACATTTTGAGACGTAAAAATAGACACTTCTATATAGCCAAAGAACAGAACAGAACAGGAATTCATCATAAAAGGAGGGAAAATAATAAACATATACAGTGAGGGGGAAAAGGGGTGGGCGGTGGGGGGATTCCGAGTTTCGAATAAAGGAAGTATTTAGACAGTTACATGGGTATCTTGGTGGTGTATCGAATCTTATGGACCAGACCCATTGCAAGATGTAGCCGCAATTTGCAACTCTAGATTTTTTTATAATGGGTTGAATCTAGAGTTGCAACAAGCTCCATCCACTTCCTATTCATCATTTTTGGTTGTGATCTGCTTGTCTTAAACAACGTTAAACTCACCAACATTGCAGCTGTAGTCCAAGCTTGAATTATCCTCTTTCAATCTGCCGAGCTTGTTTTTTATAAAAATCCACCGTAGACATGTTATGAGCTACTTTCTGTCAAGACATCCTCTGCAAGTGATTATTTTTTTTAAGTGCTGGAGTTTGGAAGCACTCGTCATATGTCACTGAACGGCCCTGCATTCCACCTGTTTCAAATTTGCACATAATGCAGGAGGCAGCAGCGCGACCCGTTAAAACACTAGAAGGTCTGAGAGGTCATTTTGACCGTTTTTTAAATATTTTGAAGTTAATTATCTTTGCCCAGGAAGGTTTCAGAAGGTTCCCCTTACATGACCATCATCAACCATCACCATTCTATCATCTCAGAAATGTTTGACATCTGAAACATTTTCAAAATATGAATTTAAGCACATGCTACTTTTGCCCTTTTTTCTTCAGACCTTCTAGTTAACAAAAACGAGTGTTTCCAAACTTAGAAAAAGAATCACTTGCAGAGGATGTCTTGACAGAAAGTATCTCATAACATCTCTACGGTGGATTTTTATGAAAAACAAGCTAGGCAGATTGAAAGAGGATAATTCAAGCTTGGACTACAGCTGCAATGTTGGTGAGTTTAACGTCGTTTAAGACAAGCAGATCACAAACCAAAAATGATGAATAGGAAGTGGATGGAGCTTGTTGCAACTCTAGATTCAACCCATTGTAAAAAAAATCTAGAGTTGTAAATTGCGGCTATGCAAGATGCTGTACTCTGTCGTCAACCCTAAGCCATTCCAGCCTGTCAAAGTGGGCAGGGGTGAGGAGTTCGGGGGGTGAGGCCAAGTAGGAGCCTGACCAGTTTGTTTTGGGAAGTCTGGAGCCTTGTTTTAAGGGCCTTTGGGGTGCTGTGGTACCAAGAGGTGCATGCATAGTCAAAGAAACCTTGTACGAGGGCTCCTGTTAAGGTCTAAATCTTAGGCTGCAGTAGAATAAAAACGTTGTCCGGCTGAAGCAGGATTTATAACACACAGCGCATTGATTTTAAGTCGGTGTTATTGCCAATGAATACCAACCTGTGCATCTCTAAATTCAACCACCACATTCTCACTGCTCCAGCGGGCAGCCATCTTCCTTTCCTCATGACAACAAAACATCACGTGACCACTTGGCTCTCCTCTGATTGGCTGGTGGGAGTGGTTCTCCTCAGGGTTTCCACTTGTTTTCTGTAAAGTTGCTTGTCAAATAATGTGTTGTTGTATTTGCGGGTTGCTGCTTTTTTGGGGGGCTAAGTTGTTTATTTGGGCTTGTTTCCACATGTTTAAATTATTATTTAAACCAAATATTCTCATGTCAAAGACCCCCAAATTATTATTATTTGTCCCCCAAGGGGGGCAAGGATCCCCAGTATATAGTAGTATCTTTTCCCTTTTTTGCTTCCCATATGATGAATTCCTGTTCTGTTCTTTACCTACAGAGAAATGTCTATTTGTATGTCTCTAAATGTTTGTATGTCTTTAAATGTTTTGATGAATTGAACAATGTGGACCCTGTTGTAAACAAGTGTAATGCTTAATTGGGTCGTCCACTCACAGTTGACAGTCTTTGTATTGAGTTTGTGCTTAAAATGTACTGTAAATTCTACAAACTGTTAATAAAGATTTCAATCAATCAATCAATCAAAACCAGATTTGTGGTAAATAAATAAATACAAAATAATAATCATAATCATCATCATCATCATCATAAAAAAGAAATAAAAAAAAACAATATTCCAGATATTCCACTATTCCAGAACCAGACCCCTTGGCCTCGGTCACAACAGTACATTTCAAGCACAACTCAATACAAAAACTGTTAACTGTGGACGACACCGTAAAGTATTATATTCCGGTCCACCATGTTCAATTCATCAAATTTGGGCTTGTTTGCCTAGAACCTGGCAACCCTGGTTCTCCTCCGCCACTCCTCCTGGATGCAACATGGCGGCTACCCTGGTGGAGCATGTTGTCGCTGACGCTGCTGCGTTTCTGAAGAAAGCACCTCTGCAGGTCAGCTTTTATTTATTCACCTCTTTATTCTTGTATTCACAAGAATGTCTGCGTCATAACGAGTCCAAACATTAACGTACGTTGTGGTTTTGCTACGTCGTCATTCATTCATTACTGTGTGTCTGTGTTGCCTGCAGGGACCTCCGTAGCGCATCATGTCTGTTGTGTTGTTTATTTTCACTGTTCCCACTTTGATTGTGCATTTAAGGCCACGGAGGCGTCCCATTTGATACACGAGTTTTTATATAATGTCATTTAATCTGTGGGATCCCAATCTACACACGGTAACATGCTCAGTGTTTTAATTTAAATTCTGAGAGAGCCTGTCTCCCATCAGTGGAACCAAAATGGACCACAATGGAAACAAGCCCCTTCCCCCACCATTTGGTTCCATTTGTACACTCTCAGAGTTAAATGATTTTACAATATAAATTGGGGGTCCCAGAGATAGAAATGCCATTAAATGGGGGTCCATAGACAAATGCATGTCAAACTGGGGGGTCCTTGAAATTAAACTGGTTGAGAATCAGTGCTAGAGGTAAAAATCTTCTGTATGGGTGTCCCTGGCATATGTTTTCAAATGGGGGGGGGGGGTATCCGCAGGATAATTAGTGTCCATTTGGGGGTCCTTAACATAAAGCATTAAATCAAACAATGGATTTGACCCATTTGGTTACATTTATAAATATGGTTAACTATCAAGCCCACTATTTGGGCCCACCTACAACCCCCCTCAACAAGGATCTCTCTAAATGTCATAAGATCTTAGTCGACTAAATCTACAGTTGATTTAGTCGACTAAAATGTGTCTTGGCGGGCCTTGATGCCATCGTAATGGCATATCAATACATATCCTGAAAATAGCAGATCTACAAGCTCACAACACGTCATGTGACGCATTGTGAGCTTGTAGATCTGCTATTTTCAGCATGCAACCAAGTGTAAAATGACTTATACTGGACCTCTTGTCCACTAGTCCCTTTCTAACATTTTAGTCTAGTTTTTATCTGTTGACGAAATTGTCAATACATTTCGTCTTAGTCTTAGTCACCGTAGCTTAGTTTCCATTTAGTTTTCCTCAGCGAAAAAAGGTAGTCGACGAACATTTTCCGTCTTAGTTTTAGTCGACAAAAACAACACTGCTGGTGAGCCACTAATCATTGTGTTTGTTGCAATCGCAGGACATCGGACAGAATATCTACACGCTGAGAGACGTGGTCGATGAGATTCGAGACAAAGCCACCAAAAGGAGTCTGGCAGTCCTCCCATACCAGCTCCACCTCAAAGAGCCTAACCCTGAATACATCAGATTGGGTACATGTCACCATAGACATATCTATGCATGTCACATCATCCACTTGACATTAATAAGGTCAATGCGATTCATTTAAATCACTGTTTCACAAAACGGTCGGGACGCACCCATTTGTGGGTCACAGTCCGGACCAATTTTATGGGTCACTCACGAGTCACGACTCTAGTTCCTGCATTTAAGTTTTTTTTTAATTTAAATTAAAGACATTAAAATAATTTGACACATTTTAAAAACTAAAATTCTAAGAAATACCATGATAAAAATAATCGACGCATTGTGCGCTTGTAGATCTGCTATTTTCACTAGTTTGGGTCCTGGGCAAACGTCTCTCTTTTGGGTCTCGACCTGAAAAGTTTGGGAATTATATTACACCTTCAATCTTTTCAGATTGCAGATCACAGCACTTTATATCTGCCCTCTGTTTTCAGTGACCGAGTTCTCCAAGAAGACAGGCGACTACCCCAGTCTCTCAGCCACGGATATAAAGGTGATCGCCCTGACCTATCAACTGGAGCTGGAGCATGTTGGTGCAGACCATCTGAAAAAAGAGCCGGACGTCAAGGTAAACATGAGCCGTGTCAACACTGGGTAGATGGATAGCAGACTTGGTTATATTGGCCTTTTTGTACACACACAGCATGACTGTATCAGTGATGTAAATAGGTTTTCAATGTAATGAGTCCCGGGACGGTCTTTTAGAAGATGAGTCCCAGGGACATTTCATGAGTCCCACTTCAACGACGTTAGGAGTCATATTTTGCCATTATTACAAATTGCAGCATTTAACTCCCATTTCATTTTATATGGTTATAATGTGGTTATATTCATGTAGAAAACGGAAGAAGAAATGATTATTATAACTAAAGCTAGCAAAATAAACTAGAATTGCACCACTCAGTTCACACGTGTGTGATTTTTATCTTAGGTTCAGGTTCAGACCACACTGCGACATCCGGAGGCTCCAGTAAATATTGCAGGATTCCACTTCCCCAAGGTTAGTTTTTGCTCAGCTTTGGTATCGGTAGCGATGGCATCTTTAGTATATCACTATGTTTAAACATCTTGTACGATAAAATAATTTCCGCGTTTTCATACTCGTTCATGATCACATGTTGAAAGAAATGTCAAGGGCATTTGTAATTTGGTCGATGGCCCTCTTTAGAAGTCAGAAGATGGGGAATCGAGTGGACGACAGACCCCGGCAAAGCAGACACAGACCACTTCCTCTGAGATTCCAGAGTTTAACAGCTTCCAGTTCTGGAGGAGCCCACTGCCCTCCATCGAGGCTGATCTGTTGGACTTGCTGGTGAGTTAACTACTGGTACATGAATCACTGAGTAAAAGGAATGGTGTGAATTGTGAGGAGCACTTTAACTGTTATGTGATAATAGAACTATTTTAATCAAGTGGTGGAACTGGAAATGTGCTTCCTTGGGATAATGGCACTCCTGATAAGAGTAAAAATATATTTGTTTCTTTATTTTTATTTACCCCGTTGCTCTGTAGGAGCCTAACTGGCTATAAGACGGTTGGTCTGTGTGTTTTTCTCTCTCTCGAGACCCACTGTCCAAATGACTTGATTTAATATTTTGCGTGAACTGCCATTTTAAGTTGTAATCTGTTTTTGCTCGCAGAATGTGGACGGTATTTCTGTATTGGACAACAGTGGAACAAAGATCGAGACGTTGTCCCAGACGGAAGACATCCATGCAGAAAAAGAGACATATAGAGAGAACCCTGAGGAATTTTCAGATGAAGTGAGTGGTGAGGAGGATGATGACGATGATGATGATGATGATGACGACGATGATGATGGAGACGATGATGGAGGAGGTGGATGGATCACTCCCAGTAACATCAAGCAAGTGAAGAGTGAGTCGGGTGTTGGGACAGCTCCAGCTGATGTCAAAGTGGGCTGCCTGACTACTGACTTTGCCATGCAGGTAAAACGAATAGGTGGTGAAATCCATGTTTCATGAAAACGATTCTGTTCATTCAAGAAAACCATATATCACTTGCACAGTGCAACATGTATATTCAACTTCAGGGTGAGCTCCTTTTCACACACCTTTATTTATTTATTGACAAAGTGTGTTTTCTTTCCAGAACGTTCTCATTCAGATTGGACTGCATGTCCTTTCAATCAACGGAATGCTCATAAAGCATGCAAGAAACCACATCCTGCGCTGCCACGCTTGTTATAAGTGAGAACATTTAATCCAGTATCGCTATTAAGTGTGATTTGATCGGGTATCTAGTGTTTGGCCTTTCTATTATAATTGCATTGGTTTTGTTTATTCCATCTTACTTCCACCTCTAGGTAGTGACCGTATCATTGCTTATTTGTGCAAGCTGTATATTGTCAAACATTATCTAGTAGTCTATAACGTATATACTACCTCTGGTCCAATTATGACTCCACTGCACCACTGCACTATTACTTGTTGTGAATAATACCTATACCCTAGTTACATTTATTAAAAAAAATAGTTTTTAACTTTGCACATACCTTTTATGTACATAACATGTTGAGAGCCCCCTATGTAAATATCTGTTTGCACCGTTTAACTATTGTGACAAATTAACTGAAATACATTTTAATTTCAGGACCACAACAAATATGGAAAAGATATTCTGCCCTCACTGTGGCAACAAGACATTAAAGAAGATTGCAGTGACCATCAATGAGGACGGTAGCATATTTATGCATTTCTCCAAAAACCCCAAAGTCATGAGCCGGAAGGGATTGAGGGTAAGATGAAAATAAATAAAAAATGATACATTTTGTAATTTGTGCACATACGCATATCTTTGGGGCCGCAGCTCGCTCAACAGAACCTTCCAAGAGTTTCAACTTGTGAGCTCTCCTTTTTGAATAAAATGGGACAACATATCTCCGAAATGTGTAGTTCTACATGCAATCTCCTTTTTTTATATACACCAGCTTGACAGTACACTCAATATATATTTACCAGTTTAGAAACAAGTTCAGACCAATAACATTACCAGATTCAAACTTTCGACTTGCTGGGAACAAATCATGTTTGTATAGAGTATCACTTGAATGACCGTTAACCCGACCGTTAAAATCTCACAACTGAGCCAACTTTTCATCTCCCTTGCAGTTCGCTCTGCCCATGCCTAAAGGTGGGAAACACACCAACAACCCCCATGTGGTGGAGGACCAGCGCTTCCCCCAGCAGAGGCTGCCTCGTAAGGCCCAAAAGAAGACCGAAGTTTTAAGCCAGGACTACATGGCCACTGGCTCGCCGTTCTGCGAGAACGACATCTACAGCCGTGCCGCCAACCTAGAAATACGGGACAGCCATGGCGGAGGTGGCCGGCGAAGGGTGAACCCCAACGCCGCCCATAAGAAGTTTGTCAAAAAGAGATGAAGACATTGATACAGGAAACGTTATGCGGCAACAATAAGGAACAGAGCTGGGCAAAAGGAATGTCAGTTAAAGCTAAGATGAAGGCTGTATCCCATCCGGCAAGAATAAATAAATCATTAATCAAAAGTAATCATACCATCCACAGGCCAAATATATTTTGTATACTTCTGTATGGAAGAAAATATATTTTCAGTGACCAAATTGTCATATTTGAAAAAGGTCCCAAATACATATTTTGGCCTCTTGATTATTATTTTTTTGCGGTATGAATTAGCTTGCCTCAAGCACAACTGGCACCCATGTTATAAGAGACTGAAAACGGTATTTTGTTAAGTGACTTTTCAAAAGGTGAACTAATGTTAAATTAAAGCTATTGTTAAACCCTGTGCAAATGTGTTGTGGATTTGCTTGTCCATGTAACAGGCTCTATATCAGGGGTTCTCCTGAACTACTTTGTAAACTATGCATTGTAAACGCTTTCCAAATTGCAGTTGCAGAATAATTAAAACAAATACTACCCAAAATACAACTGAACGGTTGGGACTTTCTTGGGACAGTTACACATTTTATCATTTAGTAATATTAAAGCCTACTCATTGTTTCGGAACAGTTTTTACACGCACAAAAAAAAATCTGACTCACCTGTGACCTGCTTTATTACTGATATTAAATTGTATTTTTATTCAATGACAGGAGCTGCTGTTCACCCATTTTACAGTATCTTATTTTTTATCCCACGATTTTGCAACCCATTTTTTCAGTGTCAATTATCTAATGTAATCCTGGGTGCTACACTTCCTGGGTGCAGACTGACCTCATGCTTCCTTCTATGCATGAGGAGTCCAAGCTGCTTCTTCACCTGACGGGGGAGTTTGCCCGGCCGGACGTAGCACGTGGAAGGAACATTATTCCGACCAGTTCCTTTCCCCGGCTGGCCAGGAGGAGGTAGTTTAGAGACCAGGATTACTGCATGTTTTTGTGAGCCGGGTACCTACCCTAGGGGACACGGGGAGAACATGCAGACTCCACACAAAGGCCCTTTCACCCATTTTACAGTATCAAACAAGTCCTAGAATAATGACATGAGACTGTTTATCTGATTTTCAGAACTTTTACTTTAAATAAAACCCATTTATATGTATATCTGAATTCCTTAAAGCTGCAATCCATTTGTGTGTGAATAAAACATTTAACCTGTTATCGAACAGTACTAAATACAATAACTAGCACGTCATCACATCTGCTTTGTTGTTGGAGGTGGTCTCCCTGCTCTTCTATTGAAATTTAGATCATGGGATTGTGTAGGTCGGACCAAACTGGTTCAAAATAATTCAATTCAGTCAGTTTGTCTTTCCGTTTTAGCAGTAGAAATGTTTGAATCCCGAGTAGAACATAATTCTTATGGATTGCAGCTTAATTCAATTAGTTTTCACCAATAGGCCTATACCTTAACCTACTTCCAAATAAATGAGTGATTTATGAAGAATATTGCTATATATTTTATTTTGTAACGCACTTTGACAATCTGTAGAAAAGTGCTGTACAACTATGTAAAAAGTGTATTATTTATTAGAGTCCCTTGTGCCTAAGAAAACAGTCAACTGGGCAAACTGATCAAATATAAAAAGATGTGTGACCATTACTCCAATGTAAACTCGTCTTCTGTGGCCTCCATTTCTAGTACTTCAGGACTTGGGTAATTATTTAGTATAGCGTCCAACTCGGGGTCAGAGAAGCTCTGAGCTGATTCAGCAGGCAACAGGTCTGCAGGTTTGGACTCCTTAGACAACAGAGAATCCATTGAAGGTTCAGTGGGTTGAGGTTCATCTGTAGTGCCGAGGATGTCACTTATGACGGACTCAGGGATGCTCAGGCTACTGAGGTCGGCGCTGATGTCCACCTCTGGTTCCACCACCTCCCGCTCGGGCAACACAAACTCCAAAGGCTCCAGAACTGCGTCCACGTCAACACGACCCAGGTTTCCGTATTTGTGGAGTTGTGTTGGAGGAACACCTATAAGCATGAGAGGGATAGAATATAGTTAAATTCAAACATAACACAGTCGGGAGTCCATTTACAAAGTATGTTTGCAAAAAAACCCAAAAGTAATATGATTTATTTGTTCCGTTCGCTCCTATCCCAACCAGAAGCCATGGATTAACAATCAACCTGAACCTGCTCTCTATACAAAAGGAGAAATATATTAAGTTGTACAAAACAAGTTGTATGAACAGGTACTCATTTAAGTCTTAAGCATGTGTACTTATAACTAGGAATCATACACAAAGGACTTCGCCTCAAGTGTACAGGCAGATTAAATACTTACCCAGAATGAGAGCCAACTGGGCTGGGGGGAACAAGACTTGCAAACAGCGGTTAAGGAAAGGAACCAGGTCCTCTGCAAAAGAACAGCAGAACTGGACAAACAGCTCCTTCTCCCTGCTGCTGAAGGCAGACTCTTCTGCTCTGTGGAACACCAGGATCAGCTTGGTCACCTGGATGGAAAACGGAAATTAATAAAATCATTGGTGCCATGGGAGACCACTTTAACCCATTCTGGGCGGGAACCCCTTTTGGTGTTTTAAGCATTATGTTTAAGCATTAATGTATTAAGCATTAAGTATATTATTATACTTTCGCTATTGAAAAATAGCAGATCTACAAGCTCATAGCACTGCACCGAGTGCCGCGCTACGAGCTTGCAGGTCTGCTATTTTTGAAAAATCGTGAAAATGTGGAACAAATCTGAATATATTCTTTCAGAGCGAACAGTCTTTATCTCAAATCTTTGCTTCTGGGGGCGGGGGGTCCCTGGAACAACATATTTTCAAACGGAGGTCGGTGGCCAATTACATATAATTTTTGTGGTCCTTGACATGAAATATTGAGAACCACTGATACAGAAACATAAGGTTTTTCAGAAAACTGTTCAGGCCACGACACTACCTTCATAAGTGCATCCTCGAGGTATTTGGTGACCTCTTGGGCCAGCCCAATGGGGCAGCAGAGCCGCAGGTCATTGAAGGCAGTCAGAATGTTGTTGAGGAAGCAGGCCAGGGGCTGGAAGTCCAGCAGAGCCATGGGGGGTTGCAGGGAGCCAGGCTGCGTGCTGGGCACTACCACCGGGATGGTGCCACCCAGCATCGAAGGCAGGGAAATCAGCGTGTACATGTTCATGTCCTCCTGGAACTTGTCGACCGCCTCCAGCACCGCCTTGCGGAAGGTGTCCCCCGCCACCCTCTGGAACATGGGCGGCAGCTGGCCGCGGAAGTCCGCCCCCACCCTGCTGAAAGACAGGCCAAAATACATGCACTGACCCAGCAGGGAGTCGAGTCGTCCGCCCACCCCGCGCTGGAGGTCCCTCTCCAGGGTCTGCAGGAACTCGGCCACCTTCCGCACCACCCAGCCATAGAAGATGGCACTCTCGTTGATCGTCTGTCCTCCCGAAGAAGGAGGAGGAGGCATCATCGGGTCCTCGTCGGAGAAGATGGCGCGGTACTGGGTGATGATGTCAAACAGGTGGACTCGGCACGCCTCGATGGTCTTGGTGATGTGGAAGTAGGGGTCGTCGGCGGGGACGGCGGCGAGGATGGAGTTCAGCCAGCTGCCGCGCGCCTGCAGGAACTTCACCCTCAGCTCCGCCTCCGTGAACACGTCCATCCTGCGGAGGTAGCCAATCACGCGGAGGCAAGCGGGGAGCTGGGAGTTGCTGCGGAGCTGCTGCAGCAGCTGGTTCAGCATGAGCTGAGCGGACTGCCGCACCTCCTGGACGATTCCCTGAGGAATGAAAAAAGGTTATTGTTATCCCATTTAGAACCCGAGGACGGTTCTACAAATGCCTTCTAAAATCCTGACAGTTTTCTGAAGAACCCTGTTTCTATGTCAGTGGTGCTCAACCTTTTCACCCGAAAATATATGTATTTGGCCACCGACCCCATCTGAAAATATGTTGTTCCAGCAGGGACCCCCCAGAAACAAAGATTTGAGTTAAAAGTTAAAAACTCTAAAAAGATTTGGGCCACATTTTCGCGATTTAAAATAAATAGCAGACCTACAAGCTAATAGCACGGCACTCTGTGCCGCACTATGAGCTTGTAGATCTGCTAATGTCTAATATATCCTGACAGTTTTCTGAAAAAGCTATGTTTCTAAGTCAGTCGTTCTTCGATTTTTCAAAAATAGCAGACCTAAAACTATTAGCTATTTTTCAATAGCTAAAGCATAACATAATGCTAACGTCAAAAGGGGTTCCCACCCAAAATGGGTTAAAACACCAAAAGGGGTTCCCGCCCAGAATGGGTTATAGACATGTATTGCTTTTAGGGATGGACCGATGTGGAAATTCTTGGCTGATACCGATGTTTAAAATAACAATTTAGCCGATACTGATATATGTTTATTTAGTTTTTGTTGTTTTTATTCCCCCTTGTGCCGGGGGAACAAATACATCTTCAATACAAGAAATAAATGTTCAGAATCTACAGCTTTGTTGGCTGCAGATAACCAACACAAAATGTATGCTTATCAACAACAGATAGATATCGGCTACTGCCATCGGTTAATGTCAGTTTGATTGACCGACATTGAGCAATAACGGAAATATCGGCCGATGTGGCCGGTGTTTTTCTTTCTTTCTTACGCAGCCATCTCGTCGGGTACATCATGTGACTCTCCCCCCAATTGTTTTATTTAGACTTGACCCTTTCACTAGCACTTTCAATAAAATGTGACCAGATTTGACTGAGAGCCTGCCATCGCACAAACTCCAGCTTTTCACCAGAGGAGAAAAACGTAATTTTTTTATCCAAAATGAGTTAATAGCACAGGCATACTCTTCACATACTAGAGCATGTCTGAAATAAGTGTCAGAGCTGAAATAGACATGTAAATATGAAAAAAAATGCTTAAACATGTAGCTCGGTGTAATGTTAGTCATGTTGTAATGTTGTCCACAGAAGTGAACCTTTCAAGCCTGTTTTCTCAACTCGCTGTTTCCTGCAAGACATTACTCTATAAGCCATTATCTCCAAACTGAACAACCAATATGCCAATTTGAAGCTATGATTACCTGCTTTCATATGACATGACATGGCAGTCCCTCAGTCAAATTTAGTCACAGATATTTATAAAGAGGACACTGCTTGCACAACGTTACCTGGATCACTGGCAGCGATGAATGCTTCTTCTCCAGCCTCTTGACGTACGCGGCCAGCTCCAGGGCCTCCTCGTAGTATCCGTTGCGGACGCAGGTGTCCATGAGCTGAGGGATCTCCAAAATCTCCAGGATTTCCGTGTGACGATTCAACGTGAGGCTGTTCATGCGACGTTTGGCCCCGATCTCTTCTGCCTCCGTCATGAACCCCCTGGATGATGATGATGATGATGATGATGATGGCATCATGGCAGACACACCACATGACAACCGTTAAATTGTCCCTGTTCATACACACTAAAATACCCAGCGGTCATTTATCCATTTCTTGAGTGAGTAGTATACAAATCATTTTACACTCCGAGTAGGGTTTTGTACTGTTACTTCTACTCCACTACATCTCGGAGGCATATATTATAGAAGGAGAAGAGGATACTGGAGCAGCACAGACATTTAGAGCCTTTTATTAGGTGCTAAGTATACAGAACAACTAACGTTTTCACCTTCCGGTCTTCATCAGTCATGAAAGAAGACTCTGAAGACCACAAGGTGTGAAGCACCGGATCAGCCGTTCCAGGCTGATTGAGGCTTGGGCAGCGGTGGACGAACGGTTAGCGGAGCGGTCTTGATACCGGAAGGTCGCCAGTTCGCATCACCGGACCGGCACGTTAAAATGACCACCGCTGAAGTGCCCTTGAGCAAGGCATTGGACCCCTACCATGAAATGTTCTATGAGCAGGGTGTGGCTGTAAACAAGTCCTTGACTTAGTCCACTTCCCTGGGTAAACAAAGAACTTTGCTTTGCTTTGCGTTGGTAGACTCCCTTTGTTTCAGGCAAATATTATACTTTTACTCCACTACAATTTAATACATTTTAAACTTGTGAAGTGGGACATGCTGCACAATGAGTACTTTTTACTTTAGGAACTTTTAAGTATATACCAAAACTTTTGTACTTTTACTTAAGTACAATATGAGTATAGAGTATCTACATTGTAGTATTGATACTACTTAAGATGAGTCTAAATTCTACAACACAGTGAGACCAACCTTTTAAAGTAAGTATTCCCCTAAATAAACATGTGTTACTGCTTATGATGTTGCTTACGCTTCTTTTATTGTATTCCATTTTATCTTTTTGCCATTCTTTTAATATTTGTAGCACTTTGAGATTCGTGAGAATGTAAAGAGTTTTATAAATAAAATGCAATATTATTATAGCTCTGTCTGGTCCATATTAACCTGACTACTATAGCGCCTCCATCTGGCTGAGTCAGGTTAGGTCCAATAATGTCCAGAGCGTTAGAGGAGTTGGGTCTCGTCCATCCAGAGCCATTATTTATATTCTTCCACCACTAACTACTCTTATATCTCTGGCACCTACTGACCTGCATTTCTCCCCGAAGGTGGGCAGCTTGTCCAGCAGCGTGGATACGCTGCTCTCCACGCGGCCGAAGTCCCGGTAGATCTCCTGGGTGCAGTCGGCCGTGCGGATGAACGTCTTGTAGTTGGCGAAGGCCAGCTCCCGGGTCTGCAGCAGGATGAGAGCCCGCTCCTCGGACAGCCTCTCCGGCTCGCGGCTCAGCTTCTCCACGCCGTACGAGCTCAGCTCGGACAGGTAGGCCGCGAAGTCCGGGTTGTTCCTCCACTTCTCCGGGAAGCTGTCCTTGAAGATGGACGCCAGGATGCTCTCATCCTCCACGTCTACTACAGCCGCTGCCATGTTTACACTTTAGGTACTTTATACAGAACCAGAACTAAAATATCACAGTCCACACACACACACAGAGGTGGAACTTTCCTCTACGTCAGCGAAAGCACGAGCACCTCACTAAATAAACGCGTATGTTATGGAAGTTAGACATATTTCATATTATCCATGACTGACGACAACAACGCAAATATTAACATAACATAACATGAAACAACCTACTTCCCTTTCCGGGGTCTTCTTCTTCTTCGTTTGGCTTCCGGCAGGCTGTACACAGGCGAGTGTAGTAATGCTGCCCTTCACAGGCGATGGGTATACTTTCCCTACACCTTTGGATAAAGATCAGTGGAGTGGAGAAAATTCCAATCCCAACACATTTAGAGGCAGAGCCATTTAATGTTACACACATTTAATGTGTGTGACGAGTCGACTCCAAGTTGTCTACATTGTGATAGTAGTTATAACTGTTAAGGTGCCCAGTTATCTTAAGTGCCCACATATCCCAAGTGCCCACTCATCCAGGTGCCCAGATGGTTTTGGTGCCCACATGTACGTGGTGCCAACTTGACCGGGTTACCCTATAGAATGCATGTGTTCAACACGGATCAGATTTTCCATATTAGATCCTGATTGGCTAAGATTGGCTTCCAAAAAGCCTCAAATCATGAACTTAGTGTGTAGTTTCCGCGAAGTATTGCACGCACAGTTAGTCCAATAGGCCACGGAAGAAAAGCCCCCCTTTTCTCATTGGCCGGTTATAGGGCCACCGGCAGGAGGCCACAATAACCTACCTGACATACTGTGAATAAAATGTTCAATCAAACCTGGCAGAGACCGACCTGTGCTCCAAGGAACACTTTACTGGTTAAAATCTGTTTTCCGTTGTGGACTATTTCTTTTCACTGGCTACTTTCCGTGACACCGTCTTGTTAGTGTTAACATATTTTTGTCTATCGTTCCTGTTCATTCTCACTTTGTTTCTGCAGCCCAACCCACCCTCCCAGTGGTTGGTGCGACTTCCTCTTGTCATCATGCCTGCACAGCCGATGCAAGGCTTTCCATTGGTGTATGGCTGCTCTTTGGCACAGTGGCCACAGATCATCCTGGTGGCTAGTTCCATGAGGTGGTTCTGGTCCTTATCATGGCACACATCACATGGATAGGCCCGGCCACAACAAGGAAACCTTAGCCAGCGGCGGCTTTGTTTATAATGCATGCAGGTTCCATTTTCTGGCAGTGGCTTTCCTTTTTGCACAGCAGGGTCTCTTATGTTTCTCCGATAGTTCAGACCTGAACCACTCAAGCCCGCTGTGTTAGAAGAATGCAGCTGAATGTACTGGAATCTTGTGCTGTCAATGAGGATACTGAGTTTGCTGTGGCAGTGCTCACAATTAAAATCCTTAGCCCGACCGTAGCAGAGGCCCTGTACAGGGACATCCTGAGAGCAGCCCATGCATCCAGCTGTGAGCTCACATTCCCGAAGCACGAGGTCAACAGGAGTGGCATTGTTCAGGTCCAGGTAGCCCAGGACGTCACTGTAGTGGTGGAGCATGCTGGGCCTGAACGTGGCATTAATGCCAGCACTGCAGTTCTCACACTGAGCCACGCAAGGCGTCCTCCCACTCAGGGTCAGGTCTGCCCTCACCTTACACCTATTGCACTGCAGACAAATGGTGATGTGTCTGGCCACTACGGTAGCTGTGCCCTCTCCCAGCCTCAGGCCCAGGAGCTTTACCTCCGTGCCTTTGCGGGGATCGCCGATCCTAATGTTCTCCGCAAGTAGATGAGCCTTGTCCCTTTCCTCCTGTTGCTCATCATCACAGCCTGGTCTCCCCTGATCTGCCGCTGTCCCGTTTCCTTCCGTCTTCTCGCCCTCGTCTTCGTGGACAGCAATGTGGGAGACAGGGTGCAGTGGTTCATTGCACTTGCACACCGTTGCCTGGAGCTCCTGGTACGGCACAAACTGTAATCCAGCTCTCTCTAACTCTACGTCTTTTTTCAACTGTCTAGCTCCCTCTGTGTAGAGTCTCTCCAAGCTACGGTCCAACCAGCGAAGAAATGGCCGGAGCAGTAGTTCCACCTTTCCCATCAACTGATTGGTTGCCTGCTTGGCTTGAAGCCACTCCAGCGATGCCCGTTGTACATGCCTTCCCATTACGGATGGCAGATCCTGGTCAGTTGGTATGTCTAATGTGAAAATCTCCTGAGGATAATTCACTGGGAAGCTCACCACGATATCAATTTCTTTCAGGTCAAAAGGCCAGTCAGGATCAGTGGCCTGAACAGTTGCCCTATAAAAAGTAACTTGGCCATCATCACCTTGCTCCTGAATGATAAGCTGATTATTGGGGAAACGCTTCATCATTTGTCTGATCTCAGTTTGTCGTAGCTTCTTGATTTCCTCTGCCGGGTCACAGGGCTTTAACTCCCCGAGGACATTAGGACAGGGCGCTGACATCCTGTGTGAACCTGCTTTCATTCAACTGTAGTATAGCTGACTGGTCATCGGCTGGGGGGGGAACTGCAGGGTGCCACATCTATTTCAGGGACTTGCCCTCTTGTCTTGCGTCTGTCTCTCTGCTGGAGCAGCCCACGTGTCTAGGACCCACAACATGGGTAGCCCGTGCACCCAGGAAGGATATGTAATCAAAACAGACTGACATCAGCTCTGACATCACATCTCTTCTTGACGTCTTAAATCTTATTTGAAATTACCATCAATTATGTCATTGAAAGAAATCGATGATGTCATTAACATCATATCGTCTATAGACATATATAGACGTCTATAGACGATCAATTTCTAATCACTGGAGCAATTGTTTTTTTAATTTCTTGTCCACATTTGGAGTTACATCATGGCAACCCAAACCTCTACAAAAGTGGCCTTGGACTTTAACCCATTTTGACCGGAGATCAGATTCTAAAAATGTCTTCTACATCCTGACAGTTTTCTGAAAAAGCTATGTTTCTATGTCAGTCGTTCTTCGATTTAAAAAAAATCACACACGTGTGAACTGAGTGTTGCAATTCCCCCCCTCTCTCTGTCTCTCTCACTCTCTCTCATTAGAGACACAGCACTACCCCTCTCAGTTTCTGGCGCCCCCTATACTCGTGCTCACTTATACAAACAGGTACACACGTACACGGACATTCCTGGTTGTAGGAGTGGTTGCACCACTCAAAAATAGCAGACCTACAAGATAGATCTGCTATTTTCAATAGCTAAAGCATAACATAATGCTAACACCAAAAGGGGTTCCCGCAGAAAATGGGATAAGTAGACATAATGGCATCCACCTGATGAGCTATGGTTGAACATGCTCTTTTAAGTTTTGGTATCAGTTTGTAGTCATTTAAATGAGAACCGAAAAAACAAAGGCTATGATTGCATTTCCATCACTGATGTTTCAAATAGAGGCCCCTAGCCCCCTCATCGGCCTCCTGACCTAATGGTATTTCAAATATTGTCAGGACAATGTAAAAACTTTGGGTAGGGAATGAATTTAATTTTCCATCTGGGGGGTTAGGAATAACTAGAAAAGTGTGCTCCTCAGTGCCTTCGGCCTAGCGGAAACAATACATGAATAAAGAGCATTGTTAAGCATAGTGGTGATAATTTATTTATTTAAGACATAATTACAGTATACAGTACCGGTATATATATAAATAAAAATAATCTGCAGTGGAGGAAAAAAATACATCCTATTGACCACACAGTGTAAGGGTCAAAGTGTACAAATCAGGCAGCTTGTTGGCTTGAAGGCCTCGCGTGAGGATCCGGAAGAAGAATTTGGATGGATTCATTGTATGGATTCATCTCAACGTTTGGCCCATAATATCCACCCTAATGCGTGTTTCAAATGATTGATTGCTCAGTTTAAGGAGTCAGGCACAACACTACATCTGTGGGAGTTCACAGGTTAAGGATTAACCCGTGATGTCATGACATACTGTTTATTTGCGTTTTTTCTATTCACGTGGTCATTAAGCTCCACAGAATGAGAGGTCTGCTCTGCCGGAAACATTACGGAACAAATGTTATGGACATCTTTGTATACCACACCATAGACAACCAATATAAGGCAAAATGTCATCATACTTTAAGTAGCATGTGACGTGTCAAACTAGGGGGTTTTCCTGATTCTGTATCCATTCCAAGTATTAGTTTTGCACGAAAAACACTCCTTGACAAAACTAATGCTTGGAATGGATTCAGAATCATGAAAACCACCTAGTTTGACATGTCACATGCTACTTAACCAATATAAGGCAAAATGTCATCATACTTTGTCTATGGTGTGGTATACAAAAATTATCCTAACTTTCTTTGCGCGATATTTCCGGCAGAGCAGACCTCTCATTCTGTGGACCTTAATGACCAAATGAATAAAAAACAAAAACAGACATCACAGGTCCTCTCAAATTCCGGGTGGCTGTCTCCCCGGCTACCAACATTTCACAACTGGCTGGTCCATGACCAGCATCCCAAACTGGATGGGGTGTCAGTAGTCCACCGGTGCCAGGAGGAACTGGAGCTCTTTGAAGGTACTGCCGTGTCGCCCCACCTGGTCAGCCTTGTCCTTCACCACGTTGCTTAGATTCTTGAGCTGCTTATGGCAGGCCTTGCATTTCTCGTGCCTGAAGAAACAAGAACAAACCAAACACGTTTTAATAGATTTGTCATCTTCCGATTTAAAATAAAACTACTGCGATTCTGAAGGTGGTGCAAAATACAATAGATTAATACGTTTAAAACACTAGATTATTAATGAGGAACTTCACTCCAAGTCACAAAGACTAGCGACTCTATGAGACTTTGTTGCACTAATGGTCACACGCCAATCTGCTATTCCTCATTATTTATCTATGTATTGTCTCTGCCAGGCCGAAGCCTATATGTTAAGCCTCCAAATGCACTGGTGTCGTTTATCAAGCATCCAAACAAATAAGTCTTTTTTGCCAGCAACAATCAAATTAAAATTCTACCATTGTTAAGGAAAGGATATTGTTTTTATAACAGTTTTAGAGAACGGAGGTACTGTATGTTTAGAGGAGTGCCAAGCTGGAGATAATCACCTCTCTTCTCGTGTGATGTCCACTCCGACAGATGGTGGTGCTTTGAGTGTGTCTGAGATGAGGGGCCAGAAACGCTTCAAGATCAGCTTCAGAGACATGTATCCTGTCTGGATATAACTAGAGATAAACATCAAAACGGGGTTAGAAAGACCACAATAATAAATGCCATTGTTAGTTAAGTTCACCATTTTCTTTTCAGTTCATAAGAGAGCAAAATGTATACCGGTCAACAAAACTAAAACTCTACTTCTGTTTCAAGGTTAAGAAAGGGTACAGTCAAATAAAATAATTGAATACAAAGTAAAGTTTCCAGCAGCCATCTACTCTCAGAAAATGGAACCAGTGAATGCACAACTGTTCCTGCTGGATCCCCACTGACACTGACTGGTTTCATCCACACACTTTCATGTTTTTAGGAGACAACTTTTGGATACATCCGGGTGGCTGACAGTTGGTTATAAATCTTGGACTTTGAACAGACCAATTATGCTAGCCATCAATCACTTTAGAGTAGTGTTAAGGCTCATACATAGTCTGGATTTTCGGAGGTGAGGTGCTCACCGAACTACAACATGACGTCACGAGCCACGGTGAAAAGCAAACCACCGCCACCGCCCCAGCCCTTCTGTTTTTACTCACCACCGATCAACGTTATTTCAGCTCCGGTGGCCACCTCACCACCGAAAATCCAGACTATGAATGAGCCTTTAGCCAACAATGGAAGAAGTTAATTTCAAAATAATTTCCCAGTACTGTTATTTCATTTTGTGCACCAGTTGTCTTGTACCATCTCTGCTATTCTTGAACTTGAAAACACCACACTTCTCCCTGGGGTCAACAGCTAACCCAAACAAACAGCTGACCAACAAGGGTCATTTTTGTTATTGCTGTCGGTTTGGAACCAATGAAATTCTGACTGTAGTGTATATATCTTCAAACTTCAACTGCTGTTGGGAGGAAGCCTCATAACTCCACTTTTGGGGTTTTAGATATTGTTTTGCATAAAGCAGTGCTATTGAACACCCTTTGGAAAAGTATTGAACCAATGGAAAAAACGCACGTTGGGACAAAACCTCTTAACTCCATTGGACCCTCAAACTGTCTGCTAAAGCAGATAACTCCACCACCTCTCCCCCTCTCATGCAAGTCATTGACAATATATAAAGTCACAACACCAACTTTGATGAGGCAGTATTGCTTAGTTTTCAAAAAGTTCTTAATTTCCTGAAAAATTTACATTTGAGTTTCTTCCGATAGCAGAGATATATATGACACATTCGGTTCTTTTTGGAATGCAATGGGCCCGTTTGTCTTGTAGAGTATATTTATTTAACTGGCCTCCAGGCGACAATTGCATAACCGTCCCGTCTTTGCTCACCTCTCATATTTGCTGTGCAGCAGCTTTTCTATCTGTGGCAGGATGGAGGTACATAGGTCCAGTTTCCATAGTGCCCTAAAAGACAGAGAGATTATAGTAGCTAGCGCGTGTGTGTGTGTGTAATCATTGTGTATATTCCTGCACTATACCTGCATCGAGTGATCTTGGTACAGAAGTTGATCTATTGAAGACCCTGACCTTCAAAGTACATCATTTTTGTTTTGATTGTATTGCTGTATTGTTGTATTGTTCTTTCTGCTTTGGCAATGTAAACGTATGTTTTCTCATGCCAATAAAGCCCTTTGAATTGAATTGAAAAATTGAATTGAATTGTGTGTGTGTGTGTGTGTGTGTGTGTGTGTGTGTGTGTGTGTGTGTGTGTGTGTGTGTGTGTGTGTGTGTGTGCGTGCGTGTCTGCACACGTCATGCCCACTCACGGTTTAAGATTTAAAATGTTGAGCACGTCCACAATGATGCACATGTCACCAATGGCTACAGCGGTATCCATAGCCACCTGGAAAACAAAAAAGTGGGCAAATAATAGCAACAACAAACTTTGTAACAATAGCATAATAGCAACAACAATGCTGCCAGTGCCCAATGTTCCTCATGTAATGTTGCCTAATAATGCCTATTGTATATTTCCTAATGTCATTCATTCATTATTATTTCCCTGAGCATTTTGGAAATTAACACATTGTTATATTTCCAAAACGCTCAGGAAGGCCAGAACGTAACGTATCTCTATTCAACGGCGGTGGTCTCTGGCCTAGTCTGCCATAGGATGTTAATGGTAGGATCACATGAAACCCCTATAAAACAAATTGCCCAATACTAACAGCCGGTCAGCAAGTGGATTCATGAATATATGTATATAGACAATATTTTAGGCCAATATAAAAGACTATATACCAAATTTCCCACCCGTTGACTGCTGGACTAGCCCATTAAAACCGGCAAAGCAAGTGTCACTTTAGATTTTAGCGTTGGCCATTCAAAAATAGCAGATCTGCAAGCTCAGAGCGAGTGTGCCACGTTGCGAGCTTGTACATCTATTGTTTTTTTTAAATAAAGTGTTTGAAAAACCATGTTGAATAATTTAAGAATCTACCTCAGATCGTAAATTGTCTAGTAGACCATTTACCTTCACGTCTCCGCTGGCCCACGCAGCTCTCACCGTCTCCAAGTTCTTGATCCTGTTGGCCAACATCACACGCATGGTGTCGTGACCTTTAGTCATCTGAGAGAGGACCTCCTCATCACTCAGGCCTGTGGGACCACGTGAGGACTGCAGAGAGAGAGAGAGAGAGAGAGAGAGAGACCCCTTCGTAAAATGTGGAAGTAGGAGACAGAGCTTTAAGAGTGTGTACACACCCTTTCTCTTATGGGAATAACAAAATCACACCCATGTGAAGTGAGGGGCGCTCTTATCATTATACATCATCATACATCATCTCATGAACTGAATTCATGCGATTGGTTGGATACATTTGGTTAAAGGGTAAGACCACTTTTTTTGAGGTTTGGGTTGTTTTCTTACCTTATTATGGTCAAACTAGTCCAGTCCAGGAGTTATTTCGCTCCGTTGTGTTGTTTATTAGCAATTTAAGAAATAAAAAATAGGGTCCATTGACTTACATTGTAGCGGGGAAACAGCTCTCAAAGTCACTCTTTTAGCACATGAACGAACGCAACAAAAGCTGATTCTGACAGCTTATGACATCAGGAAAACTCATGCGGTTTTATTTTTAATAAAAAATGTCAACGTTGTCTTGTTTTGATTAATTTGTGTAGAACGAAGATCTGGTAGGTATGCTTACGCTAACCGAATCACTTCTGTTTTCACGTGACGCGGTACTACGATCCGATTGGTCCAACTCTAACTGCAACAATCTGGAACAGCGCACTTTATCCTCCGTTCTAAAAGTATCGTAAGCCTACAAATTTATGACTGCTTGCCGTGGGTGTCTGTGTCGGGGGTACTGCTCGACTGCAGATGGATTGGGTGCTCTCAGCGTACAACACAGGCAGCCAGCGTGCTTCCTTGTTTACAAATGAAACCGGAAACGGAAGACCGCATTGCAGCTTCAGTGTCTCTCCAAACAAAATAGTACCTTTATAAATATACGTTAAAACACGAAAATAAAACCGCATGAGTTTTCCTGATAAACTGTCAGAATCAGCTTTTGTTGCGTTCGTTCATGTGCTAAAAGAGTGACTTTGAGAGCTGTTTCCCCGCTACAATGTAAGTCAATGGGCTCATTGGGCTGGTATTTTTATAAAGTTATTTTCTATAAAACTGCACAATGGAGCGAATTAACTCCTGGACTGGACTAGTTTGACCATAATAAGGTAAGAAAACAACCCAAACCTCCAAAAAAGTGGTCTTACCCTTTAAACATTTTTGGCAGACATTTGACCCAATTTCTCCTTTCATTGTCAATGGCAAATATTGAGACGTGCGGGGACAAAAGCTGTATATAGGAGGGGCTAGCGCCCCCTCAATAAACGATGGCGCTTGCACAAAAACAAATTTCACCCACTGTTTTACAACAGTACAATCGGCATGAGTATTTACTCACTGGTAAGAAATCGGCCACGTTGAGCCCTATGGGCTTGCTCCTGGCAGCCGGGATCAGATTGGGCTGTGCTTTGGGCTTGGCGAGTGAGGCCTGTGGGGGTTCCGAGCGAGGAGCAGGAAAGACGGAGACCGGGGGAGGAGGTCTGGCCGCGGGGATGGGCCGTGGCGCTGAGGAGACCACCGTGGGTTCAACCCGCTGGACAGGAGTGGACGTCGCCATCGGGATGTCCCTCAGATGGCCAGGCTGTGGAGAGAGGCATTGAGCAGCAGGCTTTAGAATAGAATGTCGTAAAGGGCCTAGCAAACGGGGAGCGAGGAACGCACACGTTGTTGCCTGGATCAACGACAGGTCTGCTACAGGTTTGCTCAAGAGGGGCGCGAGAACGCAAGCGTAAAAGAAATGCTAAACTAGGTTATAGTTTTCTTCCTTTTCTCTTACTCTCTTGTGTCTGTTTGTTTTTATTTGCTTTGTTGTTGTATTGAATGTAGGTGATTTCTATTTTGTCGGTCTTAAAAAGAAATCACACCCGTGTGAACCAAGTGATGCAATTCCCCCCCACCCCACCCACACCTCTTTCTCTCTCTCTCTCATTAGCAGGCAGCAGGCACAGCACTATCTCTCTCTGTTTCTGGTGGGCACGGACAGGAGGTGGTTGCACCACTCAAAAACAACAACAGGGACACTACTATGTAATGATGTTAAAAGTAGTGTGTACCTTGTAACCTGATGTGCACAACAAAAAAAATTAACTTTGTTCCATACATTTTTATACTCCAATACTTTATACAGTAGTGGCGTCCGACAATAGGCAATAGTGCACAACCAGAAATTCCCAAAAGGTCTCTATATAGCAGGGCTGTAACAGATCAAGAAACTCATGGCTTTCCATGTATCTTGACTTGTGGGTGACAAGGAGGGAAAAAAAATGGAAAAAAAAGTATCAAACTCGATGTCTTTATAGCATTAGCATAATTGACATAGGTATAACAGGTATAACATACTGGGTTCACTGGGAAACCACAATGCTCCCAAACAATGTAGAAATGGGAAAGTGTCACATTTCAAGGAGAGAGTTGGGACTAAATGCAGGTTAAGGCATGCACTCAATGGGAGTGTGAATACATGACATGTACCATTAAAGGTATATTCAGTGATTTCACTCAAAAAACCTTAGGTTTCGTTTTTGGCTGTGGGACCCAGCCTTTCGTCCAATCAGGATAGAGAGTAAAAAACGAAACCTAAGGTTTTTTGACCCCCAGGGGTTAACTGGGGACAGGGAGGAACTCCTTATATGGTCAGCACACTCTATAGTAGGGAGGATTATCACAACAAAACAAAAAAATAAGTGATATTTGAATTAAGTGAAATCACTGAATATACCTTTAAAACCTGGCCACATTATACTGTAAATAAGAATGTGTACCAATACACCCACCTGCTGTTTGTCGGGCATTGGTGTCATAACATCGGTCACTTGGCTGGCTCTCACCACATACCTATCTGTATACAAAAATACAAATTTAAACATCTAAAGAAAATGCACTTCTGGATTATTCAAAGTGAATCGATAGTTGCAGGACCTAAATGAAGGAGCTCGTCTCCAGATTGCAGATGAGACACAGCTTTGGTTCACTCACCTTCCTCGAGCGGAGCAGGGAAAGGCTCGCTGAACTTGGGAGGGGTGCGAGCTGACAGGAAGAGGAGAGGGATTCAGGAACAAAGTCAACACAACAGTACCACATGCTGGAGTGTTCAATTAACAATGTTAATTGCTTATGGGTCAACTTGACCCATAAGCAATTAACTACTGTCAAACCCTCAGGCCTCTTTCAGGGAGATAATGTAATTGCTGACACATCCGAAATACCACATACACGCCGACCGTTTTGGCTCACAATACTTCGGAATCTTGGAGCGAATGGGAGATTCTGTTAGCGTGAAACTCTAGATACTTCCGGGTCCTACGGTTTGTTTCTGGGTCCTACTGTTTGTGTCGCTTTTGTGTCCCCATAGAGTTATACTGTGTCCCTCCGTCGGAGTTGTGTTTGAACCGATCTGAGACTAGAACCACCATTAGTCTCATTTTATCGCTTTCCTTGCAACAACAAAGCTACTGGTCTCCCAAATCTGACAGGCCGTCGGTCTGCCCCACACTGAATACTATCACCATTTTATTTCATTGTGTCAACTAAATCCAATAGAGATCGTATTAATGCAAACTAGATTCAACGTACTCAACCCTGCACACATTCTAAATATGGCCCCGAAATATTGTACTGAGCAAATGGACTGTTACCATCTTCAATAATAATGATAATAATAGTCTTTGTCTCCACATCATATATTCTTTGTCATGGACACTTGTACAGAACATTAATAATTCTACTCGAGTTGGAAGCATTATGGCCCATTTTAACCGTCAATGGCTTCCTTTCTGAAAAATAACGTCATTGTAAAAAGATTCACACGTTTAGATATTGCTATTTACAATGAGAAGCGGATGGGAGCTGGTGCCACTTGGACCCGGACGTAGCGCAGGACTACAAAATACAGAATTGCTGCAGATTACCGCCCTCAAATAGGCCTGAGAGCAAGATTTAACACAGAGGATATTTTTTGGTTTACACATTGAGCAGACATACAGATGGCTGCCTTGGGCTGGAAGATTTCCTTGTAGTCCTCTGCATTCTGAATCTCAGCCGTGGACTCCTTCTCCTCCTTTTCGTCCTCGCTGCTGGGGCTGCGGTGCTCGCCTTCTGGGCTCCATCGCTCCTGGCGCGCCTTCACCCTGCTGATGGCACAGAGGTTGCCAGTAACTCACCTAGTATTCCAGCTGCACAATTTGACTTTTAGGTCACCGTATTTATGGAACAAACCCTAATGGCGTCTTTTTGGAACGTTTAGTTTTTGAGGGGCCCCTCCTATATACAGCTTTTGTCCCCACAAAATGTCCGCAACACAAACATTAAATGCCATTGACGTTGAAGGGACAATTTACGCCATCTTGTACCCACACGTCTCATAATTTGACAATGAAAGGAGAAATTAGGTCAAATGTGACGTGAATTTGTGGTAACGGCTCAGGGTGTTAAGAACACAGTTTACGCGAGTACGTTTTTCTACTTCATGACCTCTGACCTCTGACTGCTGCATGTGGTGGTGGGCCTCTCGTAGCTGCGCCTCAGCGTGGAGCCTTTGGGGGAGGGCTCTGTGATCGGCTGGTTGTCCTGGACATGGCCTTTGGTCTCAGAGCATCCAGACTTCTTTACTCTGGTCAGGTCGACCACATAGGACGACACGCTGGTCAGCTGGTGAGACACGCCGATCTGACAATAATAATACAGTGGTGTAAAGTTACTTTCTTAAAGTGGCACTGTTGAGCAGCCTACAGGTCCAGTAGACCACTAAAACAATACAAGTATAACCAACAATAAAACTGTGCCGTACAGTACAGCACAGTAGGTGTCACAATAAAAGTATAGTTGTGCCGCTCAGTTCACACTGGAGTGATTTTTCTTTTTTACAGGCTGAATCACAGACTCAATTCCCATTAACAACAGTAGTGTTTTTAGGACTGGGGATGAGCCTACAACTACATACCAGCTGGTTGTTGCAGATGGACAAGTCGGCCACCTTGCCCCAGCCCACTGGCACCACATCAAAGCAGCAGTCTGGCTCCCAACCGTACACATGCAGCGAGTCCACACTCCCACTGTACAGGCAGGAGCCATCTGGGTTGAACACAAGACACCTGCAAGCACGGAGACATTAGATGAAGAAAATGGTCAAATGGGAAATGGTGCATTCATATAGCGCCTTTATCCAAGGCGCTTTACATAGATTGTGCATTACATGTGCATTACATTCACCCATTCACACACCTTTACATAGACTCACCCATTCACACACAGTCATACACTAATGGCGGCGGAAACCATGCAAGGCACCAACCAGCACATCAGGAGCAATTAGGGGTTCAGTGTCTTGCTCAAGGACACTTCGACTCGTGTTCGAACTGGCAACCTTGCGGTTACCATCCAGCCACTCTAGCCCTGAGCCACCACCGCCCCTATGAATGTGATGGTCCAAAAAGAACATGTGTTTAAATGGAAAGGAAAAACACCACAACACACGTGACTAAAGCTGGACATCTCTCCAAAGTTATAACAATACACCACAATTATCTCTACGCGATTGCTCCATTGCTTCCCATTTAGCCTGTCAGTTTTCCACTAGAAAGTGCTGCTTAATATTAACATTGCACAACGAAATGACGTTTTTCCTTTGCTTCCATGTAATTATTCCACGCACTTCCAGTACCCCCAACTGAACCAATTCATAAACCACTTTCAATCTGCCTTCCCTATTTTGGGCATGTCATCATAAGCTCAAAAGCTGCAAGAAAAGCTAGAGGCTGTACTCCTCCTTACAATCACCCCATTACCAAAGTGGGTTGAACCAAACAATTGATATCCCTATCACTCTGACTGGCACCATACACACCTGACAGGCCCCGTCTCCCCCTCTGAAGAGCCGATCATGCTGAACTTCTCTAAGTCCCACATCTTGATTGTCCTGTAATATACGAACACAACAGTAACCATTTAAAAAAACTGCATGGGTAAACTATATGGCCTTAAAATACAGATGTTGTGGGTGTCTGTTGTACCTGTCCGAGCTGCCCGATGCCAACAGGTATTCTGTAGGGTGGAACTGAACAATGTTCACAGGTCCACTGTGAGCTGTGAACTCTGTGATCACCTTCCCCGCAGTTAGGTCCCAAAGCTAAGAGACATTGTGAAAGAAATAGAAGACATTGGTGCCGTTGACAAATAAATGTCTTTGCACTTACTTGGTCATTTAAGATAGAGGCTAAAACGCAAATCAAAATGTTGGTTGAAACTTGCAGATGCTTCTAAGTTACAACAAGCTTCATTGACTGTCTATTCATGAAACAGAAAAGCCCTTTCTGATTGTATTAAAACAACTTCAACTCACCGATATTGCAGTCAAATTAATCCATGTTGATGTTGAGTGATTTACATTGAAAAGTATGACTGCACAGAGTTTGACATAAAGTTTCTCATTAACATGACAACGATGGACAAAGTCTTGACAGAGACAAAGGATAACGCGAGAGTTGCAATATTGGTGAGTTTTGTTGTTTAATACAATCAGATAGGATTGTGTTTCATGAATGGGCTGTCAGGGTCAATAGAGATGGTTGCAACTTGCAGACAGTAAGTTAATTGTGGCTAATAAAAGGCTAGAAAATACTACATTTTAGGCATTTAGCAGGCACTCTTTATCCAGAGCGACTTACAATAAGGTAAACACATACTGTACATCAAATGCAGAGAGACAGTGTAGTGCCTTTGTAATCGAGGACCATAGGTAAACGAACCTTGCATCAGTCTAAAAGTATAATATCAGGAAAAACAATAATCTGTACATTTACACTAAACAAACTAGAGGATGCCAGGTCAATACATTAACATGGCATCTGTCTAAATAACATCCTATCTAAGTTACATTTTAGCCTTGGGATAACACTGCTTGGTGGTCAGTGAGCCATGTTAATCGAAACGAATAGTTATTCATAATAAATCATAGTCATAATAATAGTCTTCAGTGTATAGGTGTGGTACCTTAATGGTGCTGTCATCACTAGCAGATGCCAGCCATTTTCCATCTGGGCTGAAAGCCACGCATCTCACTACCTGGGTGTGACCCTGCGGAAAACAATAGAAACACATTCAAGTTGTTCTGGCTTTATCCTCCATGACTGTGTGGCACAAGTCTGTGATTTAACCCAATGGGAACTGACATGAATGGGCCTCTGTTTGGATGGGCCTTGGGGGGGGGGGTGGGAACTGGGAAGCTGGATGGGGGGCATAATTGACTGAAACCTTTATTTATTCTCGAAAAAGCAAATGAGGTTCACCCTCATTTTCAGTGCTGCCGAGATCACATGCACAAAATCAAAAATTAATTAATTAAGATAGATATAAAACATTAAAAAAAATCTACAACACACAAGCAGTCAGTGAACAAAAGCACAAATTAAAAACAATCACATATGAGGTGAGATTTAAAAGCAGGTTATTAAATTGTCCATAGGATATATATTGGGGTATAATTTTTTTGTGTTTCAATGTAGAGTGTTCCATGAAGTAAGGGCATCAAAGCAGAATGATCCTGTTCATGTTTTCATTCCCCCCCCCCCCCCCCCCATGCTGAATTAAGCAGCTTGAATACTGTGTATACTGTATATTATAAAGTATACACCCCAAACCTTTGACTCACAAACGTTGCAGTATGCATTTAACCACGAGAGTGCAAGCAAGCAACCCAGGGAGACAAACTTCAGACAAGCAATTCCAGACATGCAGGGTCGCACACCCACCAGCAGCAGCTGACTAAACTAGCTGTAGTGTAGACCTTTGGCAATTGGCTAAAGTGGATAACAGGAAGCGTAGCTAATGACTATAAATGCTGTACCAAATCAGATCACAAGGCTAAGGAGGCACTTCATGACACCTGAATGTCTGGAGGTTGTCAGTAGTCCTCGGTTACTTAGCATTTTATATTTGGTCATCTATGCACATGAAATCCTTCAATTCACTACACGTGGCGACACACACACACACACACACACACACACACACACACACACACACACACACACACACCTTACCTTATACCTAAACACACATCCTTTCCTCCGTAAATCCCACATCTGAAAAAAAAAAGAGAAGACAATGTTAGGATTCTCTTGATTTACAAAGTTCTTAATGGGTTGCTACAACATTGCTGACCTTTTAACCCCTTCTACTTCCAGATCCCACAGGTAAGCTGACCTGTTGGTCTCCCAATTGCCCCATTACATGAACTAAACTCAGGCTCAGGCTCAGACCATAGACGTGTAAAACGGTAGACACGGCAGCAGGCCACCATATTGTGGAGGGGAAAATCATAATGCAACAACTTGGAACTGACCTCGAGCGGTTATATTTTATGCAACTCCATTCAGCAAAGACCCAGCGATTGTTTCTAAATTAAAGGACCACTTCACCACTTTTAAACCTATCTTCATAGGTCCTCACTGATAATCATGGGGAAAGAAATTGTGCCATTTTTTTCTACTCGGTCTGTGTCTCATAGGAGGGCTGTGGGGAGTTCAGGAACCGTCTTCCAGTGACATCATCGATGGGGAATACAAGCTAATAGAAACTGCAGGCTTTCTAGTCCTGAAAAGTTGCAATGCGAAAATGGAAGCCATCGTTCTCACGATAATGAAAATCTAAATATTTTTGTAAAAAATATATATATATATCTGCCTAATGATGATGTCACTGGAAGACAGTTTCTAAACTGCCCACAGCCGTCCTATGAGACACAGACAGAGTAGAAAAACATTGCACCATTTTTTCAAGATTATTAGTGAGGACCTATTATATGAAGATAGGTTGAAAAGTGGTCCTTTAAGTTCTGAAAGTACAATAATATTTCTAAAAGGCACCAACTCCGACACACACACACACACCTTGATATTTGTGTCCATGGACCCTGACGCCAAGTAATCCCCAAAGGGATGGAAATCCAGGCTGGATATGTTGGCCTTGTGTCCCGCCAGAGTCCGTAAGACTGAAGAAAATAACAAAGAGTGAAACATGTTCAGCTAGTTTTCTGTCCTACCACTATGCCTTGTACTGCTGGTTTTCAAATCTATAAGGACCCATAGTACTACTTCTGGTTTTCTATCCTACCAGGACCCTTAAACCTTGTACTGCTGTGCCTTTTGAAACTAGCTCCTCACCACTCGCCCTACACACTTCCACTCGGTTTGAGCATAGATATATAAATAATAGAGACGGCACTAGGATTCCCCTCCCCTCCCCTCCCCTCCCCCAGTGCCGTCTATGATTTATATATCTATGATCAAACCAAGTGGAAGTGTGTAGGGCGAGTGGCAAGGAGCTAGTTTCTAAAAAGGGGGCTGATCTCAACAACCACGCCTATTTAGCCAGGCTAACGCCTACTAGTACTACAAGCTTTCCATTTCAACAGTCTTATCATACCACACACTAGGGCATTCACTTCTAGTCATTTTTACTAGTCGACTAGTTGTTTAACTACCTATATTATGTAACACACACACGCACACAATTTACAATTTAGGCATTTAGCAGACGCTCTTAATCCAGAGCGACACACACACACACACACGTCTCACTTTTAGCGGCCTCCAAGTCCCAAACGCGCAGGGATCCTGACTGTGACCCTGCTACGACCTGCTCCTCGGAACCTTTGAACTGCACACACTCCACTGGGTTACTGTGACCTGTCAAACTCTGAGAAGGATTTCCAGAAAAGACAATTTGAAGTGATTGAGAAAATGCTCACAAAATAATTCTGATTTTGTTTGCAGTTCATTCACATTTATAACATTCCATTTTCAATTTTCCTTTTCAGCCATATGAGCAATGTCGAGCATTCCTCCATTTTCTTGCATTTTCTTCCCCATTAAAACCTTTTCACACAAGTGTGATGTGGAAATGAGGCACAGATACCATGGTTAAAATGTTCTACATGCAAAGCATTCACACCTGCAGCAATTGATGATGCAGTCAGCCATGTATGTGTGCTAAATATCACAAGCCAATCAAACATGATATACCGAGCAATATACTTTACTTCTCCAATGTACCATATACTGCATGTTATCTTTATCAGGGTAGGATATAAACATTTGTAATATCGTAGCTAGGCCAGAAGGTGGAAATTGTGTTCTGAGAAGCAGCAAGAGTCTGGACTGATAAGCAAACATTTTTCATACACGCTGCCAACATGCCAAGAGAGACACTCCTCTCCAAGATCTTTTCAATCGGCCACATAGTGGCGTTCTAGAAGGCCACACAGTATAACTCTTGAACCATACTGTAAGGGCCAAATGTGTACCAAGGTCAAGCACATTCATTTAACCTTGGGGTGGCGCTGTTGGTTACTTGAGTGTCAAGTTCACGGGTATGGTGAGAGGGAGGATTGACCCGGAAGGGGCAAATGGTTTCGACCGCAGGTATGCTACCACTGTCAAATGCTGTGTGGAGAAATGCCTGTCAGAGAATATTCGTTAATTGTTTGTGTTTATACTGATTTATTGTTTCATTTTGAAATCGCAGATACTGATGCCATGCTTGGAAATAAATGTGTCAAAGGCAAGAGCTGCCTGCCTGCGTGTTTATTACCGCATTGTGGGGCTGACACACAGAGCAAACAGTATGGCATTTAAACAGCGCGTCGACCAGTTCAACTACGGGATCAACTCCTCGAGAGCTAAGACGGGGCTCTCACATTAGTCGAAACCTCAGCACCAGTTGGACCTTCGATTCAAATCGTTTGTGCTGCGGGGGCTTGGCTGCGTTCACGACGGGCAGAGGCGACGCGAGAGGACGAACGAGCCAACGAGTGGATCGAGCTGCGGTGGCTGTCAGAGTTTTTAAGTTTCTACTGTTCACTGCTACGCCGGCCGCCGGGGGAACACGAACCGTATGCAGCCGTTCATGGTGGTAAAGAGGGGCTGCGGGGATGATCCGACGTTTGGCTGTGAGGCTGGAGCACTGAGCAGTATCGGACAGCAAGGACGGGAGGTATGTGTAGCTACACGGTATATGGCCATTTAGTTTGTGCGCGCACATTATTATAACTTGGGGGAGGATAGCATAAATCCATGGTTGCTGAACATAATTGACATTGACTTTTATCGTTGCGGGCTGATTTTGCACTGACTTTGTTGTGCGAGCTGCGAACTATCTCTCGACTGAATTGACTCACACTGACTATTTATCATGAGGAAGGGCAGTGTGGCGTCGTGCGTTGCCGTGGATACGGCTGCGCGCTCCGCCGTTAGTGGTGATGTCACGAGAAGTATTGCGCCACAGGCACAAAGTGATATTGGAAAACGGGTGGTGAAACCAACTGCAAAAGCACTTGCATTAAAATGTGAAAAGTATCAAATGGGCAGAAAGGCTAAGCTGAATATAGCAGCCAAATTAAGAGATGCTATTCAAGGTTTCATGGTCAAAAACGAAGTCACAAATGTACAAAATGCTCTCACAGAACTGATGCAAGTGTGTAATGAGGCAAAGTTCATGCATATCAATCTGTTGGGGTTTATGCCACCTGAGGAAAAGGATAAGCATGAAATATGGTTTAAAGCCAAAATGTTATCCAACAATGAGTGCATTTCAGAAGCAGGTATGTGGGTTTCAAACAATGAGGGTGATGATGATGATGATGATGGTAATGGTATGCACAATGAAAATGGTACAAATGAAATTTATGCAAATGAAATTTATGGTACAACAAATGAAGGTGTTTGTCATTTGATTGATGATGGTATTGGTCCTGATGATAGTGTGTCCAATATTGTCAGTGGACATTCAAAGGGGAGTGCAAAAAGTGGCCGTTCAAGTACAGCCTCTGCAAAGCTGATTGCAGCTGCTGATAGAGCTGCACTTGTTACCCGCGCTGCGTTACTTAAGGAGCAACATGCCCTGGAGGAGGAGGAACAAAAGCTGAGAAGGAAAAGAGAGCAGCTGGCTGTGGACGCAGAATTGGCTGCAAACTATGCAAGGATGACAGTTTTGCACTCAGAAAGTAAAGGTTCCTCCCATGCATCCTCAAAGGGTTCAAAATCAAATGCCATGAATTCCTATTTGGAGAAAGCTATAGGGAAAAGAGAAAATGTCCATGTAATGAATCCACAAGCAAAACAATTTCAACCTGGAACATCCATGCAACCAAATAAACCAATGCAATCAAATAAACCAATGCAATTTTCAATGCCATCAATTAACCAATCAGACGCAAGGCCAAAGGAATGTGGCCAATGGAACACTGCTGCTGCTAACCATATACCTCATCACAACCACAAGAAACAACAGGGAAGTAAAATGGGAACACCACAGCATGTGAAAGGTCAATCAGCAAATCAAATGAATCATGTTCAAACCAATCAACCTGCAACCCTACTAACCATTATGGAAAAACAGAATGAAATAACCTCTGCCTTGGTGCAACAGCAGCAGTTAAGATCTCTACCACCAAGAGACATTCCAACATTTCAAGGTGACCCTCTTCAATACAGGGCATTCATTAGAGCCTTTGAGCAGGGAGTGGAAGAAAAGGTGACAGAGGCAGATGCTTTGTACTACTTGGAGCAGTTCACAAGAGGACAACCACAGGAATTGGTGCGTAGCTGCCAACACATGGCTCCTGAGCATGGCTACACCGTGGCAAAGGCTCTTCTAAGTGAACATTTTGGAAACCAGTATAAAGTAGCAAATGCTTATATGCAAAAGGCCTTGGAGTGGCCAACAATTAAATCGGAGGATGTTAATGCACTCCAGGCCTACGCTTTATTCCTGCGTGGCTGTTGTAACGTCATGGAGGAGCTTCAGTACGTGCAGGAAATGGACATGCCTGTCCATATGCGAGCCATAATTGCAAAGCTGCCATTCAGGATGAGGGAGCAATGGAGGACAGTGGCTCATGACATCATGAGGAACACCGATGGAAGAGCCCACTTTTGGGACCTTGTGGTATTTATGGAGCGGCGTGTCAGTATCCTTTCTGACCCCCTGTTTGGGAACATTCAGGATCCCATATCCGGTGTGGTTGGCACAAAGGCTCCCACCAAGTTTTCATCATATCCATCAAACAGGGTGAAGGAAAATATTGTCGCCACAACAATAACTTCTGACAGAGATAAGGAGCTGACGTCGGTAACATCAGATTCGGTGGCCTGCCTTTGCTGTACTCGCAGTCACTCAAACAGTTTAAGGAGAAGACGCACAAGGAGAAAATACAGGTCCTGAGAGAGAGGGGCGTTTGCTTTGCTTGTTTATGCGTCGGCCATGTCAGCCGTTTTTGTGAAAGGCGCTTGACCTGCAAAGTCTGTGGTCAAACTCACCCCACTGTACTGCACATCAAAAGGCAACCACCAGCTTCAGAACAGGAACCATCCAATGAACAGCGGACTTCACAAACATGTGGACATACAGGGGCCGGTAAGGACCGGTGTGTCTTATCTATTCTCCCTGTATGTGTGAAAGCAGTTAAAGGAAACCATGTAATCCGAACATATGCCTTCTTAGATCCTGGCAGCTCGGCCACCTTCTGCTCTGAACATCTAATGCAGAAGCTGAATATCACAGGCAGAAGAACCAAGTTCTTGTTGAGCACCATGGGGCAAAAGGCAGTGGTTCCAGCATATTCCCTAACTGGGTTGGAGGTGGCCGGTTTGGACAGCAATGACTTTCATGTTCTGCCAGAGGTTTTTACACAGAGTGAAATGCCAGTTACTGCTGAGAGCTTGGTGACACCTCAAGAACTGGCTGAATGGCCTTATTTGTCCAACGTTCATATCCCACACATCAATTCTAATGTGGACCTGTTGATTGGGACTAATGCTCCCAATATATTGGAGCCTTGGGAGATTATCAACAGCCACGGGAATGGCCCGTATGCGAGTAGGACGGTGCTAGGATGGGTCGTTAACGGTCCACTGAAAGGAAGGAATGGCGTAGAGGAAGAAGAGTTTCCCTCCGTTACGGTGAACAGAATCTCTGTGTCCAGATTGGAAGAAATGCTGGCCAATCAGTACAATCACGACTTCAACGAAGTTGCGGGGAAGGAGAATGAAATGTCCAGAGAAGACCTACAGTTTCTGGAAATTGCGGAGAGTTCAGCGGTACTTCATGAGGGGAGGTACTGTCTGAAGCTGCCCTTTAAGAACAAGGAAGTCTGTCTGCCCAACAACTTTGCAGTGGCTAGGCAAAGGATCCAGGGTTTGAAGAAAAGGTTCCTCAATAACAACAGCTTGCAACAGGAGTATTCAGCATACATGAATAAGCTCATAACAAACAACTATGCAGAGCCAGTACAGCCACAATTGCAGGGTCAGAAGGGGAAAGTGTGGTACATACCGCACCATGGTGTCCACCATCCCAGGAAAGGAAACCTCCGTGTGGTGTTTGACTGCGCAGCCACGTTTCAAGGAGCATCTCTGAACAGTGAACTTCTGCAGGGTCCGAACCTTACCAGCTTACTGCTTGGAGTTCTAACTCGCTTCAGAGAGGAACCAGTGGCGTTCATGGGTGACATTCAAGCCATGTTCCACCAGGTGAAGGTTGCAGAGGAGGACAGGGATTTTCTGCGCTTTCTCTGGTGGCCAGATGGAGACGTCACTAAGGACCTTGTGGAATACAGGATGACTGTGCACCTGTTCGGTGCTGCATCATCTCCTAGTTGTGCGAGCTACGCCTTGAGGAAAACTGCTGAAGATAACCAGTCTGAGTTCTCGGATGAAGTCACACAATCTGTTAAGCACAATTTTTATGTGGACGACTGTCTGAAGAGCTCGGCCACTGAAGAAGAAGCTATCCAGACGATAACCGAGCTTATTGCACTGTGTCGCAAAGGGGGCTTCATTCTGGAGAAGTGGATCAGTAACAGCCGTGGTGTTTTGCAGTCCATCGTAGCAGAGCAAAGGGCCAAGGATCTAAAGGAGTTGGATTTGGACAGAGACAAACTTCCTATGGAAAGGGCTCTGGGCCTACTATGGTGTGTGGAGACGGACTCTTTCAGATTCAAGTTGGAGTTGAAACAACAGTCTCTTACCAGGCGTGGTATGCTGTCCATCGCCAGCTCAGTATACGATCCGCTAGGGTTCCTGGCACCAGTCACTTTGCGTGCAAAAATAATGCAGCAGGAACTATGTAGAAGAGGATGCGGGTGGGATGACAACCTACCACAGGACATCCTACACCAGTGGAAAGGATGGTTGGAAGAGCTGGAGCAGCTGGCTGCCTTTCAGGCAAGTAGGTGCATCAAACCAGTGGCCTTTGGAAAGGTTAGACAGGCCCAACTACATCATTTTGCTGATGCTAGTGAAGATGGATATGGAACCGTATCATACATGCGGATGTCAAATGAGGAAAACCACATCCAGGTCACCTTTCTGCTTGGCAAATCCAGAGTAACACCACTGAAGGCTGTAACTATTCCTCGGCTGGAGTTAACCGCTGCCGTCCTTGCTGTCAAAGTGGACGTGCTGTTGAAGGCGGAGCTGAAGTTCCAGTTGGAGGAGTCAGTATTTTGGACTGACAGCACTTCAGTGTTGAAGTATCTGAGCAATGAAGACAGGCGTTTCCACACATTTGTGGCCAATAGGATCTCAACCATCAGAGAAACATCTGAACCCTCACAGTGGAGACACGTCGGTTCCAAAGACAATCCAGCTGACGATGCGTCAAGAGGAGTGAGGGTCTCAGACTTCCTGAATTGCAGCAGGTGGCTTGAAGGTCCTGCATTTCTTTGGAAGCCAGAGGAGGATTGGCCCAAAACTGTGCTGGACGTCTCAGTGGACTCAAGTGACCAGGAAGTCAGAAAGGAGGCAACAGTAAATGCCATAAATATAGGTGACATGTCTAGTCCTACATGCCAACTTATGACCTACTTCTCAGACTGGAAGAGGCTGCAGAAAGCCGTTGCCTGGTTCCTCAGGTTGAAGGCCAGGTTGTTGGAGAGGGGCCGTCTAAGAAAGCAGGCTGAAGGTCAAAGGCCCACGTCAACATCCTGCAGTGGTACTTTGACGCTGGATGACCTGCAGGGGGCGGAGGTTGCCATCATTCACTACTGTCAGCTGCAGAGATTCAGTGAAGAGATTGCTGCTTTAACATCCGGGAAGGAAGAAGTGAGTCGACAGAGTCCCATATATAGGCTGGATCCAGTCCTTGAAGATGGGCTCTTGAGAGTTGGAGGACGATTGAGCAGAGGAGCAATGCCAGAGGAAGCTAAACATCCACTCATTCTCTCAAAGGACCAGCACGTTTCTACACTCATTCTCAAGCATGTACACCAGAATTTGGGACATGGTGGAAGGACGCACACACTGTCCAAAGTGAGGAAGAGATTTTGGATCACCAAGGCCCATGCGGCCGTCAGGAAGATCATTACTGAGTGCAGTTTTTGCAAACGTTATAACGGCAGAGCAGTGGAGCAAAAGATGGCGGATCTTCCAGCAGACAGAATCCTTCCTGACCTACCACCTTTCACCAACACAGGGGTAGATTACTTTGGTCCAGTGGAAGTGAAGAAAGGAAGATCAACCTGTAAGAGGTACGGAGTCATATTTACTTGTATGGCAAGCAGGGCCATCCACCTGGAGGTCGCCGTTTCATTGGACACCGACGCATGCATTAATGCTATAAGGCGTTTTATCAGCAGGAGAGGACAAGTGGCGCATCTACGGTCCGATAATGGTACCAATTTTGTTGGGACAGAAAGAGAACTGAAGGAGGCTCTGGCAGCTTGGAATCAGGACAAGATTCATGGAATTCTGTCACAGGCTGGCATTCGTTGGAGCTTTAATCCACCAGCAGGATCACATCATGGTGGTGTCTGGGAACGGATGATCCGTCTGGTGAGAAGGGTTCTCAGTTCTGTCCTACATCAGCAGAGGTTGGACGATGATGGACTTCATACAGTGCTCTGTGAAGTGGAGGCCATTTTGAATGACCGTCCAATAACCAAACTATCAGATGACCCCAACGACCTGGAGCCACTTACACCAAACCATCTTCTTCTATTGAAAGGGAAACCAGCTTTACCACCTGGAGTGTTCGACTCAAATGACCAGTACGTGAGAAGACGATGGAGGCAAGTACAGTATCTCTCAGATCTTTTCTGGAAAAGATGGGTACGGGAATACTTGCCCTTGCTCCAAGAGAGGCAAAAGTGGAATCAGAAGAAAAGGAGTTTGGCAGCTGGAGATATTGTGGTCATCATGGACCCTGCAGCCCCCCGTGGGTCCTGGCCACTTGGCAAGGTTCTCGAGGTCTTTCCAGACAAACACGGTCTGGTGCGCTCTGTGAAACTGCAGACTAAAAGCAGCACTATTGAAAGGCCAGTGACAAAATTGTGTTTAGTTCATGAAACCTAACATGTTTGGCCCTTGTTTTTTTCTTTTGTTTTGTTTACTGTTTGAATTGTTATACCCGCCTTAACAATTAGGGGCCGGTGTGTAAGGGCCAAATGTGTACCAAGGTCAAGCACATTCATTTAACCTTGGGGTGGCGCTGTTGGTTACTTGAGTGTCAAGTTCACGGGTATGGTGAGAGGGAGGATTGACCCGGAAGGGGCAAATGGTTTCGACCGCAGGTATGCTACCACTGTCAAATGCTGTGTGGAGAAATGCCTGTCAGAGAATATTCGTTAATTGTTTGTGTTTATACTGATTTATTGTTTCATTTTGAAATCGCAGATACTGATGCCATGCTTGGAAATAAATGTGTCAAAGGCAAGAGCTGCCTGCCTGCGTGTTTATTACCGCATTGTGGGGCTGACACACAGAGCAAACAGTATGGCATTTAAACAGCGCGTCGACCAGTTCAACTACGGGATCAACTCCTCGAGAGCTAAGACGGGGCTCTCACACATACCTTGTACAATCAAAAACATCCATGGATTCCTCAGATCATGTCTGCCATTTTTCCATCTTCAAAACACACTTTGTCTACCGAGCAATCTTCGTTACATCCCATACACATTTTGGCCAAAACTCACTACACAATGTATAAATCATGAATGCATTGTCTGATTGACCCCACATTTGTAACACACACACACACACACACACACACACACAAACACCAAGGGCATCTAAAAACTGAGGGGGGGGGCAATGTTACAGAAACATGATTATTTACATCAAATTGGGTACAAATGATCTCAGGCGTTATGTGATCATTTAAAGCTATTATTAGTCTCCCTTTTGCTCTGGTAAACCGTTTCTTCAGTAGACATTTCCTACTGTACAGTACATGAAATAGTGGACAAGTTTGTGTCGACAGACACTAGTTTTCGTTTGGGGATTTCCACAGTGGCCACCATTGTTCAAGACACCTGCAACCAGATCTGGGAGCATATGATAGTGCCATGACGCTGGTGCCCAGGGGTAAGAAATGAAGGAACACCGCCCACACGTTCCAGGAGACGTGGAACTTGCCTGCCTGGGCCCACTGAATATGTGGTCATCCCTGAGCCAGCACACTCAGGATCCAGATTCACAAATTATAAAAGACATATTCTCCATAGTCCTGGCCCTTGTTGTTGAAGTGGGTGCATGTGTACAGTATGGCAGCAACAGATTTTAACCGTGTTCCCAAAAATGTCCCTGTCATATTAGCTGACAAGGAACTTCCTCTCCTCAAGTCAATACACTAAAATTCAAAACCAGTGAAAGTACAGGTCTGACCTGCTTATTCACATCCCCTTGACTTCTACTTTGTTATGTCAACTCGCACAACAAAAAATATATGTATATAATTAATAATTATGAGTAAACATGAAATACATATATGTTAATGTTATTGCTTGTTGTCTGACATGTAAAATTTGATAATGAGAAACACTAATTTCATGAGATGCACAGTGTGATAGAAGGGCATCTTTTGGGTCAATTAATCTGGAAAGTATAAGCTTAAGTATGCTGTGGAATTCACATACAGAAGCAACTGAATGTTTGTTTTTAGTGCCTGGGTAAAATAAAGCATAGTACCTGGGTGAAAATAAATGTAATACATAAAATGCAATACTAATTGAACCATGCATACCATAACCAGTGTTGTTTTTGGCAGCAAATGTTGATTTTTGTTTTAGTCATAGTCTCTTGATTAGTCTTAGTCACATTTTAGTCACCTGAAATGTCTAGTTTTAGTCGACTAAATATCATAAGATTTTAGTCGACTAAAATGTATTTTGGTGGGCCTTGATGCCGTCCTAATGACTGTTTTTACATTTGCTAGTCGATTGCCATTTTCAGCATGCTATGTGTAAAATGTAAGTGTAAAATGACCACGTGTCCACTAGTCCCTTCCTATTAGCCTTTTAGTCTAGTTTTTATCTGTTGACGAAATTGTCAATACATTTAGTCTTAGTTTTAGTCATCATGGCTTAGTTTTCATTCAGTTTTAATTTAGTTTTTCAGTGAAAAAAGCCAGTCGACGAACACATTTCGTCTTAATTTTAGTCGACAAAACAGCACTGACCATGACACAGTTGGGTTTGCTGACAGAGAAGATGTTGACTCTTCCGTCCTCTCCACCAGTAGCCAGCAGGCGGCCTGAGCTTTTCCCCAGGACCAGACAGGACACATTGCTGGAATGAGCCACAAACTCTTCTGCAAAAAATATCAAAACAAAACAAAACAATAAACATATTTATATCTCAGAGTCTCTAGTGCACACCCATACTGGAATAGTTCATGGATGGATGATAACTTACGTAATCGCCAGGACATTTTGGTTGTGGTGGAAGAAGAAGAAGCAACTGCAGCCATGATGGGGACACTTTGGAGGCTGCTATTCCTTTTTCACTATAGCATCTATGGGACAACCATTGATCATCATCCATGAGGCAGCAGGATACTATGAGCATAATAATCCATGCTAAATCAAGTCTTAAACATGACTGAGAGCAACAAACAACCACATTTCCCATTAGATACTCTGGGACCTAATTAACTCAATAAACTTCACCACTCTAGGAGGAGGGAGGGGTGAGTGTGGACTAAACTTTTAACACAGTGCCCAAATTTGTGCATGTACAACTTCCTGGTCTCAATTGCACATGTTTCTTTCCTTCCATGAAGCAACATGGAGTCCACCGTACGGTCTTCGCTTCCTAACCTTATTTAATTAACCTTGGACTACATGTTGTCTCAGTAGACAGCCCTATCCCTGCGTATCCCCCTTAGAGTATATATGAATAGAGACCACACCCAGAGGAAACCCTGAGGCGAAATGGACATAGTGGCCGAATTTGCTATTGCAGCGTGGGCCCAAACACATGAACGCCCTTGTGCACGTTCACGACGGACGCACGCTCGTGCGCATTCAACGGCAGCACGTTCATGTGTTTGGGCCCAATCACTATTGCAATCCATCCCAGAATGCAATCTGTTCCTACCCGGAAGGAGGAGTGAAATCGCCTCATGCGCTTTTGAGCAACTTAATGCAAGTGGATGGAAGGAGAACTCGGATGCCATCTCTATTCATATATACTCTAAGGTATCCCCCTATCCACAAGGAGCAGTGCACCAAAGCATTATGGGAATTGTAGTCCAGCCCTGTGTCGATGGCATCAGAGACACTAGGCTCACTGCTAAAATCTAAAATATCTAAAACCACATATCACACATAAAGACCCCCAGGAAAGTGTTCTACATCTTCTAAAGTCATTAACATATATGTTTTAGCAAAAAGGGTAAAGTGTCCCTTTAACAAATCATATTTAGCAAAAACTATTTTACTGCATGAAACACAATCTAGCTATGTATTATGTTTTGCATGAGTGGCTTGTGATAGAGAAATAACATTATTATTACACTAACATTTTGTGTAATAATAATGTTATTTCTCTGCTCGATTATTTAGTGACTAAATAATCGAGCAGTAAGGTCCCAGCAGGCTGGGTAGTACTGATCAGCTGCCATTATTGTTGACAGCTGTTTAAGAATTAATCACATTAGGGCATAACGCATTAGAGCTATGGACCAGAGCTAATTAGGGCAGTGGCTTTGGACCGGGGGACCACCACGTCCACCAGTTGTCCTTGAGGGGGTTCAGACAGGTGGTCCCCAGTAATATGATGGAGAGTTGGTAACCAAATGGACCCTAAAGATCTTTAACTCTTGAGTGTGTAAAATGAAACCAAATGGACTCGTGCCTTACAGGTCCATGTGGCATTTTACACCATCAAGAGTTACATTAATTGTTGTTAAAGTTAAATATCTGCATTGCTAAGTTAATTTACAAGAAGTCTACACAATAATTGTTATTAGAGAATGTAGAAGAGTTATTTTGATCAACGTTTGCCCTGTTATCTCTCCCCATGGTAGGCCTATACCAACATCAATACAGCATTGGACAAAATCTTATTAAACGACAACAAAATATTCTTTATTTTGGTCACTTTGGGAGTCTGAGAGGCTAAATCTGGCCTGAGCTGGAACGTAGCAAGCATTGACAAAATACCGTAAATAAAATAGTTAAATAGAGACTATATATTTAACAGGATTAATGCTTGTCGGAGGGAAGAAAACGTAAAGTAATAATAACGTTGATCCGTACCTGCATTGTTGATGCATTTATGTGTGTAGGCTGTGTGTGGAACAGCAGTAAACAGATTATTGCTGTCAGTCACAACACCGCTGTGTCTGAATGTCAACATGCACCACACACACACACACAATAACTTCCCGGTCACGCACTTAACATTAAGATCCTGTTCAAAACTTCATTGCATTTATTACCGCCGGTATACATTTTTGCCCGTAAACTAAATCATGTATCCTTTAAATTGAGTTTAAATTATATAATAATAATATATATATCGTAATTTATCAAGCCAGCTTCACTAATGTGTTTTTTTTAGAGCGCTTATGTCACTTTTATTTTGAAGGTGAAATCTTGTTGCCACTTGTGTCTGTGGTTGTGAAGCGTTTACTTGGTAACACCAGTGGCACCTAACAACATACACGCGCGCGCACACACACACACACACACACGCGCACACACACTGTCTCTCTCACACACACACACACACACACACACACACACACACACACACACACACACACACACACAAACTGACTGACTGACAATAATAGCCAATGTGCTCGTTCACATATTGTCAATGGGAATTTAAGATAAATTAAAGATGAAATTACCTACCTAGGTTCCATCCTGGATACTGTCTAATCTTTCCAGTGATAAAATGGCCACCAACGTAATCAAAAAAGTCAATCAAAGAACAAGATTCCTTAGTTTACAGGATCTCCTCACTGGTCAACAAAAACACCTTGAAGACCCTAACAGGAGCCCTCGTAGGCCTAGGCCTACAAGGTTTCTTCGACCTCCTGGTACCACAGCACCTCAAAGGCCCTTAAAACTAGGCTCCAGACTTCCCAAAACAAACTGGTCAGGCTCCTACTTGGCCTCACCCCACAGCATCTTGCAATGGGTCTGGTCCACAAGACTCGATACACCACCAAGATACCCATACCTGTCTAAATACGTCCTTAATGTTAAAAAAACTCTAAACTCTGAGTCTAAACCAAAGGGAGTGCAACAAACCATGTACAACCCAGATTCAGCACAAGGGATTAATTATTTTCACTCCTATGCCACCAAAATGTGGAACGCCCTACCAACAGTTATTAAGACATGCGAATCCCTTGACTCCTTCAAAACCGCTCTCAAAGGGCACCTACGGACGGCTGCAATTCGAAACTGGCCCCGTAAAATCTGAATAACCCCCCCCCCCAGCCTTTTCCCCTCACTATGTTTCTTTTCCCTTTTTACCTCCATTATGATGGGGGGCGGGGTGATCATTTCCTCTCCCTTGGGCTGAAAGGTGGATTTTCAGGACTGTTGTATTTTATCTTGGGTGAAATTAGTATTTTGGCCTGATGGTGGCACTACACTAGAGGATAGGTAGGAGGATGGAGCAAACCATGGCCCATGAGTTGATTTACACAATTATACGGTTTTACTAAACCTATTCCAAATACATTTCAGGCACCAAATCATTGACATAAGAGAACATATAACACAAGAGCTCTTGAAACATAAGACAGACACCCCTCCTGCTCTATAGCACTTGGTACCTTCCCCCACTCAATCAAGGGGATCACCAGTACTGCAGGAGAGCCAGGTGCCACACAATCATTAAACACAATACCTAATCAACAGGAATGCTGTTAAAACCCATGCACCATCTTTGTGTCCTTTTATAATTCATGTAGTAGAGTGGAAATGGCTCCATCCTCCTACCTATCCTCTAGTGTAGTGCCACCATCAGGCCAAAATACTGCGCCAGGTCCGAGTACGGTCAAGCGGTCGAAGATGGATGGATAATAGTAATTGAGACAAAAGTTTAAAATAACGTATCACAATGTTTGTCTCAATTACTAGCTCATGTCCACTCAGACCGCCGCTTGCCTCTCAGATTCTATGATCGTGCAAACGTCTGCTTGAGCAGAAACATGTTTGCTCTGGTTTGAGGAGAGGTTTCTTGTGTGAGGAGATCCGTGGCAACCCGCATCATTACGACTGATTAAAAGCCCATAAAGACAACCCAATGTGCTTAGATTAGAGTGTCTGCAGGCAGAAGTAGCCTCTCCGACAAGTTTGTCTCGTATGTGGAGCGCATGTGCTTCTGCAAACACCAAATGCTAGTATAAACTACATACGCGGACATACGCAGACCCTCGTGGTAGCGTGGACAAGGCGAGTGTAATCGTGATTTTAGATAGTTTGGATCCATTGTTTTTCATCATTCAATTGTTGATTGGGCCATGTAAAGTGGTGTTTCCATAATGTCTTCAATACCACTTTCAGCTGTCTGTCTGATCTGTCTGTCATATGGGCCTGGGCCTTGGAGGGGTTCCATATTTCGGGGTGTGCAGGTTTGAGGGGAAGAGGGGGTGGGAGGGTATTCTTTTCATAGACAATTAAAGTATATGAATGTCTTCCCAAAACACGCCTAGTAGTTACTAAGGGTTTTGCCATCCAAGCACCTAGGCTATGCCTAGGGCCCTAGGCTAAAGCCCTACCCGTGGCAAGCAAGGAAATTGTTGTGCAGCACTTTGTAACTCCTGTTTGGAAAAGTTCTGTTATTTCTGAGGGGCGCTAGCCTTCCAACGTCTGGCTTTGTGTGTTCCGCCCCGTGACACCTTTGTGTGACGTCATTTGGTTCAATAAAAGGTGCCCCTCACTTAACATGAATGTGACTTTTGTCTCGTCGGTTTCTCTTGTCCTCTGGCAGGTCCTCGGAGACGCTGTCCTGTGTCACCATCTTCATCATCGTCTACTACTCCTTGATGTCGGAGGTGATCTGGTTCGTCATGCTGACCTACGCCTGGCACACGTCCTTCAAGGCCCTGGGCACCACCCACCAGCCCCTGTCTGGACGGACCTCCTATTTCCACATGGTCACCTGGTCCATCCCCTTTGTCCTCACCGTGGCCATCCTGGCCCTCGCAGAGGTACGTTTCCCAGCACTGATTCCTAAAAACAGTGGGTCATCGAGACTCCAATTGTGGGTCGCAGCGGATCAATGTTCGTGGGCCGTGAGTTGTGTTTCCTAAATGTTTATTATTATATTATTATATGAATTATTATTTCTGAAAGATTTTCTAAAGGTTTCCACAATTCACACATTTTTATGAGTTGAAAACAAATTGAAACTATTTTCAAAAATTAATTCATGAATGAACAAAAAAATTATCAAAGAAATTCCCTAAATTTAAAAATGTAATGCAGTGAAAATAGCAGACCTAAAAGCTTGCAACATGGCGCAAATCGCATTGAGAGCTTGTATACTGACTATTTTCGGTTATTATTATTAAGATTATTGAATTTGAAGTGCTCCATCTAAAGTAGCAATATGTTCAGAAGCATCCTCCATAAAACCTTAATGTTCTGCTCTGTCGGATGATAGGACGCCTCCCATTTCATTTTAGCAAAGGTTAAAGCCTCAATCTGTGATTTATTCAACTGGTTGGCAGTACAGTATGGAGAACAGCAGGAACAATATTACTTCTAAAACATCATAAATGTATATTGTGATCATTGTATCGCTACTGTGGTTGCATAAAATGTATATATGGTTGCATATATTCACGCTGTTTCACAAAGTGCACATTATTAGGACTTGGCCATAAAAGATTCTTCAGTCTAGTCGTGAGATTTTATTCTGCTTTAACCCACGTGTGTTCGCCTGTGTAGGTGGATGGAGACTCAGTGAGTGGGATTTGTTTCGTCGGTTACAAGAACTATCACTAACGGGCCGGGTTTGTTTGATTGATTGATTGAAATATTTATTAACAGTTTGTAGAATTTACAGTACATTTTAAGCACAAACTCAATACAAAGACTGTTAACTGTGAGTGGACGACCCAATTAAGCATTACACTTGTTTACAACAGGGTCCACATTGTTCAATTCATCAAAACATTTAGAGACATACAAATAGACACTTCTATGTAGCTAAAGAACAGAACAGGAATTCATCATATAGGAAGCAAAAAGGGAAAAGATACATATACAGTGAGGGGAAATGGGGTGGGGGGGGGATTCAGATTTTACAGAGGCCAGTTTCGAATTGCAGCCATCCGTAGGTGCCCTTTGAGAGTGGTTTTGAAGGAGTCAAGGGATTCACATGTCTTAATGACTGTTGGTAGGGCGTTCCACATTTTGGTGGCATAGGAGCGAAAATAATTTAGTCCCTTGTTTGTGCCGAATCTGGGTTGTACATGGTTTGTTGCACTCCCTCTGGTGTTGTGGGTGTGGACTTCGTTTACATTAAGGAAGTATTTAGACAGGTACATGGGTATCTTGGTGGTGTATCGAATCTTGTGGACCAGACCCATTGCAAGATGCTGTACTCTGTCGTCGACCCTAAGCCATCCCAGCCTAGTAGGAGCCTGACCAGTTTGTTTTGGGAGGTCTGGAGCCTTGTTTTAAGGGCCTTTGAGGTGCTGTGGTACCAAGAGGTGGATGCATAGTCAAAGAAACCTTGTACGAGGGCTCCTGTTAAGGTCTTCAAGGTGTTTTTGCTGACCAGTGAGGAGATCCTGTAAAGGAATCTTGTTCTTTGATTGACTTTTTTGATTACGTTGGTGGCCATCTTATCACCGGAAAGATTGGCCTCCAGGATGGAACCTAGGTAGGTAATTTGATCTTTTCGTGTGATAATATTGTCACCCACTCTAACCAAGAAGCCATCTGCCTTGCTGAGATTACTATTTGATCCGAAGAGGATGGATTCAGTTTTTCCCAGGTGTAAGGATAGTTTGTTATCAGCGAGCCAGGTGCAGATTCTACCGAGTTCAGAGCTGAGGGTCTTTTCAACCTGCAGTTTGTTCCTGTCCGAGACCAGCAGTGCTGAGTCATCTGCGAACAGGAACAAGCTGCAGTCACAAGCTGAAGTCATGTCGTTAACATATATTAGGAACAGTAAAGGCCCTAGTATGCTTCCTTGTGGGACGCCACAGCTCACTGGGAGGGGAGGGGACAGTGTTCCGTTCACCTCCACCATCTGTTCTCTCCCCTCCAGGTAGGATTGCATCCAGCTCACTGATGTGCTATCAAAACCAATAGCTTTAAGCTTGTTAACCAATATGGAGTGGTTCACGGTATCAAAAGCCTTTTGGAGGTCCAGCATGACCATGCCGCAGTATTTTCCAGCGTCCACCTCGTGTTTGATGTGGTCGCTCAAATAGAGGAGGCATGTGTCAGTGGAGTGGGATGTTCTGAAACCAGATTGGAACTCGTACAGCAATTTATTAGTGGCAAGATACTTTTCAACCTGTTCATAGACTATTTTTTCCATCACTTTCGAGATGGAGCTTAGAATAGAAATAGGGCGGTAGTTGCCGGGTTCTAATTTACTCCCTTTTTTGTACAAGGGGGTTACTTTGGCCAGTTTAAAATCTTGGGGGACCTGTCCCTGTTTGATGGAGAGGTTAACTATGTGGGTGATGACTGGAGCTATGGAAAAGGCTGAGTCTCTGAGAAATTTGGAGGGGATATTGTCATGGCCAGTGGCCTTGTGGGGTTGGAGGGCACTCAGTTTTTTAAGTACCTCCTCGGTTGTTACCATTGCCATTTTGAAATCATCTTTACAAACACCAAGGTTTTTGTAGAAGGCTTTGATGTGCTCTACACCAAAACGCCCAGAGTGGGAGGGCAGTTTGCTAACCAGCTTTGTTGCAATGTTTGTAAAGAAGATGTTCAGGTGGTTGGCTACATCAAGCTTGTCAGTGATGAGGGTGTTATTCGATTTGATGTTTATGTTAGTAAACCTGGTTTTTAGTTTCTGACCACAGCCTAGTTGGTTGTTTAGTAACTTCCAGAGTTCCCGAGGATTGTTTTTGATTTCCTCGGCTTTATCATTGATAAAGTTACATTTGGCAGATTTGGTCATGGCAATTACACCGTTTCTTAGCTTGTTACACTGGGTTTTTAGGTTGCACAGTTTGGTCTGGAGATTACTGTCGAAGCGCTTGGCTAGCATGGACTTGCATTTAAGAAGTTCAGAGCATTTGTTGTCTCTGGCTTTCATTGCAGTCAGTATGTCCGAATTCATCCATGGCTCCGAGCGGGTTTTGACCCTGATGGTTCTCAAAGGAGCCATGATGTTTAGTACTGATGTAAATTTGGTTCTGGCTCCCATCGGGGTGGTGCTGCTTGTCGGTGGCTACTTCCTCATCCGAGGTGAGTAACTGACTGACAATCCTTACTTAAACTTTAAAATGTATTGTCACCTCACAAGTTTACAGGTGTAAAAGTGTGAGCGGGTGAAATTATTTTCAGTACAAGCTCCCAATTTACACAGACAAATCCGCGCAGGCTGCCCGTGGCGCAATCATAGCTGCGGTGTCAAATTAAGCGCTGCTTACAGCTGGCCTACAGGGCACGCCTCTATGGACAAATACATACGACACAAATGACACATGTAAAGAGTGTTGCACTGGTACATAGACATGTAAACAGTTAGTTTCAGATTGTTACAGTAGGAGGTTGGTTAGCAGTGGGTGAATTTCTTCCCTCTTCAGATTTCCTAAGGTTTTGGTATTGGTTTGTGCATATTGAGGTACTCAACTTTAATGTGCATTTTTACTACTTTTACTATACTACTAATAAAGGTAAAAATTATATTGATGATGAAATGCAGAGAAATCAGCCTAGCTGACTCCTATGCCTACACGTGGAACAAGTGGAAGTCACTTGGAACCATAACACTGGTTATAATCTGCATTTGTGTTTTTCAGGAGTGATGACTTTGTTCTCCATCAAGAGCAACCATCCTGGCCTTCTGAGTGAGAAGGCAGCCAGCAAGATCAACGAGACCATGTTGAGACTTGGTATGATTTATTAATCAATCATTTGAAAACACACCGCCCATGTCTTCTAATCATGTGTTTTTGTAGGTAATAGTTTCATTTGCTATGAAGAATGCAGTGTTTTAACATTCAGTTACCTTCTTGTCAGGTATATTTGGATTCCTGGCCTTCGGTTTTGTCTTCATCACATTCGGCTGTCATTTCTACGACTTCTTCAACCAGGCCGAATGGGAGAGAAGTTTCAGAGAATATGTATTGTGAGTCCTGACACCATCTTAAATATTATAGATAAACTATATTATACTAATATCTTCTGCAATTTTGTGTTAAGAGGTTTGGTGTAGAGAGGAAAAGATATACTAAAGTACGTAGAGAGCCAAAGTTTACTAACACTGATGACAGTAGTGCTGTCAAACAAGTCTATGTGCTACTTTTGAAATCTATGGAAAAGTTTGATCTACAACACAATTTTATACAATATGTAGTGGGGGTCCCTGCTTCATCTCTCTCTCTCTGCTAAGGGGTCCTTGGCCTGGAAAAAACAACGACCCCTGCTCTATTGTAACCCTGCTGTGTAGTTCCACGTTACACACACAAAGACTCCCAAACACTGTCTGCACTGGAGCCCTCTTCAGCCCCAGTCTGTTGACATTGGTTGGATTTAATTTGACCTCATAAATGTCAACCTCTCCTTCCTGCTCCAACCAGTAAAAATACTTATTTATTCATCAAAACCTGCATAATAAACCTCATACTGAGCTCAGAGTGAGAGTGAGGGCTATGTTACACATGGTTCACACTAATCAGTACACTGATTACAAATTCATTTTGAACAACACACCCTGATTTCAAATTAATTTATGAACAACGGGTCCTGATTTTGAATTCGTTTGGAACGACAGGCCCTGATTTTGAATTTGCTTTGAACAAACAGGTGCGAGGCCAATGTAACGATCGCTTCCCAGACCAACAAGCCGATCCCAGAATGCACCATCAAGAACCGGCCCAGCCTGATGGTGGAGAAGATCAACCTGTTCTCCATGTTCGGGACGGGCATCGCCATGAGCACCTGGGTGTGGACCAAAGCCACCATCCTCATCTGGAAACGTACCTGGTGCAGGTCAGAAGGACACCATACTAAACATGTTGCAGCAAGCATTAGCAAAATGCTTCTGTAGAGTTATTGAGTGGTGCAGCCGCTCCAATGCAACAGTGCTAATGATAATGTTATACTGTATGGATGGACAGTCCATCCATATAGCGTTTCTTCTTTTCTGACCACCGAACCCATTAGTTGATGCTGACGCTGCTGCCATGGTAATCGGAGGCAGAGATGTCTTTCCTCAATCAGACGATTAGCTTTTAATTCCCAACAGAAACATAATAATCCAGCAGCAGCAGAGCAACTTCAAAACAAAAACCTGTGTGGACGGTGCCGGCATCCCAGCCAATCACAGAGGCTGATGTTGATGTGCCCTAGAACTCTCCCTATGATTGGCCACTGTCTATTACTAATCTTCCGTTCAAATAATATTATATTTGGAGCAGCATTCATGCATTTTGAATATCCACACAAGAACATTTAAACACGGATCTAAACCCGAACTGGACATCCATTTACGCCAAAATGTTGCTTCACATTAACAGTTTAAGTGCTCAAGATGTATGCACATGTCTTCATAATTACACCTGTAGAAGGCCCAGGATGTGTGGGGACGTCATAGGGTCTTTTTTTAATGATATAAAACCGGATCGCTGAAATGTATTTTTGACAGGGCCGTTGCTAGGCAAGGCGTTATTACCCGATTGATTGAGTTTTCGTGTGGTCCCTTATCGCAGGGTCATTGGCCGCAGTGACGATGAGCCCAAGAGGATTAACCCATTCTGACCTGAGATCAGATTCATACGAGGTTTCCGCCGGACACACACTGGTCTGATGAACCCATTCTGACCTGAGATCAGATTCTAAAAATGTCAGTCGCTCTTCGATTTTTCAAAAATAGCAGACCTACAAGCTCGTATCGCGCCACTCGGTGGCGCGATATGAGCTTGTAGATCTGCTATTTTTAAATAGCTAAAGCATAACATGATGCTGACACCAAAATGGGTGCCCGTTCAGAATGGGTTAAGAAAAGCAAGATGATCGCCAAAGCCTTCTCCAAGCGCAAGGAGCTGCACAAAGACCCCGAGAAGGAGCTGTCCTTCAGCATGCACACCGTGTCACACGACGGACCCGTGGGTGAGTGGATATGAGCTTGCATGTAAGATCCAGTGGTGGAACATAAGCACTCAATTGTTTTGCTGAAGTAAAAGTATCAATACTGCAATATGAAAGTAGTCTGTTACAAGTAAAAGTCCTGAATTCAAAATGCACTTGAGTAAAGTATTGGCATCAACATGTACATAAAGTAAGTACTCATTGTGCAGACTGTCCCGTTTCAAGTGTATAAAACAATATATATATTAAAGTCTAACTCATGTTGATGTGATGTAATGGTGATGTAAAACAACAAACATTAAATTATCTTTATTGTTAATGGCATTTAATGTTTGTGTTGGGGACAAGATGACCTACATTTTCCCTTCATTGACAACATAAAAACAACATTGAACTAAAAACAAACATTAAACCTGTATATAGGAAAAATATATAATAATCAGACCTGTCTGAAGTGAGTGGTGCAACAGCACCCCCTGTTGGTACCCTAAACATACATAGGGACATAGGGATACAGGGACGACAAAGCTGGGCATTGGAGTGGCTGCACCCTATGGGGCCCTCATTTATCAATCGAGTGTAAAATCTGCCACAGATTCGAGTGCAGGTTTCGTAGTACACCCACGTCGCCACGGCATTTATAAAGTGATCGCAAACAGCTGATCCTTCCTTAATTTCGTTCTGACGTTAATAAATGTCACGGTTGAAATCGATCTGGCACGCCCTAAGAAATCAAGCCTCGCCCTCGTTTTTGCGACCTGAACCACTATTATACGATCTGGAAACCATGGTTACCGTGCCTTTCTGCCCGCCTCACCCCCCTCTCTCATACACACACACACACACACACACACACAGACGCACACACGCTGCACGCACACGCAACTTGCAAGCCCAACTAACTGGTGTCCTGTTAAATAAATAAAGAACGAACACCTGCATGAATTAAATAAAGTTGTAGGCCTACCCTGTCTGTTTCCCTCTCACCTCGCTTGCCTTGCTGTCATGTCCACGCACGCACCTACATGACACATCGACATCGCATCGCCATGAATGAAATTAGTTTGTAGGCTGGGCTGGCCTATATTAATTTTACCCATTCGTGTGCACACTGCTGTGATATTAAAGTCCTGTGGGTGAGTGATGCCTGCATGAGAGATAGGCTATCATGTCGTCAAGGCAGTGGGGGGCTACCGGTATGCGCTCATGCAAAACACTGTTTAAGCATGACTTGCAGGATTGTTTTTAATTGCGCGATTTTAATAAGCTTGCACACTTGGAAATATGATAATATCCTACCAATTTCATATTTCATATGCTTTTACAAAAATAGGCTATTATTAGTTTTATACATTTTAGGAGTGAAAACATATATGTTTAGATGCCTGTGACAGCCTCTCAGCTGGTCAAACAATGCTTCTCCACGACAGAAAAACAGGTGAGGACAAAACGTACGCCAGCTCCCGAGCAGACGTGAGTTTTGAACGTTGTCAAGTTCAATTTCAAGCTTTGCCGGAAATGGTAAATGCCGAAAATGTCGGTAATTTCGGCGTGCACCCATATTTTGGCGTACGCAATGAGGGCCTATGGTTGCACCACTCAAAAAAGTATCTTCAGTTATTTGATCAATGGTAAACAATAGCTCCACCTTGTGGTCAGAAATTGTAATGCAACTATTGTCCTATAAAGTTCCCTCATTACTGTTCCACTGTAGTGTTGTTGTTGTCTATCAGTAACTGTATACTGTATTAACTGTACACTTTACAACAAATTACTCTTCAGTGTTTCTAAATGGGCTTTCCTGTGGCCTGCCTCTGTTTTTTTTCATTTGTAGCTGGAATATATTTTGACCTAAACGAGCCTTCCAACGACATGTCGTCAGCCTGGGTGCAATGATGTGACCAAGATGGTGGCCAGGCGAGGCGCCATCCTGCCACAGGACTCTGTCACTCCTACTGGAACCCCGGGTGAGAAGAACGTTCACTGCCATCCACTGCACTCCCCTGGCATCCATTTTGCTCTTACGTTAACTCCCAAGGGCCAAGAGCAAAATGTTCCACCGTGTGTTTGGTCATATTTGTCTCTGAAATGTCTCTGTCCGCCATCAAGTATGCCCTATAAAGAGGCCAAAGATAAAATATGGACCCCGGCCTGTCACAATTATTACATAATCACCTACTTGCAATTATTGTAGATAATTGCAATTCTTTTTGCATTATTTTCCATGTCGAGAAATGTCCATCTTGAAACATTTTCAGAAATAGTGGATATAGCAGATCTACAAGCTCACAACGCGTCACATTGGCCATTTGTTTGTGTATTGATTTTTTTTGTGTCATATCTGCCCTGCCTAAAAGCCACACAATCACAATTATATATGCATGACAATTAATTGTCAAGTAAAATGTCATAATCGTGACAGCCTTCGTGCAGCCATCGTGCAGACCCATCGCTCTTTTATTTTATTTTAATTCTCTTATTCTTCTGACAGTGCCGCCCCCAGAGGAGCGGAACAAGCTCTGGATGGTGGAGGCCGAGATATCGCCGGAGATGATCAAGAGGAAGAAGAAGAAGAAGAAGAGAAAGAAGGAACATGCGCGCCCCACCTTGACGGAGGAGGGAGTGGACCACCAGGGCTACCGGCGCCGCGAGTTTGGGCCCCCCAGCTCCGTGCCCCGTCTGCCCAAACTCCCCTGCCACCCTAGCCTGGTGGCCAGCCTCTGGGAACAACAGCAGCAGCAGTTGGAGCAGGACAACCTGCCGGGGTCCTACACGGATCCCCGACCCCCCGCGCATCCCCCCTCCTATCAGCAGGGCTTCCCCTACGCACCTCCTCATCAGAGCCGTCCGAAGCACCACCTCCAAGACCTCCCCGGCGCCCTGTCCAACCCCCTGACCTTCAGTGATCGTCCAGAGGACCTGTGCCTGGGACCTCGGTGTCGACCCTTAGCGCCCGGCCCGTCCTGGCAGCCCGGCTCGTCGTTCCTCTACCCCGGGGAGCCTGAGCCCACCGCCGGGGGCTCTGGGTCAGGGGGGAGGGTGGTCCGTGTTGGCCAAAGGGTCGGGTTCGGTCCCATCCACTCCAGGACCAATCTGATGGAGGCACAGCTAATGGACGCCGACTCAGACTTCTAAAGATATTTTTGATGGCATTTCTGCCTTCATTGATAGTACACAGTAGAGAGAGAGACAGGAAACGGGGAGAGAGACAGGGAGTGACACACAGAAATCGCTCGGGAATCGAACCTGCAACCTGCTGTCAGGCTGCATTAGAGCCTACATATGGCCTAGCGTTAACCGCTATGCCAGTGATGCCCCATGACATATTTTATATGACTTTTAAGAGACGGATTTATGGATTTATTGACCTGTAAGCTATAAAAGAAAAAGTGCTGGATACTTACACAGCGTTTCCCGTAGCACCCAAACGGTCAAGATGGAACCAAGATTGGCCATTATGTTCTTTCTTTAGCTTTTTTTTAAGGGAAGAGCTTAAAAGATCATATTGTAAATATCTTCACAAAAATATATATTTTTTAATATTCTGTCATTGTCCAAAATAACATTTCATAGACAAAGTAACTCCACGATGACAAAAAACAAACAAGGCAGCTAAAGTCCTCTTGGCGTAAGAAATTACTAATTAGTCATCTTGCAAGTCCTTTTTTCTAATATGGTTATTGTCTATAATATAGACAAAGTGTTAGCAAACTGTAAATAAAGTTATTTACAGTTTGCTAACACCACAGACAGTGGACCCTGAAGGCGCACCATTCCACCCAGCTCTTATCAGCCACCTGGGGAAGCTACAACTAAGGTGAGGCACTCACTCAACTTAAAAGAAGATGGGATCATGTCTGGACACTATCAAACAGACTCTGTTTCAGGCAGTGTTTACTCCAACCTCCCTGATATCTGTCAGAGGGACCCTGCACATGCTTCAGATCATCTTCAGTGTGGTTATATTCGTTCTGAGCGCCTTGAGATTTACGAGCAGCTTCAGCTACTGGATTTATGCTATGTTCACCTGGGCCTTCTGTCCTACCGTGACCCTCATCATTACCATTGTTGAAATGTTCAAGCTCAACATCCCCTTCAGCATGTTTTGCATGGACTGGTCGGACTTCACCACTGGCATGGCTATGACCTACAGCCTAATGACCTTGTCCGCCGCCATCATTTACGCCAACTTCTACCTCTGCATCTCATGCTTCTATGCCTGGGTGGAGACCGCATTCGCTTTCCTGTGTGGCGTGGCCTACCTTGTTGAGGTGCTGTGGGATAAAATCTGCAAAAAGAAAAAGGGGACCTATCTGGCTGCTTTGCCTGGATTCTGGAAGGTTATGGAAGCCTTTGTAAGCTGTATCATTTTCATATCACTAACTGGGTATCATGGGATGCCAGGTCTAATCGCGTGCATTTCGGCATGTTATCCCTCTCCCCATCATCCTGATGATCATAGTTGTTAACATTCTCAAAAAATTGAGGAACCGTTTACCCTTTAATCAGGACCGTTTTGTGTTTACATTTCTGATAATCTCTGTAATTATTCTGTATGTATTATTTTGTTAACTTTAAAATCAGTGGAATAGAATTGGCATGCAAGGACATTTACCTGACATCGTAACAAAATAATGTCATTGTAGTGTGCATGGGTGTTGTGTATTGGATATTGAAGCCATCAAGTCAGTTTCTGTTGTTCCACAGTGCTGTATAAAATGTACGAGAAACATGCCTTTGCTTTCACTGCACTGTGGCTATGAAGCACTAATAACTAACCTAACCTTGCCTTTGAGACAATTTATTGTCCTTTGTCATCGTTTTCTTCCCATTTTTTATGCATGTATATATTCATATGATATCATTTTATTATTTAAGTTGTTCAATACTTTAGCTTTGTTAATAAACTTTGCCGTGACTTGACTCACCACATTTCCCTTATAATGTATTATATAAAGGTAATGTATTGTAAAGGCAGTATTTGACATATATTTAGGTGCTAAACAATGTGATTAATTAACTTTGAAGACCTTTGGATACTGTCTCTCATATTAAACTTTTATTGTTCTTGATTTGCATTTTATTCATTTTTCACAAACAGGATCACGTTACTGAAGTAAAAACACACAAAAATAAATGAAGGGTGCTGACCTAACTGGTCAACATGTAAGCATCAGTTGATTTTCAAAAGAAAGAAAGTCCGAGGACTAACATTTTCAGTCAGATATATTTGCAGTGCAAATGTCAAACATGGATTAACATAATGTCCAGTACAGTACAGTACACGTCTAGACAGCTTCGCCCACTTGATGCAGTAGGAAACAAATATTTGCTGCAGTTAGGCTAAATAAGTAAGACTTCCTACAGTATGTGACAATTTTAAGTAAAGACATTGTGAGAATGTCTGGGCTGCAGGTAAATAATCTGTTTCAAATCTTCAAGACCTTTAGAATATAATAACTAATTTATATTCTTAAACAGGCCAGATTTGAGACTATATTATAGTTGAATAGTCCAAATATGAATACAGTGGACAGTAACAAAGTTGATATATTGTAAATTTAGTTGTCTTCAAGCAACTTTCCAATGCCTTTGAACGTTGCAGTTACAGTTATTAATCCTCAATTAAAAAGAATATTCGCAAGGGCTGTAATATTTTAATTAATTTAGTTTATGCCTCATGTAAAGGACTCAATTGGCCTTTGTGTATTAAATACTAGAACTACTAGGGAGTAAAGAGCATTGTATTGTACATGGCAGATTGTAACATTAACTCAGCTATTAATTTTT
>NC_139699.1:57405834-57433334 GCF_964188405.1 Protomyctophum parallelum
TACTGAATGGGTTAAGGCAATGCACCGAATATGGAAATGGAACAAAAACCTTAAACTAATTATTTTTTAAATCAAGGTATCGACACAATCACAGCATGCATAATAATAACTCAATTGAAAGTAGATTTCTGCTCAATCTTTCTGATTTATTTATCCACTTTTTTCACCAGTGCTAAACTCCTTATCCCTAAACCTCTTTGCCTTTATTACTATTTTGAAAAACATCTTCGGAATATTTCAAATAGCCGATCTACAAGCTCACAACATGTCGATGTATAGATCGGCTAGTTGGACAAATTTAAAATCTTTTCAAAATAGGATAAGGGGTGTATATAGCATGGCGGAAATAGGGCCCCAAATTCGTCCTGTGAAAATAAGCACGTTGGAACTTGTGAGATTTGTAGATCCATGATTTACCCCAAATGTTCTCCCCCATACGAACAAACTCAAAACTCTGCTATTTGCACAAGACTTTCCGGATGTTACATGATGTTCTTCCACGTGTGTGTTGTTATTTTGCGGCTTTGATTCTTTTTTAGATCAATTGTATGTGCCTGTTTTTTGTTCAGTACTATTCTGTTGTATTTTTGCTTGTCTTTGTTTTTATTCTCTCCATGTAAAAGCACTTTGTGAGTTTTCTCTATATAAATAAAATGTACTTACTTACGCTGCTAGGGTTTTAAATAATACGGTATGTGTACATTCTTGTCCTGGACGGGTGCAAATGCATAAACTTTCAAATAATGTTTTATATTTATTTATACTGCAGTATGTCTCTCTGCCTAATAATCTTTAAAAAAAAAACTAAACAAAAAAACAAAGAAAAACGGTCACAATATGTTGCAATGAGCCTGTAAATTGCAAAGTGGGTTAAATGTGAAACGTCCCCGCTTTGCCACTCTGAAATCTTGACCTCTGAGTTAGAGACCATTCTTTTTTAAATAATGTTTTACATTTATACTGTACAGCAGTGATTCCCAACCTGTGTGCCGCGGCACTTTATTGTGCCGTTTGATATGTCCAGGTGTGCCATCTGATTTTACGGAAAGTAACACTAACCCTCCCCCGAAAGCAATATCATAGCTACTGGGCTGCAGGCTTCCTATTGTTGCGTCGTTGTTGTTGTCACACGTCTAGAGACATGCTGTAGTGTACTGTACATTGTACAGTACAGTCGACTAATCGACAGTACAGTCGACTAATCGATCGGAACGGGTCTCAGTCGACTGACCACCTCTCAGTCGATGTTCACCAAAAAAAATATATATATTATTGTATTATTCCACTAGGTCTGTGGGGGACATAAACACATTTTGAACATGCTTTCTGACTGTTGACCATCAGTTGACTAACAGCTAATTTATTCATATTAATTTCCACTATACAAATCCTTAGTCGGGGACAGCTCTAGTACACTACAGCATGTCTCTCTGTAGACTGCATGGTCTGCAGTCCCTTGATCATCAACCAATGGCAAAGTGTACAAAGGTCAAAGACATGGAGGCCAGACAACATTCCTGTGAGACTTTAGAAACTGACAGTATCTGAGGTATAAATAAAGTTGTTTATTGTTCTTTGCTGCTGATTGAAAAGATTAAAAAAAGCAAGCACTGACACGTACAAATGTGCGTGCGACACATGTGTGTGTGTGTGTGTGTGTGTGTGTGTGTGTGTGTGACTGTGTGTGCGTCTGGGAATGTAGGGGGAAATGGAGTCTAAATATGGTTGTGTGTACAATGTGGGGATTTGGAGTTCTGTTACCATGACACCATAAAGCTCTCTAAGTAATGCACGCATGCACACACGCGCGCACACACACACACACACACACACAGAATTGGGTACCAATTCACAATGAATCCAGGGAACATTCTGGAGCAGCTTGAGGTGTGTTGACTTTCTCAAGGATACCTCAGAAGTCGTTTTTTAACCAGGGAAACAGACATAAAGAATGATTCCCCTCGTGGGTGGCAGACACGCCTTCGACCAAAGTCTCTCTCTCTCTCTCTCTGTCTCTCTCTCTCTCACACACACGCACACAGTACAGTATTCTATAACAGTCCAATTATTCTTCCATCATATTCTGTACAACTTTTTGTGTTTCTTTGTAACGCGTCCAACATTTCAGTGCACGTATCTACGTGAGTGACACGCACAGGCGCACACACACACGCGCGCACGCACACGCACACGCACACGCACACGCACACACACACACACACACACACACACACACACACACACACACACACACACACACACACACACACACACACACACACACACACACACAATAGAGCCATCTGTGGATGGCAGATTAACGTTAGTGTTTAGTGTGACGAGAACAGCTAAGCTACCTTTACCTCCTACCTAACCAGCTCCAAATGCTCACACGGTTATTATCTCTGTTCTGCCATAAACAGTCTGAACCAGTGATTCACCAAAACACTGGGGCGGGACACGTGTGTGGGCCGCAGAGGCCATTTTTCACTCAATTCAATATCCCTTCACCCCTGTCTCTTACAAATACATTTAAATTCATATTTCATAAGTGGTTAATTAATAGTTTTTTTGGAACCAAACCAAAAAAAAAAAAAAAGGGAACTTCCCTGCAGGGAGACACAGATACCAACTGTGTCTTATTGGGTCAAGCTACAACGTCTGGGAAAACCATAAACAATCCTATACTGTAAACTGTACACAACAAAAAAAAACGAAACACAACGAAAGTTCTTCATTTAAACACCGTTTCGATGTAAGGAAGGAGATTGGAGATTCCAGAAAGCTCTCTGAAACACACTCATATAAACTTACTGTACGTACACAGAACACATTGTGTACTTTGTAAAACGTCCTAATTATTACCCAAAGCTGCCGGTATGAGATCAGCCAATCCTCGTGGTGGTAAATGTATCAAGAGAGTTCATGTGTCCAACCAACCACCTTTTATTCCTCCATCCATCACCACCCATCTCCCCTTCTCTGTTCATCTCTCCTCTCTCCTCCCGTCTCCTCCTCTCTCGTCCCGTCCCTATACCCTCTCCCCCACCATCTCTATAGCCCCAAAAACTAAAGTGTTAAACTAATTGACCATGTAATTACCAAGTACAAAGCCTACCCGGGTCAACTGTGCATGCACGGCATGGCCACACGTGCACGGCCACACACATGCACGCATGGCCACACGCGCATGGCCACACACATGCACGCATGGCCACAGACACACGCGCGCACACAGGCACACAGCCACACACACACACACACACACACACACACACACACACACACACACACACGGGGGTGCGTGCGTCTATACCTGTGATGAGCACAGCTTTGCCCAGAGCAGAAAGTCTCTCAGTGGTCTGGTTCCTCCAGCACATCCAGATGCAGATGAGGACCAGAAAGAGGACAGGTACGGACAGCTTCTCCACCAATACCGTGGCCCCCAGCCACGTTACCACGGTGACCTTCTGCACAGCTCCTCCAATCAGAACGGTCAGCACTGCCAGGTAGATCCACAGTGGCAGAGTGTAGTCCTCCATGGAGACGGCTGGCTGTCGTCTCTCTCTCTCTCTCTCTCTCTCTCTCTCTCTCTCAGTATATGTCTCTCTGCCTGTTTGCTTCACACACTGTCTATCACTTTATCACTTCACTCCCTGCCTCTGTCTATCTCTCTCTCTGCAACCCTCTCTTTCTGTCTGTCTCTCTGTCCCAGCAGCTAGTATCATATACTACTGTTAGTAGTAGTAGTAGTAGTAGTAGTAGTAGAACAGTCTGGAACGCACTGACTGACTCCTCTTCGTTTCTCAGCTTCTATTTATAAACCGGCTGCAGGGGGGGTTGAGGGGTGGGGCTAAGGCAGCCTCACTCTAATCTCTGACCAATGGACAAAGGTCTAGAACACACACAAACACACATGCACACATGCACACACACACACACACACACACACACACACACACACACACACACACACACACACACACACACACACACACACACACACACACACACACACACACACACACACACACACACACACACACACACACACACACACACACACACACACACACACACACACACACACACACACACACACTTGCTCTGCCCCCCAATTTTTATGACACTGGGTCTCTCTCTCTCTCTCTGTCACAGGTGACTTGTCTCATCCATGCAGTGTTGACAAGCTTATAGACATTTCTTTCCAACATAAAACAACCCATTTCAGACCACGCAGGGCTCGTTATACAAACTCAAATTAAAAGCACAAATGATAACCGAATGAGACGTGTATTAAAAGTTGAATATGGTCAATCAAATACTGTACAGCAGTGTGTCTGTGTGACAGTGTGTGTGAACAGTGAACAGGCCCTAAGTGTGATTGGTTAGTCAGCAGACAACGAGTTATTCTTTTAATAGAACCAGCTCCCTATAGTTCTAGAGGAATTGCATCAGGGCTCCCTATAGCTCTATATGGCAGACAGACAGTTCATCAGTGCCTCCTATTGACCATATGCACACGGCTGCCATCTCTCCAGCAAGGTGCTAACTAGGTGCAACTTCCCAGAGACAGCCCATTCATCCAAACAGAAAAAAAAATCTAATTGTCTAATTATCCTCTTTCTATCTACATTACAATGTGTTTGTTTAATAAAAAAAATCCACTGTAGATGTTATGAGCCGTCAAGAAAGTCCTCGCAGATGATTCTTTTCCAAGTGCTGGAGTTTGGAAGTGCTCGTTGACTATCACTCAACAGCCCATGTGTACCACCTGTTTAGAATGTGCACATAATGCAGGAGGCAGCAGGGGGTTGCTTTACTGAAAACGAGTGCCTCCAAACTCCGACACTTAATCTGCAGCTTTCCGTACAGCTGCAATGTTGGTGAGTTTGACGTTATTTAATACAATTAGATAGGACTGTTCTGCTTGGATGAATGGGCTGTCTCTGGGAAGTTGCACCTAGTTAGCACCTTGCTGGCAAGATGGCAGCTGTGTGCATATGGTCAATAGCTCTATAGATGACAAGCAGACTGCATGACTGGGTGTCTGCATGGTGCCTCAGCACCACAGTCTTTTTTCTTGCATGTCTCTCCTCGCCCTTGTTTCCTGTCTCTCTCGCTCTCTCTCCCTTGCACGCACGCGCACACGCACACGCGCACGCACACGCGCACGCACACACACGCACACGCACACACACACACACACACACACACACACACACACACACACACACACACACACACACACACACACACACACACACACACACACACACACACACACACACACACACACACACACACACACACACACTCTCTCTCTCTCTCTCACTCTCTCTCTCTCTCTTCTTTTTACTGAGAACAGAGCACACTAGTCTTTCTGTTTGGTACAGAACCCCCTGCTGCACATGTTGTACTTTGCACATATTGTACATGTATGTAATTTTTACATATTTCTGTGCGTCACATGCTAAAGTATGCCCCCTGATCATGCCTGTACACTCTCCATTGCTGCATGCTATAGAGATTATACATGCACTTGTCTTGTCTTAACCTGCATTATGATTGATTAAATACTCAGCATAATATCTTGTTGTTGTTAGTTGCGTCTGTGGAGCATGTCACGCCAGCATTTTGCTGCTTGCACTTATGACGCGTATGATTGAGACAAATTAAACCCCTTTGAATGTCTGTCTGTCTGTCTCCGTAAACACAGGGACGAGAGAGCGAGACCAGGCACTGCAGAAACTATCACCTACACGGTACAACTCTTGTCTGTCTTCCCTCCTTATAATAAGCTTTCTGCCATTCTCTCTACAATCCATTGCATGCATTAATCATTTTGTGCAGGATCAATATGAAGTATATACCGTGAAATTGGCCTTTATTGCTTAAAGGACAACAAAAAAAAAATACATATTTAGCCTCATGCTTGAATGCCCCCGCCCCCCTATCAAAAAGAGCTAAAATCCCTAAAACGAAAGAAAGCAGCAAATGAAAAAAAGTAACACTCATCTTTTACTTTCTCTAATAACAACCTAAAACATGAACCTTGGTTGAAAAAAAAACTAAAGTTGTCTTTTAAATTCATACAGTATATAACATCTATATTTAAAGTCATCTTTGCAGATATGATGACAACGTGAGTCTGGTCTTTGGGCACAACATCAACAAAAATCAAAGATTCACACTTTGATAAAAATCACAGTCAAGTTTTTATATCGCCTCTGTAAACCGTTCATTTACAAGAAAAAGCACCGACAGTTAGAATGTGGAGGAGATAAGAGGTTTATTCTGGCCGACGGCAACAATATGAAATAGTCTAGTAATAACCTTTAAGCCATGGTTCCCGAATGTTTTGTAGAAGAACACCCAGACGGCACAGTTCACATAAATCTGATATATATACACGCTCGAGCGAAAAAAGCTGTCTCATTTGGAAGCAGTGGTCGACAAGATACACAGCGGCATAACTCGGTCCCTGGTCAAATATTACTCCACGATTTAAAAGTATTTATTTAAAGGTACATATTTATTGTCTCCACCAGGCCGAAGGCATGGGGAGAGAGTATGTTTTGCACTCTGTCCGTGTGTGTGTGTGTGTGTGTGTGTGTGTGTGTGTGTGTGTGTTACCAGCTAATCTCCGGCACCGTTGGCCCCATCCATGACAAACTGTGCACACACTCCCTGGATGCCAACGACAAACCTCTGCCCCAAATATTCCACAACGGCCTGTTATAGCGCCACCATGAGGCCAATTTTAGGCTACTCGTACACATTTTATCCATACATCACGCAATTCTAGTCGTGTGAAAAACACAGATCTGCTCCATTTCCCATATTCCATCCTGATTGGCTAAGATTGGCTTCCAAAGCTTGCATGATTGGTCCGTTTCGAACAAAATGCCACAAGTCACAAACGCAGTGTGCAATTTCCGTGAACTTATACACGTACATTTCCACTAGGTCGAGGACAACATGCCACTTTTTCCCCCTCCAAATCAGCCTCACGGTGGCGCTATAACAGGGCAATTCCTGTTTTACCTATAACTGCATCGATCTGTGTACTACTTTGTTTGCGCACTCCCTAGAGGCCATGGCAAAAAAAATCCCTGCATTTTCCACATCTCCCAGTTATAGCGCCACCATGAGGCTGATTTCTTCAATATATATTAGTCGCACAGATTTCATCCAATTCTCACACAAATCTGTACACATGATCTACAGTATGCAGTCATGTAATCAAGACGAGTCTGTTGGATTTCTCAGATTCCACACTGATTGGCCAAGATCGCCTTTCAAAGTTTTCAGGAGTGGCCGGTTTTGTACAAAATGCTGCAAATCATGAACGCAGGGCCCGAGTGCAGTGAAACTGTGCACGCATATTCCCACTAGGCCGAGGAAGCAATGCCACTTGACATTTTTCAAATCAGCCTCATGGTGGCGTTATAACAGGCCAACTCACGTCTTTTACATGCACCGATTTGCATAACACTTTGTATGCCCAAAACGTTGTGTGCACACTCCCTACAGCCCAAGGAAAAACATCTGGCCCGCATTTTTCAATTCTGACCTTTTTGAGCGCCACCAGGAGGCCAATTCATGTGCAACACTCTTTATATTGGTCCTTCGGATTTTATCAAAATATCAATCCTGGTGTCCCGAGGGGCACTTATTATTTCTTCTGCTTTTTCATTGCTGTCGGGCAGAAACCGCTTCTTATCTCCATATTATGTTAACTTTTTGTGTTTGTAAATCAATGTCCTCCTTGATCATAGTATATTATACTACAGCGTCACAACAAAGCATCAGAAGTAGTTTGAAACGCAGCGCAAAGCACACGTGTTTTGAGCTCGTCGATCTGACAATTTAAAATAGTTTTGAACTTGAATCCCAAAAAGGTTTTGGACATATATGAGGTTTCCGCCTGACAAGAGATGTTTTTCGCAATACATTTACAGAACCCCATTACTCTCTGAAACCACCCTAATGAATGCTTATAGAAACCAATATACTGCACTACACAAAGCCTATAAAACGCCCATAAAACTTTATAAGCTTATATTAACATAAAGAACAACACCATTTTGTTGTCCTATTTAAACCCCCCTCATAAATACAGTGTGTGTGTGTGTGTGTGTGTGTGTGTGTGTGTGTGTGTCTGCATGCGTGTGTGTGCATGTGTGCGCGTGTGTGTGTGTTAACGTGCGTGCGTGCGTGCATGACAATGGAATTGCTTTAGATGCAGATTCTTCCGAAAATTACAAATAATAACAATTCACCAGAAAATCCCTGTTTCTCCTTTAGATGTATAACTTCCCCAACAACACTGTCAACACTGCCACAACATCAGTGAGACCAACTCAATAAGATTGTATTGATTCACAATTAATCAAAGTGTTCGGACAAAGAACTCTAGATTTAACCAGACATCTAACTATCACCAGAGTGATTTAGAGCTTATGTGTGCTGTGAGACCCTGCAGGATGCATACATACAGGCTCAGGGTACGGCGTACACTCTTCAATTCTTGTATACTATTTACCACTTGTATTTACGTTGTATGCTCGGTTTCCCATGTGTAACGTAAGGTGCTCCACTCTTTTTGTTTCATATGTTTTCTGTGGGGCCATGACAGACTGGAGAGGACACAGTAAATGGTGCAAATATAACATTTTGATTGATTGAATAACAGAATTACTAACAGTATTAGAGTAGTGCAGTCAAAACATGCTAAAAGGATAACACAAAAGACGGGGCTTGTTTGCATTGTGGTGGTGTCATTTTATCCCATGCAGACCGCAGCCATCTTGCCATTAAGTTAATGGCAGTGTGGTAAATAGCCACAAACAGTCCTATTAGGCCAGTCAAACTACCGGTAAGCTAAAAAGGGGCATGACTCAAAAGAAATTGCAATAGTAATCGTTCAAGGTTTTTTATACTTATATTACTAAGGTCAATTCAGGGGTTGAAAGTTGGGGTGCTTTAAGTAGCATGTAACATGTCAAACTAGGGGTTATTCGTGCATTCTAAATCAATTGCAAGCATTAGTTGTGCAAGAAAAACACTCCTTCGCCTAAAAACGGCCATAGCTGTCGTCACAAATGTGAGGAGGTCATCACATTTGGGCTATAAGTGGCTATGGCCGAATACACAAACACAGGCCCTGTAGGCCAGGCTAAAGGAGCTATATGACACCACCCATGTGTACAACTGAGAAAGGTAATGGTGGAGGTTTTTAGAGACTCGCTGCCACTCAAGTGACTATAGGCTACTATACTGGCCAATCACAACTCGTCTTTTCCGGGACTCAATTCAATCCAAAAGGAGCTTTTTTTGGCATGAGAAAACTAATGTTTACATTGCCTCCGATTGGACTACTCCGCTCTGTGACGCACACGGAAGCTTGGCAAGCTTCCACTTCAGTCAAAAGCTTGCCTCCATGTTGCCTCCTCTGGAGATACACACGCCCCAGAGCCAGGAGGCTTTCTATGTCTATTGTCCTGCCATGAGTCATGGCACGACACACAGTAAGAGAAAAACGTTCTGCACACTGCTCTTCACTTACAGCAGGAACACATCGTTTCGGTCAAACTGACCTTCATCAGGTTTCGGGATATGTGATGAACAACTGCTAAAACTCTTTTTACCATCATCATCAATGTGCAAGCTAGTCCTCTAGTCCTCTAGTAGTCTAGTCCAGTTGGCTTTCTCATTGGCTAAACCGTGATGTGCTGTTTCTGTGGGCTTTCTCATTGGCTAAACCGCAATATGCTGTTTCTGTTTATGTGTGTGCGTGCATGTGTGCACCGCAAATATGTCGGAAACGAGCGACTCAGAACACAATAGTTTCGCCTTAGAGAATTTTGGTTCCTACCTAAACTACAGCGCTGAAACTGACACAGAGGCAGTTATAGCGGACCCACTGAGATAATAATAATAATGCAGCTGGTAATTATTATATAATGGCTCAGGAGGTAGAGCAGGTTGTCCAATGATCCCTGGGTCAGTGTTAGCTTGCCACCATTGGTGTGTGAATGTGGGAAATGAGGACGCTGGCGTCGACTGTTCGCCGCTTCACCTCCCAATGTATGAATGAATTAACCATTGTAAAGCGCTTTGAGCACTTGGAAAAGCGCTATAAAAATGCAATTCATTATTATAATTACTAATAATTGATTTCATCAATTTGGACTTGTTATATATAACAAGTATACTCAGGATAGTATACTTCAGAAAACGTGCTTGCTTGGCCCTCAGCACTTGGCCCTCGGACTGCCTGGGAATTGTCGTTCTGGAAGAGCTATTAAGTTAACACTGACAGGTGTGTTTATAAGTGCAGTCAAAGGGACTTCCATCACCCCAACCATATCCCCTTTTTGAAACCAGTAAGTGCTCTCGGGAGGTTCCCTCGTCAGGAAGTGCCTCTCCAGCTGAATCAAGTTCCCTTGGGGTGCTGGGTATAAAAAACTGTTGGAAATGCTCGCCCTCCTTGTGCATAAACAGGAAACAGACACCATTCGTTGCCATGGTTACCATCATGCCATTGTGTTACCTGTTATTTTGTTTGTACAGTTATATTGCATTGCATCATGTATATGTTTGTGTGACATCATTAATATGGACATTTAAAAGGAATTACAGCGTGACTGTCAAAAAGGACATGTCATATACATCCATGGTGTTTATAAATCATTGTGTTAAAAGATGTTTTGTTTGTGTGGTTTCATTTATAGTTTATCACGGTGGGGTAAATAAAGAGCCCTTGTGAACATCAGTTGGAGCGTTGTCTATTCTGCATCAGATGAAGATTGTTTAGGAGCAGTTTATTTATCATTTATTTGTGGTGGTAATTACATTTGTAGGTCGCGGTTTCCATTCGGATAGAGAGCAGGGCTGCACAAGGCAATGGAGTCTAGATCGGCACAGACTCGCTCTTAAAGGCTTTATAAGCCACTTCCACGCAAGGCTGCTTGGTTTCGGATGGCACTTAATAGGGCGCAGCCTCGCGTGAACGCGCATGCCGAGTGCAAGTGTGTGGGGCGAGTGGCGAGGAGGCGGTTTCAAAAATGGCTGTAGCCTGTTCAAGCCACTGCCGTACCCACAGCAGGGCAAACGTTACACGAGCATCAAGAGCAGCATGCACCACCAGACTCTTGAACAGTTATACTATACAACTAGAAAAAGTGCCCTTCTGGGCACAGGTCTCCACCAGGTTATCCACAGATCCGTGCAGTTAGAGGTAAAAACACTTTTTGGCCAGTTATAGCGCCACCTTGAGGCTGAGTTGAAATTGTTCATGTGGCATTTTGTCCTCGGCCTAGTGGGAATGTGGGTGCACAATTTCACGGAAATCACGCGATGTGTTCATGATTTGCAGCATTTTGTTTGAAACTGAGCACTCCTGTGAACTTTGGAAGCCAATCTTAACCAATCAGGATGGAGTGTGAGAAATATGAAAGACGGGTTTGGTTGAATGGCTCTAGAGAGACTGTGTACGAATTTGCGTGATGTTTGGACAAAATCTGTAGGTGTGCTGTGCAAAAACCTGTTTTGCACAAAGCGGCCTCCTGGTGGCGCTATAACAGGCCGTTCTGGAAAGTTTGGGGCAGAGGTTCATGGTTGGCATCCAGGGAGTGTGTGTGCAAAATTTGGCATCGACCGGGTTAGCGGTGGCTGAGATTAGCTGGTCACGGACGGACGGACGGACACACGGACACACGGACACACGGACGGACGGACGGAGTGCAAAACATACTCTCCCCATGCCTTCGGCTGGTGGAGACAATTAGACTGGTGAACAAGAACTAGGTCTGGTGACACTGCACAGACTGAACCGAATTTGTCTCTTGTTTCAGTAGAGCCTACATTGTAGGCTACATCAACTACCATTTTTTTTATATGAATACATATTGTATCATGTAGATTAGTCATGTACTATAAGCACTTTATGGTTTTCTCTTTTAACTGCAATGATGAGCCTGCACAACCAAGAATTTCACCCATGTTACTTGTCATGTGGTTTGACAATAAAGATTGATTCCGATTGATTCTGATTAAGCTTATAGTTTTGAGTACCATGAAGTTTTATTTTAGAAATGTCAAGTATAGGTGTCCCCCCCCTAAAAACTGCCGGACTTGCATTATATGTTAAGCAATTTTCATAATAGGGGGTTATATGTGACCAAACATTTCAAAATGTCACCATGCTTTAAGTAGCATGTGACGTGTCAAACTAGGGGGGTTTCATGATTCTGAATCCATTCCAAGCATTCGTTGGCCAAAAAACGTGCATAGCCCAAATGTGCTGTCCTCATCACATTTTTGATGATATACTTAAAGCATGATGACATGATGACAGCTCTTCTTGGGAGGTACTCCAGTCGCCACAGTGGAGTCATGCCGCTTCCCAACATCGACACCCTCACAAAAAAAGGCCCAGAGGCCAGAACAGAATGTTTTTTTCTGAGACAGCTGAGGAAATTCCACCTCCCAAGGACCAGACAGTGGCCTTGTGGTTGGAGTGTCCGCCCTGAAACTGGGAGGTCGGGGTTCGATCTCCGGCCGGGTCATACCAAAGACTGTAAAAATGGGACCCAATGCCTCCCTGCTTGACACTCAGCATCAAAGTGTTGGATTGGGGGTGGTCAAATCTACTAATCGAATGATTCCCGAGTGCGGCACGGCTGCAGCTCACCGGCTCACTGCTCCAAGAGATGGGTCAAATGCGGAGAACAAATTTCACTGCGGTAACGTGTGTGCCCCTTGAGGCCCTATTTAGGAGTAGAGCTTCGAGGAGGGCCAGGAAGATCATGGCTGACCCTGCACACCCAGGCCACAGTGTTTTTGCCCCCCTTTCCTCAGGCAGGAGGTTGTGGTCCCTAAAGACTATGAACAGCTTTTTCCCCACGGCTATCCGGCTCCTCAACGCTGCTGGTGTCCCCCCCCCCCCCCCCTGACCCCCCTTTATCCTCCCTCCACCCCCACTCAGAGTGGAATGGACTGACTTGTGCTCTGAACTGATCACTTGAACTCTCTGCACTTTATTCTATTCACTATTCTTTGCACTGCCTTGTCCTGTTTTGCACTTGTCCTAATGTTGTTGTAACTGCACTCAACATGTTTACATGGCATGGCAATAAAGTCTTCCGATTCAGATTCTCTTCAATTCTTGTGTTTACCACTTTACGTTTGTACGCTGTACGCTGTTTCCCATGTGTAATGTAAGGTGCTCCACTCTTTTTGTTGTCTCCACTAGGCCGAAGGCATGGGGGGAGAGTGTGTTTGTCCGTCCGTCCGTGTGTGTGTCCGTCCGTCCGTGAGCAGCTAATCTCGTTTTCTGTGGGGACTGCGGATGTAAATCAGCATCACCGCTAAATCCGGTGTACTTATATTGCATTGTTATGTAACGTTTATTAATATGGGGTGTCCCATCTAAATACACAAATAAAGTAAAGTAAAAGGTTACAAGTTGGACCGCAGGGCCATGACAAACTGGAGAGGACACGGTAAATGGTGCAAATATAACATTTTGATTGATTGAATAACAGAATTACTAACAGTATGAGTAGTACAGTCAAAACATGCTAAAAGGACAACACACACACACACACACACACACACACACACACACACACACACAAAACAAGGTTCATTCAGGGGTTGAAAGTTGGGGTACCATTCATTTTAATTATGCTTTAAGTAGCATGTAACGTGTCAAACTATAGGGGTTATTCATGATTCTGAATCAATTGCAAGCATTAGTTTTGCACGAAAAATTCGCCTAAAAATGGCCATAGCCGTCGTCACAAAATGTGAGGGGGCCATACATTTGTATGCGACCCCAGAGCCAAAAGTGACCACCACTGTAGTAGTCAGTGGGACGAACCCGTATTTAGGCATGCCCAAATATGGAGTCTGGCCCGGGCAGAGGCCTTTTGTGGCCGTTCTGGACAACCGTGGGTCCGACCGACTCGACACCGCTCACTGCACTCCCCGTGGGGGTGTGGAACGTGTGTGTCGAATTTGAAGTAGGTGGGGCGAACATGTAGGTGGGGTTCTTGAGTTACGTGGATTACAAACGTACAGACGTACACACACACACAGAGAGACTTGGTGCATTTCTAGTTAGATAGTATTCTAACTCACAATATTTTGATGTGATTAATTGAAAAAGCTCCTTTAAAGTTTTGAGCGGATCACAACACACCCCTGTGATCACAAATGTCCTGCAAATCCCACTACAGAGGGAAAAGAACATGCTCTTATTTATATAAATTCTTTAAACCCAGATTTTCCAGTGTGGGATGTCTGTGTTTATTGTTTTGTGTGGTCTCGCTGCTGTGGCGTAAGATGTTCTTGGGGAGCTTGAGAGAGAAGCAAAGCCAGAAAGCGTGAGTTGGCAACCTGCCGTCTGTAGTAGGATAAAGGTTAGCAGTGCAGTAGGACTTTGCTGGTTAACAGGGAACATGATTAGCTGTCAATGTTCTAACCCCCCCCTTCCCTTAATCTGTTCCTAGAGGCAGGGACACCCACATGCTTCTCTTCACGTGTCCCCCGCTAGCTTGAACACGCACGCACACGCACACATGCACACACACACACACACACACACACAAATATAACGGGGTTGAGAGTTCAGTTCATGCGGACACCTACGGATACACATGGCACCTCTTCTCCTCCACACAGACAAACTAGGCCACTCGTGGTCAGTTTACGGTATGTACATGGCCCAGGCTTCCAAATATCAGTATGACGAATCATATGACGAATCTCAATCTACACACGCGCGCACGCACACACGCACAGGCACTCACTGAGTATGTGCTTGTTCCCATGCAGAGTGACTATGGCCACCTTCAGTTGAACTTGCTACACAATACTATGAGATACATGTATCATATATATAGCCTATCAATAAGTCTATTAGTGACTAATTGACTTAGGAAAGGACTAATAATTAATCTATAGACGAATCCAGGAACGGGTCTCATGGTCGCAGCTTACGTATTTCCTGTAGGCGGACTCGACGTAGGCTGCTGTACTTTATACCTCATACTTTAAATGCTTAGTATGAGGTATAAAATACAGCAGCCTTGTGTTCATTAAACAGAAATATTGGGTATTGGGTAAGACTGACGTTATGTATCTTTCAGGACCTTTCACTGCTTCGTCTCAACCATTACTCAATGGCTCTGGTCTCACAGCCACCGCATGGATATTTTGACATTCCGTTTTCTTTTTTATGTTGCCACTACTGTTGGAGCAGCCATGAACTACACAGGTTCATCCCGATGTTCTGGGCATCTTTGTAATGTTAGTGTTAGTAAAAAGGAGGTAAAAGAGTAACGTCTGAGGCAGACTAAACATCAGTCACTCTGCCGTTCACTGTAGTAGAAGAGGTGCACCTGGTGAGGGTTTAAACCCCGCAGCTACGTCGACCTGAGTCCGCCTACAGGTAATACGTAAGCTGCGACCATGAGAACCGGATTCGTCTATAACCATGGAGTGACTGGGAATCCTTATCCACTCCCCAGTGCGCTGTATTCATTGTATATTAATAAACATCCTAATATTTAGGATGAGTTAAATAGAGCAGTCTGACATCAATACCGGCGGAGGGCGCAAATCCACGGGTTCATGTACTTTTTAGTTGCATTGTAATCCCCACAGGGTAGGATTTTAGATCGCCTCATATAAGAACTGTGTTTGAAAAATAAACATTGAAACAGGCCATTTCACTCATATGGATATGAAGAGTCAACTGACTGTGAGAAAACGCTATTGTTGCTATTACTGCTACTGAATTAGTAACATTTTCTCTGGAAACAGACTGCATCATAATATATGACTGTCGCAAACGATACAGAGACACCTCCCTGACAACAACGCCGAGACAGCTTGTATATTTCACGAGCGAGTGACATCAGGACTTCGGCGCTCTATGCCGAGGGCATAATTCACATATATTATGCGCAAATGTTTTGTGATATGGGTTGTAAAGATTCCAACCTATACGTAGGCCTACATAATCTTTTCAATACATAAAATAGTTTGTTCGAAGTAATAGAGCACCGAAGTCTGACGTCACTTTCAGTAGAGGGCGCCAGTACACAGGTTCATGTATTTTTTTTAGTTGCATTATAATCCCCATAGGGGGATTTTAGATCACTTCATATAATAACTATGTTTGAAAGATAAACCGACCACCCCAGCCTTTCTGTCAGGGGGGTGGCTGTGTGTCGTTAATGATGTTCATTAATATTTGATACAGCCAGTTTCTGGAGAAAATGGAATTAATGTGGCCGCAAAAGCATTGAAACTACATATGAAGGCAATGTTGCTGCTAATATACGTCACGCCCAGCTGTAACACATTGCATTCCTGAGATTCCTCGTTGACATAAGCTCAGCTGGTGGTGACTCAACTCGTACTAACCACGAAACATTAAATATCAATAAAATAATAATAAACGTAATTAACATTCAGTTTATGTTGTGCGACAGGCAGATGCAGCCACCCGCCTACCCGGAAATGTAGTCTCTGGGTTATTTGACTAGTTTCTAACGCTTATTTTGTTACTCTTTGGGTATATTTGTACATTTCCACCTTCAGTCGATGCTTCATATCCATATGAGTGAAAAGGCCGGGGTGATCGGTTTATTTTTCAAACGCAGTTCTTATATGAAGAGATCTAAAATCCCCCTATGGGGATTATAATGCAAATAAAAAATACATGAACCTGGGGACTGACGCCCTCTACCGACAGTCACGTCAGGACTTCGGTGCTCTATTGGATTAGTTTCTGATTATGGTTGCTGATATCTTGTTAAAAAAAAAACCAACAACAGGTGATTGTAATCAAATAGCAGGTGAGTGTCATTACATGACCATTAAATGGCCAATAACCAGAATAGAAAACACAAAACAATTCAAGAACCTATTAAGAAATAGCGCCAACAAAATCTTACATAATCCTTAAAGGGTTTTTACGTGGGTAATATGTGTTTTTAGATATTTTAGTATTTCAAAGTGTCCATGGGCTCCATGATGTCATGGACACTGGGCTCACTTAACTCCTGGACTACATGTTGTCTCAGTAAAACAGCCCTCCCCCTATCCACAAGGAGGAGCAGTGCACCAGAGCATTATGGGAATTGTAGTCCAGGAAGGAAGTGAGACCAGTGTCGATGACATCATGGACACCTTGAAATACTGAAATATCTAAAAAAAAAAAACACGAAAAACCCCCAGGAAAGTGTTTCTTGTCTCCCAAACATCATTAAAATAAGATCTGGTTGCAAAAGGGGTGAAGTGGCCCTTTAACCTATGTTTGCGTTCGAAAAAGGAGTAGGCTAGTAAGAAGTTTAGTGAAAAACGTATGGGGTCCTATAGCCCTTCTCTGTGTATCTCAAACAGGCTACATCAAATCTTAACCTTAAAGGACCACTTCACAACTTTTCAACCTATCTTCATATCTTCAGAAACCGTCCTCCAGTGACATCATCGATGGGGAATACAAGCTAATAGAAACTGCAGGCTTTCTAGTCCTGAAAAGTTGCAAAGCGAAAACGGAAGCCATCGTTCTCACGACAATGAAAATCTAAACATTTTTGTGAAAAGATCTTGTTAAATCTGCCTAATGATTTCTAAACTGCCCACAGCCCTATGAGACACAGACTGAGTAGAAAAAAATCGTGCCATTTTATCATAATTATTAGTGATAGTGAGGACCTATTATATGAAGATAGGTTGAAAAGTGGTAAAGTGGTCCTTTAATCTCCTCTATGTCATCTACACAACACATTGTGAGCTTGCCGATCAGCTATTTAACTACTACATATAGGGCATACTGTAAGTGGCAAATTCTAATTCATAATGTATTTTTGTAATGTAAGTTTAGGTCCCGGGAAGCAGCGGCGTCAACTCCGCGGGTGCTCAGGCGCAGAAGCACCCACAGGCAAAATAATAAGCCAATATCAACATGCAGTATATGCACCCACTGTCCTGACTGAAATGTCCCTTCCCCAGTGGTCATGTTGTCATGCACGTAGTCACCCTTTACGGGGGGTTGGGGGCGCTTGGGCCAAGATAGGTGTTGGGCCGCCGCCCATGGGCATTCAAATGCTAATAAGGTGGCCTTTGTTCTGCTGCCAGGTAGAGAGTATAAATGTTGCATACAGTACAATTACAATTTACAATTTAGGCATTTAGCAGACGCTCTTAATCCAGAGCGACTTACAATAAGCAAGAACAAAAGCATGGGAGTACATCACAAAAAAGCATTTATCATAAAACATGCGTAAGCTAAGAAAGTAACAGTGAGGCCCAGGCCGTAGCGTAACGGTCTGGGCACCGGACTGGTAATCCAGTCGCAGTGTGCCGCGGGTTCGACTCCCGGACCCGACACAGCCTTTACTGCATGTCATCCCCCCATCTCTCTCCCGTTTCCTGTCAGCCTACTGTCTGTCCCTTCAAAAATCAATAAAAGGCGTAAGCCGCAAAAAAATATCTTAAAAAAAAAAAAAAAAAAGTAACAGTGGAATATCTATATTATGAGACTACACATATAAACTATATATATATATATATACTACTATGCTATACATATGTACTATGGCGTGCTATGACTATATACAATGCAATTATAGTGCTGTCTACATAACATGCTATAAGTCTGTATCAGATGCTATCTAAGTCTACAGAAATGCTATCTAAGGGGGTAGGGTAAGTGCTATGGGCCATGATGTACAGTACAGGATTTATTTCCATTTGACTACGATGATGAAGCACCCTCCAGCCAAGAAGAGATTCGTTCAGTCCATGCTACAATTCGGCGCCGCCGCCGCCGGCTAAAACACACCCTATAACTAGTCCTTAATATCTACGGAAAACCCACCAATAAGCCCTTATCCAACACAAATTAACTAATTTTTCTCAAGCCGCACCATTTCACTGGAGCGCAGCGCTTATATGCACGCAGACAGCACATGATACAGGCCTACGCATGTCCCGTCCCAAACACTGAGAACAGTGAGGAGGTAAAGTAAACTTGTTTATAATGTGGCAAGAAAAATATATTCCAATTACTTTTCGGTGCGCACTCACCATGAATCCAAGCAGAGGTCCTCACAAGTATAGCCGCCACAGTCCCAATGGCCCGTCGAGCAAAAAGTTGATATCTAACTTTGGCTATAATCAGCCAAATCTCCAAATTCCAAATGGTATACATTCAATGAAATTTATATTTTCCATTTTTCATGGGCGAATAAGTCATAGAGCCAGAGAAAGGAGAGATATGGTAGGGGAAGCACTAAGCCCTGTTAGCCATGCAGCCTATATGTTTCATGAGCTGTGGTGGCTTGCACTCTCTCAATTAGGGATTTAGTGGTTAATTTCACTGATGTGTACAACCTTTATTCAAATAGTTGCAAATGTATTAATTAAAAGACTGAGTATGTATGTTTGATATAAGGCCAAACCTCAAAGAATATATTCAGAGTATACTCTTCATTAGCAAACTGTAAATAAAGTACCAAACGAAAAAAAAAGCTCGTATTTCCACAGGGAGGGGGGGGGGGGGGGGTGGCTGGGGGGGAGGGGGGCTGCACCCACCGCCGTTATAGGAACCTGACGCCTCTGCCCAGGAAGACTAAAATGTTTGTGAAACCCTGGTCAGCACCCTCCCATATGACCACCTGTGAGACTGATAGGGACTAGTGTGCGGGAATGATCAGGAATTGGCATAATGTCTAAATTGGGCGATGACGGGGGGCAAAAAAAAACACAGCTCTATAGAGCGTCGCAGTCCCACTTCCTTTCAGAACGACGAGTGGCCCAGGAAATGATTCTCCATTAATTTTCTCCATAGGCTTTTCAAAAGGTATTCGTGACAAATCATGACAATAATTACAATGTTTTGGGCCGATCAAATAATTAGTAAGAAGAAAAACAAAACAAATAGTGTTGTATCCTGCCTTTATTTTCTTCTTTCAAATTATTTGTTCGGCACAAAATATTGTGTTTGTCGTCATGATTTGTCACGATCCGAGTTGGCTTTGTCCGCGGCGTAACCGTCTTTATATAAATACTTTTTGAAAAGCCTATGGAGAAAATGAATGGAGAATCATTTCCTGGGCCACTCGTCGTTCTGAAAGGAAGTGGGACTGCGGTGCTCTATACAATGCCAGTCAACATTTCTCAGTAGAGGAGTATAGTGTCTATAACCATGGTAATGTGCTTTATTTATAGTGGTTTCAACCACACAGATTGATACAATAAGAATGTAATTATTGAAATTAATCACAGATTGGAACTTTAACATTCTGCTTTCATGACTTTGATAATAGATTCCCTACAATTATTGTAGTTTGTGTCGCACCAAAGGTGGTCAAATGTTAACAGTAACAACAGATGCATTCCATGGACTTACATGACCTCATTTGATATTGTCCTTTAAAAAAAAAAAGAGTGGCAAAAAAACCCCGACTTTCTGGCCATGACAGCCCATACGTCCAAACAGAAAAGTTGTATTTGATCACATTAAATTTTAATTAATTCAAGATTATTATTTGTTTTATTTTGTTTGAAAATATGAGCTTGTAGATAGGCAACTTTGAACTAGCCAGGGCTAAAGGGGTTAAACAGATTTGTATTCTATATTAGCATATTTATCTCTCTTATTTCTCTTCACTTTACAGTTTACTTTCTTACTCCCCAGCGTCTTGTGTGTTGTGTCTTCTGTGTTCTCACCAGGATGAACATGACACACTTTCACAACTTGAAGCCTAACTGGGTTAGGCTCGCTGTCACTCCACAGAGACATGAAACTAAACTAAACAAACACACACGCGCGCACACATGCACAGAATTGTGAATTGTGATATAAATATGCTAGTCTCAATCCCAATGGTTCATTCTTCATCTAGGTGGTACATTTAAGCAGAACACTGTTCACTCTTCGTATGCTTAGCATTGCAGGTCACAATACCGTTCCTGGAGTCAGTGATCAAACTCCCCACCTCCACAGCCTCCTTCTTATTGTGGCATCTAGGTCTTCTCTATACTGTATGCTAAAAGACAACTGTAATTTTTTTTTCAATGTTCATGTTTTAGGTTGTTATTAGAGAAAGTAAAAGGTGAGTGTAATTTTTTATTTATTTACTGCTTTCTTTCGTTTTAGGGATTTTAGCTGTTAGCGATTTCTCTTTTTTATTATTTACTATAGTCCTAATAGACCCCAAGAAATTACATCTGGCCACAAAAGATCACGGGATCTACTGAATGTGTCAAACTGACGTTGAGCCTATGACACTAGTGTGGCTTCCCCCCAGTAGGCTACCTTCACATTCAGTAGATCAGATTTCAGATTTTTATTGAAGGGACAGCCCCTTGAGATGCAGCATCTCATTTACAAGAGGGACCCAAAAAAAACAAAATACAGAAAAGCATACTGTACACAAATACACAAAACATGCAGTACACAGATACAAACAGATAATACAAATACATACATATAATTATACACAATAATCCTGTGATCTTTTGTGGACAGATGTACTGATGTAATTTCTTGCGGTCTAGTAGGACTATAGTAAATAATAAAATAATATAAAGTTTTGTCAAAAAATACATATTTAGCCCCATGCTCGAATGCCCCCGGCCCCCTGTCAAAAACAGCTAAAATCCCTAAAACGAAAGAAAGCAGCAAACGAAAAAAAATAATAACACTCATCTTTTACTTTCTCTAATAACAACCTAAAACATGAACCGTGGTTGGAAAAAACTAAAGTTGTCCTTTAAACATGGCGTGTATGCTGTGTATACTGTCTGTGTATCTGTGTATCTGAACTTATGTCCTGGCTTAAAGGGTTCAATGATATGTTCATTGCTTGCGCAAAACGGAACGTGCAATACTATTGCAATAAATGGTTTATCTTGGCTAAAGTGTCCGACTGAAAGAAGTTTAAAGACAAATAGGGAATGAGGTGTTGTATACTCAGGCAGTACCATGTGTCAAACAGCCACGTCAAAACCAGGATGTCTCAATAGAAGAGCAGGGAGGGAAACCAAATATACGTCGTATTGTACTGTATTAACACCTTTATTGCTGAAATTATCATTATATGACGTTTACAGTTACCTTTGGAGAGCCAATGCATCGTAATTCTAGCTCTGCATCATGTTTATCCGGGCTGAAAATAGTCCTATCGTTTCTTAGCAAGGCGACACATAACCCACTTCCACGATGCAATCAACAACAAAGATTGTCCTGCCCCCTCGTTCACCTTGCATTGGAGTCAGTTTCCCAGAAGCCCTTGCAAGTCAGTTATAGGTCGATTTCTGGTTACGTCGTCATGATGCTTCAGCCTCGTCACGATGCCCGTGACTAAGCCGGACTTTCATAAAAGTCATCAAAAAGCGGTGAATTAAACATGTAAAACAGATAGCGGGTTTAGCGCGTTACACAGGGAAAGACAATGGAATAAAATGCGTGTTTAGCAGGTTACGCAGCGAAGCTATTAACAAACTCTAACATAGCCTATACAGATTTGACAAAAACAAACAAACAAACAATGTAATCACTGAAGTTACTTATAGCAACACAGCTTTAACTTGTACATTCTCAATAAATGGCCAGTGAATAAATATATGAATGAATGATTGTGTATGTTGTTCCAGTGAGCTGATTGGTTCCAGTCTCTAAGCCTGCAGGTTTAAAAGGCCACAGGTCATTTCCAGTATCTAAGCCGACAGGTTTAAAAGCCTGCAGCTTGCAGCTGGGAAAAGGGATAATCTAATGTATTCATGTTATGCCAGGGTTTGTAATAGGCCAGGTGATGGGTGTAATATAATATGTACAGTACGTACGTCCGTAATCCACGTAACTCGAGAAGCGTTTGCCCCACCAAATCAAAACCACAGAATCAAATTCAACACACAACACACCATCAAGTCGGTTGGATACACGGTTGTCCAGAACCACCGGAAAAGGCTCTGGCCACTGGTCAGGCTCTGTCAGTGGACCTAATGAGCCTAAAGTCCCCACACCTGTCCAATTCCCAGGCTCTGCTGCCATGAGCCAATTGATTGACATGGCAACCCCACACCTGTACTGCCATTTGATTACTTAACCAGTCCACTTTTCACAGTTTACACTCTTGACAGCTCATAAGTGTTTGGAGCCGCGAAACCTTGCTCGCATAGAGACTCTGCGAGCAAATATAGGAGTGGTGGACGACATCGCTGCACGGCGCGTTGTCGCTCGTGGTACGTCAGGACAGTCTCATTGAAAAACATGTATTTGAGAATGAAGATGTCCTCGTTCGCTCGCTCGCATCGCTGGCAGTGTCAGACATTCTCCACACATTCTCCACAGACGTTTACCACCACGACACAAGACATACTGTTAACATCAAGGATCTCCATATATGGGCATTAAATGGATTACAGGTAGACAGAGATACAGAGATCTGCGCTGCTAATCCTGACTCCAGTTCCCAACGACCTTTGCTGCGCGTCACTTCCCATCTCTCTCCCCCCATTTCCTATCAGCCTACTGTACACTATCAAAATAAAGGCAGAGAAGAAAAGAGAAATCTCCATAGTATGGGCAAAAATGGACACAGACAGACAGACAGACAGTTAAAACAAGTGCTAAGACAGCAACGTATATAACGGGTATTTTATACTAGGGTGCGATATACATTCCCCATTTTCATTGTTCCCAACTTGCATCGCTCCCAAGTAGCGCTCCCAACTAGACCTGTGCCCGACGGGCACAGGTCTAGTAATCCAAAAGAACAGCCAGTGCCAGAGTCAAAGCAGGAGTCCGTAAAACCCGAAGAACAGACGTGCATGTTCATGGTCTTAGTTTAGTAGAGCCTGATGTTTACTGGCACAAAATGCTGAGGTTAGTTGAGTCTGTGGCTGAATGTACTCCACAGCTGTATCGCAGCTGGACCTAATTATAACTGTCAATTAGTTGAGCTTTAGCAGGTTCTCTATACCCTTTTTGTTATTCTAGTGGTCTTGCGCGCCAATCTACATATAGGTTACCGTAAAGAATGCCAACAAGGTTAAATTCCTTGGCATGTGGTCAAAACAAGGCAAAACATCACATATAGACTGCTGATTGTGGTGCCCTAAAGCAGTTCAAGGTTCACCCCCCTCTGACAGATATGGGACCTGCAGGGTTCTTGAACGGAAGGCACTGCAGAGGGTGGTCAGCCCAACGCGTTGTTGGAGCTCGCCTCCCCCCAGGGAACAAGCTGCGTGGCCAACCGCTGAAGAGGGAGAGCCACCACCACCACCACAGCCACAGCCGGTTCAGGCCATGTGTTGCAGTGTTGAAAACCAGTTTGATGCTCATTTCTGACGCCGCTCCTTTCTCTCCACTATCTCATCTGCGTTTGGCCGTCACTGTCCTCTCTCTTCCAGGCCAGCACAGTCATCTGAACCCCTCAGGGCGGCTATAGAGCGACACAAGCAAGTGTCGCAAGACGGAGCGAAACAGATACAAAAGGGACCAGTCTCCACGTGCCTGTCAAACTACTTCAAAAGAAAGAGAGACCCTCAATATGAGATTCAAATGTGGGGTTGATCGCTTGACGCAATCAGTTTTGGTACCATACGTTAAAAGATACACAACAATGTACAAAGTTAGTGTGTCCATATACACACTGATGAGACATACCATTATATGCTGTTGGTTTTGTATTCCAGCCTCACATCGACACTATGAGAGGATAACCGTAACCATGTAAAGGTTATTCTTTGGATGTTTTGTGTGTTCATATTCTTTGGATTGTTGTGGTTAAGGATTGTTCACACCTTCATCATTTTTTTTTCTTTTTGGTTTGGTTCCTTCCTTTTCTTTACGTAAAGCGACATAAATCAAAACAGTTCGAAAAGGCTCCACTAATCATATAATCTAATCAATGAAACACCTTTTCTTTCTTTACTTATATAAGTTGCAGCTACACCATCGACACAATAGAAGACACTCAAAGTAAACCTTTCACTGCGAAACATGATCTCACAAAGCCTATAATACCCTTTACAATAGCACACATACAGTAACATACAGTACACAATACATATATGCGCACGCACGCACGCACGCACGCACGCACAAGCTCAGCAGCACACACCATTACATCAACACCTTCAATGGAGGAGCCAAAGAGATTGACCCATTTCACAGTGTCAACTAACACTGGATTCTAACCATTTCTTCTGAATTAGGCTTGTATAATAATCATTCTCAGCTGTTGAAGGAACAGCTGAATTGTGAAATTATTCCTTGTTTGGTCCACAGAGGTTTAAAAGTTCAAAGAAGTTAATCTTCAGCTCTCTCTCAGCCACTAAGCTACCATTGCACTTTAAGGCGACACTTCACCCCTTTTGCAATCAGATCTTATTTTAATTATGTTTGGGAGACAAGGAAACACTCTCCTGGGGGTTTTTATGTGGGTAATATGTGTTTATAGATATTTTAGTATTTCAAAGTGTCCATGATGGCGTGGACACTGGGCTCACTTCCTTCCTTCCTGTACACTTTGGTACACGAAATGAACACTGACGATTTACGGCGTGGAACCATCAAAGCAACCTCACTCGTTATTTGAGTACATCCGATGGGCCTCTCAGGGCCAGCGTCGCACTTTGTTATTGTCCACAAGTCTTAACCGTTGAGAGCCTGATAGCAATGTGGAGCAATGCAGGTCAACCCCACATAATAACGCTCTGATGTGTTCTACCATCAGTCAATAAGTCAACGTACTCCTCCGCAGACATAAATACTGTCATTGTTGCCAGATGACAGAGCCGTATGTGAAGGAGTGCATTGGCTGGGGTCCAAAGCTCCTCATTAAGGAATACCGTGACACTAGGACCTCTAACACGCCGCAGGACCCAATTTACAGCCGGTCAAAACGTAGCATGTTCACAGTGAACAGGCCTATTTTTCTATAGGCATACCAGGCTCTTCACACTCAATTTAACAATTAGCATTTTAGCGTCGGGCATAGCTGCAATACAGTGAAAACTGGAGCGTCGTTGGCATTGAAAGTCTGACCCTCAAGTGAGGCCTAAGTTAATGCACGCTATTATGAGGTGCAGATTTACGGATCAATAACACTTGAAAGGAGAAAAGGAAGGAATCTGCCAACTAGATTTATTGGACCCTATAAATGTTAGAGAGTGCAATTTATTTCTCTACCTAAATTTGGACAGGAACCCCCCTTGGTGTTTTAAGCATTATGTTAAACTTTAGCTATTGAAAAATAGCAGATCTACAAGCTCATAGCATGCACCGAGTGCCTCTCACCTAATTGACCCAGGTACAATCTTTTGTGTTGCCGTTGCAAAATGAGTGGAAAGACATTCATTCTTTCAGTACCATTGCCGTAGATGTAGGTAAATTGAAGCCTATTTTTTTTATACTAAGCCTACCGCCATTGCCGTTGATTAATGGCAATTGCACTTTTATAGTGCATTCGATCGATCAAGCCATAATGCTACTTACGTTAGCATCTGGTAGCTAGCTGTTGTTGTCACAAGACTCCGGTGCCCATCTTAGATCATCGGCACCATAATAATCCATTCTATCCGTTTCTTTCAATCGCCTGTATCTCCTATTTCTTGTCCCAGATGGCATTTTTGGTCAAAACAGCGTTTCCTTTGATGGCACAGAGCCGGCTGGCAATGTGGAGCTCTCCAGTGCACCGGCATAGACCCATATTGTAAACAACAGTTGAACGGGACCTGTTCAACTTCCTAGGATAATACTACTTCCAGTAGTCTGGCGTGAAATAGATCCAAATTTTTCAATAAATGCTAGCGGGCTAAGTGTTTTAAGGGATATAAAGCAAGGGAGTTATAATAGGGCTGTCCTGATGTAAAGCAGAGAGCTGTGTGTGCATATGGAGATCCATGTTACAGCATGGTGAAACTAGACACTGACCCATTACAGACATCATCTTTGGGTGAGTGAAATTCAACATTTTATATTCACCTCTTATAAAGACATTTAAATGGAGCAGCAGTCAATGTTTTCCAAACAGTTACCCCAACATCAGATATCACATGTGAAGTATGAATTGTTTTAATATGAATGTTTTTTTAATTAGTGTATGATTCCAAATAAATGTAGGATTCAATTATTAATTTGTTTAGGGTTTAAGCTGCAATCAATAACTAAGTTTTATTTAACTTCCATTGAGACATTTATACACATACTAGAAATATATAATATGTCAGTGGTGGTATTTCTAATTTACAATACTTTTACTTCTACTCCACTACATCTAAGAGGCCAATATTGTACTTTTACTCCACATTATATTACCTATTTGAAAACTTTAGTTACTAGTTACAAAACGTACATTAACCACTTCAGCCCTATATACATTTCGGCCATTTGACAATAGCCGATCTACAAGCTCACAATGCGTCGTGATGAGACACATGAATTTGCTATTTTAAAATATTTG
>NC_139699.1:57435834-57665834 GCF_964188405.1 Protomyctophum parallelum
TCTCAGTAAAACCTTGAACACTGTGTACTGTGATTATTGCTAAATACAGGATAGTTCTTCTTTTGGTCACCGGGAGTTGCTAAGTACAACGCTGGCCTTCGACTGACCTCTCCAAAGTCACTGAAAGGAGATGTACTGTAGGCCAACCAAATGCAACATGCACTGGACCAATCACCCTATTGAAACACACACACACACACACACACACACACACACACACACACACGCATGCAATCACACACGGGCACACACACGCACGCACACACACACGCACACTGTCGACTACGTCGCAAGATGGGACAATTTCATGCCAATAGCTTGGAATAATAATTAGCTGAGTATTATTGCCTATAGTATAACATAGATCTATAATTATATTTTCACTTGGTTAGCCTAAAGAAGGAATATATATATATATATATATATATATATATTATTAACCGGTTAAAAATGTGAGATTGTTATCTTGTTACCCCCTCCAGTATGCCCATATGGCCATGTACTGTAGATAATGTCTGAAGGTGTGTGTTTTCTTTTGTCTGTGAAGATAAGACAGCTCCCTCTTTTTTTCATTTGCAAATGCATCAAGTGTAATCCTGCTTTTGACCGTATTTCCGCTTTTGACGGGGTATGGGCTCGCACAAGGGCACTTTTTTGGGGGGGACTTTTTGGGGAGCATTGTTGGATATAGGAGGCTTTTTTGGGAGGGTGGTTGAGCCCATTTGGGGCTTTTTTTCTCTTGCACCTCGCTTAGATATAAAGCATTCTGGTAACCTCCTCCTTTTAACTTGCAAGCCTAAATTAAGGTGTTTGTCAATTTGATCAGATAGACATGAAACCTGTCTAGGTTATTTGTATTTTTAATTTGTATTTTGCATAAATATACATAATCCAACTATGAACTGAGCAAATAAAATAGGCTATTTTCTGATTGTTAAAGTTCACATTTCATTTACCGGTAGGTTGTAATAATGTTCTGACTAATTTGATACATTGGGAATTGGGAATTTTGCAATGTGGTTCCATCTTTCTGTGTGACTAAATGTATACACAAGTAAGACTGAACAAGCTGAAATAGTATTTTGCTGTCATTTTCATTATTGCGAGTCCGGGGGAGTAGACTGGGAGTATCGTTTGCAGAGATTTATTATTGAGGGCTTCAGATGGCACTAACGCATAATTATGTACTACAAAGCTAATTATAAAAGGTGAGGTCTCTGCAAGAGAAAGGCTGATGGATGAGAGGACCCCCTCAGCTCCTCTCTCTCTCCTGTACTTGAATGCTATGATATACTTTAAACGTTTATCATTATCATATCATATCATATCATATCATATCATATCATATATCATATCCGATGTCAGGAGCAGGTTTTATGAGTGATTAACCAAGTATGGAAAAGCGACACAATGAATTGCATTTCTATAGCGCTTTTCCAAGTGCTCAAAGCGCTTTACAGTGGTTCATTCATTCATACATTGGGAGGTGAAGTGGCGAACAGTCGACGCCAGCGTCCTCACTTCCCACACCAATGGTGGCAAGCTAACACCGACCAACTCATTGGAGGCAATGTAGGGTTCAGTGTCTTGCCCAAGGACACTTCGACATGTGTACAGGAGAAGCCGGGATTCGAACCGCCGACCCAGGGAACATTGGACGACCTGCTCTACCTCCTGAGCCACAGCTGTTATTGTAAAATCAACCGGAAATACCTGAGAGCCACAGGCTAGTTGGACAGCCAGAATTGACCTATGATCCCTATAGCAGAGAGTAATTGTCTGTTTTGCCCTCCGTCCGTCCGTCCGTCCGTGTGTCTGTGTCTGTCCGTCCGTTACCAGCTAATTTCCGGCACCGTTAACCCGGTCGGTGCAAAACTTTGCACACACACTCCATGGATGCCAACAACGAACCTCTACCTCCAAATTCCCCAGAACGGCCTGTTATAGCGCCACCATGAGGCAGATTTTCATTTCATCATTTTACCTATGACTGCGCCGATCTGCGTGAAACGTTGAACGCACACTCCATAGAGGCCAAGGAAAAACCTTTGACCTGCCATTTATAGTGCCATCAAGAGGCCGACATTTATAAAACAGACAGATTCTGTCCAAAAGTTGCACACTCTATAGTCATGTGTTCAAGATGGACCTGTCCGATATTCCATATTCCATCCTAATTGGCTAACATTGGCTTTCAATGTTTGCAGGATTGGCACGTTTTGAACAAAAAGCCTCAAATCATGAACGCAGCGTGCAATTTACGTGACGTTTTCCACGCACTTTCCTACTAGGCTGAGGAATAAATCACACCCTTTTCACATTGGCCTGCCCTGTTATAGCCGTTATATTTTTGCAAAAACATTTTTGGAACAAAATGCCTCAATTTTACATTAATGATCCATTTGCCATCAAAGGCGTAAAAAGAAATGGCACCCTTTTCACATTGGCCTATTATAGCGCGACCCATTATAGTGCGGTGACCTGTGCCCCCCGAGGGGCACTTTTTCTAGTTATTTTTCTAGTTCTTTCTGTTGCCCCCGTGAGTCAGACGGTCTTGAAGTGTGACTCTTTTGGACGACTCCCTTTTGGAGTTTTGCCCTGCGGCAGACCACCCTGTCTGTGTGCTCAATGCCCCCTGGCCTATATCCCACATGACATCATCTGTCAGGCTGTCTGCTTGGTTACCCTCTGACTATACTCTTGCTCAATGTCCAGGTCGCAGCGTGCTGTCCACTCCGCTGAGAGGATTGTGTCAAGCACCATTACACTGACTCACAGAAAGGGTACAAGACAATCACCAATAGGACAAAGCCTCCTGATGATAATAATAATAATCAATAATCAATAATAATTGATAATTAATATAGCTTCAAGCAAAGCTATACGCAATACACACAATGAGCTGAATATAAACGTTGATGACTGAAATCATTTGACAAGTAACCAGTAAGACACCCTAAGGGCGCGAAGCGACCTCGCCGACATTTCATATTATATTCCAACCTAATTGGCTAAGATTGGCTTTCAAAGTTTGCAGGATTGGCCCGTTTTGAACAAAAGGCCTCAAATCATGGACGCAGCGTGCAATCTTTCACAGACTTTCCTACTATAGGCTGAGGAATATATCCCACCCTTTTCACATTGGCCTGTTATAGCGCCACCAACAGGTGGATTTTTGCTAAACATATTTTTGGGGGTATTTGAACATGGGGCTAATATATATATGTATGTATTTATTTATTATTTACCTCTCTGTCCTACTACACCCCAGAAAATTACATCTGGCCAGTGGTCACAAAGATCACAGGGTCTACTGAATGTGAAGGGGGGTACTATAGGGGGCTGCCATACTGTGTATCAACATGTCAGTTTGTCACCCCCTTCACATTCAGTACGGCACAGTTAAGAAGCAGGAGTTAAACTGTATCCATCTGGTGTCAGTGAGGTCAGATGTAGAGTTGCTGGCCAGCTCCATATATGCAGATCTATTATGTCAAACCATGTACCATATTGCCCAATTTCATGAAGAGCGATAGCTCAGAACTGCCAAAACTGCTAAAATGGTGGAATTCATACAGGACGTCGTAAACAATAAGGGTTCTACGCCCTTTGGGCTTGATCCCTACAATAATAATAATGATGATGATAATAATAATAATAATCATCATAATAACAATAACAATAATAACAATAATAAATACAATTTATATTGTTTTTCTAGGTACTCAAAGTTTACAGGATCAATAATAAAAACAACTTTATTAAACCCTCTTATGGCCACCCTAATTAACAGTGGATTGTGCCTTCTACTTGCACTATTCATAATGTTTTAATTCGTCATTTTAATGCCAATAGAAAAATCTGTGACATACACACCATCTCATTCTAACACGGTAATCCTATAGTATTATTACGGTTATGATGGCTTTTTTGTATTCATTACGCCAATTACGTCAATAGCCATAAGGGGGTTTTAAGAACTAATACAAACTTTAAAAGGGTAAACAAAAGGGGGTTGGGGGTCCTTAAGCAGAGCTACTGGTCCATTGTATTCACACACCATGCACTGTGATGCGTAATGATTGCATTATGCAGCCTATAAGACATGTTATGCACCACCTGCCATGCTATAATATAGTGGTGTTGTGTACCACCTGCCATGCTATATAAGACATGTTATGTACCACCTGCCATGCTATAATATAGTGGTGTTGTGTACCACCTGCCATGCTATATAAGACATGTTATGTACCACCTGCCATGCTATAATATAGTGGTGTTGTGTACCACCTGCCATGCTATATAAGACATGTTATGTACCACCTGCCATGCTATATAAGACATGTTATGTACCACCTGCCATGCTATATAAGACATGTTATGTACCACCTGCCATGCTATATAAGACATGTTATGTACCACCTGCCATGCTATATAAGACATGTTATGTACCACCTGCCATGCTATATAAGACATGTTATGTACCACCTGCCATGCTATATAAGACATGTTATGCACCACCTGCCATGCTATATAAGACATGTTATGTACCACCTGCCATGCTATATAAGACATGTTATGTACCACCTGCCATGCTATATAAGACATGTTATGTACCACCTGCCATGCTATATAAGACATGTTATGTACCACCTGCCATGCTATATAAGACATGTTATGTACCACCTGCCATGCTATATAAGACATGTTATGTACCACCTGCCATGCTATATAAGACATGTTATGTACCACCTGCCATACTATATAAGACATGTTATGTACCACCTGCCATGCTATATAATACATGTTATGTACCACCTGCCATGCTATATAAGACATGTTATGTACCACCTGCCATACTATATAAGACATGTTATGTACCACCTGCCATGCTATAATATAGTGGTGTTATGCACCACCTGCCATGCTATATAAGACATGTTATGTACCACCTGCCATGCTATATAAGACATGTTATGTACCACCTGCCATGCTATATAAGACATGTTATGTACCACCTGCCATGCTATATAAGACATGTTATGTACCACCTGCCATGCTATATAAGACATGTTATGTACCACCTGCCATGCTATATAAGACATTATGCTGGTACAAGACTACTCTGGTACTTTGAACTCTGGCACTACTGGCTTCCTTACCTACATACTTTATGCAAGCACACAGCTATAATAACGGAAACGCTTGTGTAACTCAGAGTAATTATTCAATCCAAGTTATCTAAAGTAAGCTCTATTTAATATGATGTCACATTATACAGTAATGTCACACTATACAGCAGCTGATGTACACAGCTGTTGGTGTGTCGAGTTATACTGTACAGTACCACTGTATGTCTTTGTCCCAAATACCAAAACAAATATCATGCGTGAACTGAGCTCCGACCCCATGACAGTGTAGCAGCATCTTTTATAATCGACTATATGTATTTATAACAAAGATCGCAATTCTGTCCACTTTGCCGTTTTGTTGCTCATCCAAAAGACATTAAATTAGTTCAGAAAACCATTATCTATTTCTTTCATTTTTCGCTATCATGATCCCCACTGATGTTTATGTATTCAGCTGCATCCAAAGTCGGACAGTATGGATCGCTTGTTGAGGCTTGGATTATATCAAAACATACTCTAGCATTTCCTCATTAGAGAGGTGATGTTCTACTACAATACATTCCAGTGAATTCCAGGAATTATCCTAACACTATGTGCTATTATTACATAAAGTCTAAGTAGGGGGATCTACGTGGAACAGTCTGTTGCCCCTTCGTGGCTTATACCAAATAAACAACCAAAGAAACGTGACGTTATTGGTGTGTGTGAACATTATGTGAGACTTGATAAGAGGATTTTGCGTCGTACCTGATTAGCAGGAGTCCAGTAAGCTGGACAACTTTAGTAGGATTTGCCACGGCTGTTCCAAAAGACAGCTTGACCCGCATGCTGTACTGGGCCAGCGGTGGCCAAAAGGTTAGAGGAGTGTATTTGTGCTCGTTTGCCCAAAAGGTTCCAGACTGGCTGGCGGTAACACAAACTCTGGGAGGGGAAGGGAATGAGCCATTTTTTTGAGGGGGCCCCCCTCCTATAAACAGCTATAGTGTTTAATGTTTGTGTTACAGTCTGAACAATCTCAGAGCATATACCCATTTACATGCACCTCGACAGTGGGTGGAGGGGCTAATAATAATCATGGAAGGAGGTATAGGGCCCGCACACCATTCTCAGGCAAAGGAATTACTTTATTAACCCATTTTAGGCCTGACGTCGAAAGAAAGTTTTCTGAAATACCTCATGTTTCTGTATCAGTGGAGCTCAATATTTCATGTCAAGGACTCGGGTTATAAGAATTATATGTAATTGGCCACGCACTGACCCCCCCATCTGAAAAGGTGTTCCAGGAGCCCCTCAGAAGCAAAGATTTGAGTTGAAAACGTTCGCTCTGAAAGAAAGATTTGTGCCGCATATTGACAATTTTTCAAAAATAGCAGACCTACAAGCTCGTAGCGCGCCACTCGGTGTACACAATTAAAAAGTTCAACTAGAAAAAGACTCTGCCGATCTGCAAGCTCACGTGTTGCAACACGACACATTGTGAACTATTTACAAATATTCATCTTTGCTGAATGATCATCACATTTTTGCCAAAATGTTCACCTATTACGACATTCCCCGAATTGGGACGCTAGTGTTCGTGTGGTTAGAACTAAGGCAAAGAGAGGTCGGCCTAGCGGTCCGGGCACCTAGGCTCATAATCCAGCCTGACAGCGTGTTGCTGGTTCGAGTCCCAATTCCGACGACTTTTGCTGCGTGTCCCCCCCCCCCCCCCCCCACCCACCCATCTCTCTCCCCTCTCCCCATCTATCAATAAAGGCAAAAAGCCCCCAAAATATCTTTAAAAAAAGAATAATAATAAAAAAGGCACAGAGCAGCTTGGCAGGTGGGTGGTCTCTAAACCTGTCCCCGTGCATGCAGCGGGAGGAGGCGGTCTGGTCGGTGGAGCTTGGCCAGCAGCCCACAGGAATTAATATGGACCTCCCATCTTCAAAATGGCCTCTCACATTGTTGTCATACCGCACCGCCCTGCGGTCACACATTGTTGTATAGGCTAAAGCCACTACTAAGGACCATATGCCCTGTTTTCATGGAATACGTCCACGCTACGTTTTCCTCATTATGAAGGGAAAGGGGGTATTTTTGTCACAGTACATCTTCAGAGCAGTGGGTGCCGTTAATTCAGCACCTGAAAAACAGTACCCTCCCCCCTCTTTGAATACCAAAAAACTCGCCCCTTTACCAACTCGCCCGGGCGTACACCACAACTGCACGGCCTGGTGTTCCTATAGTAACTTAAGTAAATTATGCTTTAAACGGTTAAACCTAACCTTATTCCTAACCTTAACCTCAGTAAAACTATGCCTAAACGTAACCCTATACACCTAAACTTAATCCCAGTAAAACTATGACTAATCCTAAACTTTTTTATAACCTTATTCTCAGTAAAACAAAATAAAAAATACCCCAACCGCGGCACCGATCAATCGGTCGGCGTGTGGTCAGCAGAAACAAAATCGAGGGGCGAGATGGTTTAGGGGAGACCGTACCTGATACCCCCCTCTTTACTTCTATACTTTTCCTAACCATGTATATGATGATTGATTTTCTTTTTTTGCATAGAAGTATACATTTGTATGTCTTCAAATGGTTTGCTGAATTGAAAATGGACCCTTAGATGTAAATAAGTCTTTAGTGCTTTTTCTGGTTTGACCCTTTTAGCAGTTAATGTTAAATGGTAACTGTTAATACAAGTTTCAATCAAACCTGGGGAGCAGTTAGGGTTTAAGTGCACTTTGGGACAGCCATATACACGCACGCACGCACGCACAGACAGGGGCTTGGTAGAAATAATATTAAAGATATACATAGTAGTAGTAGGGGACAGAGAGTGTGAAGGAGGAGGTGAAGATTAGAGTTTCAGCCAAAACCAAGAACACTCAGTTCACTAAACCGTGCCAACTCTCTCACTATGTTCTCTCCCTCTGAGTGTGTGGCGCTTGATGTGTGTGTGTGTGTGTGTGTGTGTGTGTGTGTGTGTGTGTGTGTGTGTGCGCGCGTGTGTATATTTGTGGGGTAAGTAAATTACAGAGATATAACGAGACAGATGAAAGGGGTAGAGGTGAGACTTTGATGATGTATGTGAGTGATGTTGCAGTACAGTCTGTCAGCACTATTTACATGACCCTGCACGTTGCCCCGTGTGCGCGCGTGCGCGTGCGTGCGTGCGTGCGTGCGTGCGTGCGTGCGTGTCACTGTGTGTGTGTAGTAACATGTAACATTGGAAGGACTCCAGTATTTACTGTGTACTGCTGCTGTATGTGACACAGATTCTGAGAACAGTTTGTCCTGGGACGACGCTCTGCTGCCTTTGCAGAACAAATGGTGTCTTTGTGCAGCCGAGAGGAAGAGGATCCCAGCATCCCTCGCTAGTCCGTATTAGCCCCACTGGGCACACACACACTACACACCTGTCAGACAGCCAGATCCAAGGACACGTTTTCTTCCAAAGCCTTTTGACGCTATACGACTGCTTGTACGCCGCAAAGTTGCTGCTGCAGAATGCATGCAGTTACTTATATTATGGGTCTCACAGGAACTATAGGAACTTGCAATTATACCGAGACAGACGGGAATGTCCCACAGCGCTTGTCTGTCCTATCGAGAGACAACGTCTGTGTCTGTCCAACATATAGCCGGGGAGCCAGCCGCACCCGAAGTTTGAGAGGACCTGTGATGTCATGACATGGTTTTGTTTGTGGAGTTGGCTGACTGGGGTGCATACTTAGTTTAGACTAGTCATTGGTTAGACATGGGTTAAGGTTAGGTTTAGGAGTGCTGCCCCGTGGGAGGTTAGGTTTGGGGTGAGGGTTTGAGATAGGTTGTAGTTGTAGGACTAATGACTGGTCTAACCAATGACTAAACCAAAAACTGTCTAAACTAAGTACTGCACCCGGCTGACTTGATGCAGCCTGAGGTTATGGATGGGTTGGTTGATGATTCCGGTCGTAATGAACAGGAGTAGATCATCAGTTATTTAGAACCGTTAAGAGTTCAAAACTCTAAAGTTGTAGGGTTCTGAAAAGGCGGCAGGGGTTACCGTGTTCTCTTGGCAATCCCAAGGTTTGAATACTCATTCAAGGCAGATTCGTGTCTGGCCACTGCGAGGCGATTCAAATCATTGAATCGTATCGTATGGCATCGCCATAATGAACCACTATCATGTATCGTATCGTCAGCCACGTATCGTACATGTTGCATCGCTGTCAAAATGTATCGTTACACCCTTATTATTTGGCCATTTTCTATGACAAGTTGTGAACCCTAATGGCGGAGATCCCATGATATCAGAGATCCATCCTTAAAGTATAGCCAACAATTGTGGGGAAATCATGCGGTCAAAGGCAGGACATATTGGGCAATTAGCGGCTCACATAATAAAGATGCTGCTGGAACAACAAAACTCCCATAGGGGTATGATTTATTTGACCACTAGCGAGGTCTGACAAGGCTGTTCGCTGCCACTACTCACAACGTCACACTTCACAACCTCCTGCAGACCTGCACATGGATATGAGCACAGCATGCAGTTACTCAATGAGAGAATGCCAAAAACAAAGAGCCAAAAATGTACAGCCATGTGTGCACGCACGCACACACACACACACACACACACACACACACACACACACACACACACACACACACACACACACACACACACACACACACACACACACAGTCTCATTCAAAAAGAACACACAGCACACACAAAGTGGTCGCTAAGTCACAGTAAATCACATTAACTCTGCCTGCACAATTTTATCCCCCACCCTAATCCACAATGTGTGAGCACATGCACAGTTGCGAGAGCGCGCACGCACACGCACACACGCACACACACACACACACATAATGGAGAACAGATGTTGTGGACTCTGGCTGGCCCGTGCTGAACTCCTCACAGATGGAGGATGTTATAACCTTAACTAACCCTTCCTCTAACGAACTTCTAACTATTCCCATTATCCAATTATCCTTGATCAACTCTAATCCTAGTGTACAATTTAGGCATTTTAGCAGACGCTTTTAATCCAGAGCGACTTCATTAAGCAAGAACAAAAAGCATGGCAATACATCACATCCATAAAAAGTAGTTATCATGAAACATGCATCAGCTAAGAACGTAACACACACACACACACACACACACACACACACACACACACACACTACTCAACGTTAGTCCAATTCAAATCATCTCTAACTATAATACAAATAAATAAGTAATGAAAACGTATTAATGGATTGAAAGCAGCACTAAGTAACCTTTTTACAACATACTGTAACACAGTTAGGGTGATTGTGAACCGATATTGAAATTGGGTTGCATCATGCACATACAAAGACGACAGACTCTATAATTTGAATCACTAGAGCGGTGCCCGTTTGTGATGTGAGAACAGGCCAGCTCCATATATGGACCCTGTCCAGAGCCTGGGCAGAGGCCTGTTGTGGCGGTTCTGGACAACCGTGGGTCCGACCCATAGACTGTAAAAAAATATGGACAAAGCGTTCTCCGGGTCTAACATGAACGTAAAATGAAGCCTGTCAGTCCTTGTATTGTAAGTCGCCATCTTTCTAGATCCGTTTGGGCCCAGCTGGCCCATTGGCTGGCCCAGACAACGAGGCGGGACTTCCCCCCTTCTTCTCCGTTTATATTTTGACTCGAGTGGGAGGGGAATCCCGATCATAGACTGTAACGGTAGCCACGCCCCTCAGAACATACGCGACTTTATGGTCATTTTTTAAATAAATGGGACCATAATTTTCCAAAAAGAATATTATGACATTAGAAATGAGACTTTAAACTAGTGACTGGAAGCAGAAAGTATTCATGACCATGTTTATTAAGGTAATACAGTCTAGGTGAAGTTGGGCCCAAATACATGGACTTCTATGGGGCTATGGTTTTTCTGGGTCCAGTGACAGCGCCACAACAGGCCATTATATGAACTTTCAGGAAATCCCGATTTCCTTATGGCTTCACAAAATATCTGTCTGACTGCCCCCCTGGTCCGACCACGGTCAGGTGGGGTTGAACGTACGGTTCTCCAGTTATGTGCATTACAGACGAGACGCACGCGCAGACGAACAGAGACGTGGTGCATTTATAGATACAGCGTGACACATTCACAGACAGACAAGACAGACATTTTTGCCTAGCTTCCATAGTAAGCTGCTCATTGCATTTGCATTCGCAATACCGAGTTGGAAAACCTCCCGGTCCGCCCCAGTAACAAGATGTGCACATGCACACACTACAGTGGGGGGACACGCGACACGCCAACAGCACACACACCAAGGCCCGCCCCCTCTCTATCCTGATTGGATAAAGGCTGGCCCACCTAGCCAAAAACTAAACCTACGGGGGTTTTTTTCCGACTGTGAGCAGTACCACACACTGCATACTGTGAGCAGTACCACACACTGCATACTGTGAGCAGTACCACACTGCATACTGTGAGCAGTACCACACTGCATACTGTGAGCAGTACCACACACTGCATACTGTGAGCAGTACCACACACTGCATACTGTGAGCAGTACCACACACTGCATACTGTGAGCAGTACCACACACTGCATACTGTGAGCAGTACCACACACTGCATACTGTGAGCAGTACCACACACTGCATACTGTGAGCAGTACCACACTGCATACTGTGAGCAGTACCACACACTGCATACTGTGAGCAGTACCACACACTGCATACTGTGAGCAGTACCACACTGCATACTGTGAGCAGTACCACACACTGCATACTGTGAGCAGTACCACACACTGCATACTGTGAGCAGTACCACACACTGCATACTGTGAGCAGTACCACACACTGCATAGTGTGAGCAGTACCACACACTGCATACTGTGAGCAGTACCACATACAGTACTGCATACTGTGAGCAGTACCACACACTGCATACTGTGAGCAGTACCACACTGCATACTGTGAGCAGTACCACACTGTATACTGTGAGCAGTACTGCTTACTGTGAGCAGTACCACACTGCTAGTACCACACTGCATACTGTGAGCAGTACCACATACAGTACTGCATACTGTGAGCAGTACCACATACCAGACTGGAGTCAGCATAGTAACAGTTTGCTCTGGCTGCTCATTTCCTCTTGACACAGACATACTGAAGAAAAGACAGGCTACTACACTATGTGGTCATTTGAAGGAACTTTGCCAACTCTCCAGAAACAGTAAATAAAACAGAGTAAATCATTATGTGTAATAATGTTTAAGAGACTTTAGATCTCTCAGAGCACTATAAGACAGACCAAGCGAAATGTCGAGACAACATTAATACAGTGACATAAGAATAAGAACACCTTTTGTGCTTCAGCAGAATTATTTTTAGTTTTTGATAAAAACTAATTTCTCTCTATATTACTGTGGCTTATATTCCTTTATCAATATTATTCACTGAATAATTCCTAACTTCGTATAACACCATGCATCTTTTTATTTTCTTGTCTTGTGATATTTTCTTTGTAAATATTTGCTATGGTATAAATAAATAACTAAATAAATAAATGACTCACACAAACCACAAAACCAACACATACTACGTACACCCCTTTGCCTGCATCATGTATACACAAACCAAGCCATGAAGCCATAATTACACATACAAATGCTACAAGTGTCCTGCATGTAAACAATAAAAACAATACCCTGAAACGAGACAACATGAAGAGGTGACCTAAGGACACACGAAGAAGAGGCAGGCGTACAAGAGGAGAGAAATAAAAAATAGAGAACATCCTTTTTCTTAATTATTAATATTCTCGTGTACATTTTGTCGCTGTCCTGGTTATTGTTTGCAGGGTTACTACTGTAGCTCCGTCTCTGGGAGTGAGGAAAAAAAAGTACTAAATGTCCCATTTCAAATTTTCAAATGTGTACAAATCTTTTGAAAACCGCCAATCTACAAGCTCGCCATGCGTCACATTTCAACGCATTGTGAGCTTGTAGATCGGCTATTTTCAAATGGTCGAAATATATAGAGCTGAACTTAATGTATGTTTTGTAATAATAATCAAAATCCACAAGGTAACTAACTACCGTAGTTACTAACTAAAGTTTTTACGTAAATGTAGTGGAATAAAAGTACAATATTTGCCTCTGAGATGTAGTGGCGTAGAAGTAAAAGTATTGGAAATTGTAAATACTCAAGTAAAGTACAAATACCTCCAAATTGTACAAAAAGTACAGTATTTAAGTAAATGTACTACAGTACTCCACCACTGAGACTACTACTGTCGCTCCATCTCTGGGAGAGAGAAAAAAGGTATGGCAGAATTGTCCAAGAATAATGTTTGGTAAACCCATTTGACTCTTCAGCTTATAGCCTAAGCGTTAATGTACTGTTAGAAGGATTAAAATTGTTTGGGCATCTGGTGCTTTTATATTTGAAAAAAAAAGAAGAAAAAGCAAGAAAAAAAACATTAAATTGGACTTCATTACCGCGGAACAGAACCGGTTTTTATGGACGGAAACATTAACGCAGCAGCTGCAGCAGGCCTACGTGCGTATGTGATACCCAGCGAGCGCACTCACGCACACACACACACACACACACACACACACACACACACACACACACACACACACACACACACACACACACACACACACACACACACACACACACACACACACACACACACACACACATTAACCATTTATTTATGTCCACACAAAGGACACAAATAGTAAAAGGTGCAGTAGAGTTACACTTACAAAATCACGGCATGTGTTTTCATGTTAACAACAGGCATGTCACTCAGCATGTATCTATGGCGTCTCCGCCATATGTGGCGGCTGCCAATTATAGCAGAGATACTACAATACTTTTTGGGGCATCCCTAGTTGTTGGAAACCTCTAACAACCAGTCTGTGGGTATATGCCCTAGGCTGCTGAATACAAACACAAATAGTCTGCACCTATAGCCCAGCTCTGAGATGGCATTTAGGAGTGGTTGGTGTTTAATGACCTGGGTCATAAAGGCTTCCTCTAGGCTGTGCAGGCTATCTCTAATACAGACACCTCCCTGGACTCTTCATCAACTACAACAACATCTGGTGTATTAGCTCACGCTCGCACACACACGCTCGCACACACACACACACACACACACACACACACACACACACACACACACACACACACACACACACACACACACACACACACACACACACACACACACACACACACACACACACACACACACACACACACACACACACACACACACACACACACACACACACACACACACACACACACACACACACACACACACACACACACACACACACACACACACAGCTTTTTGTCCTAACTCGTGTCACAATTTGCCATTGGCAATGAAAGGAGAATATGTGTCTGAGCAAATCAGCTAAGAATTATATATATATATAATTCTCGTTAATATTATTTGCGTCGCTATGACCGAGAAGTGGTACAGTGTGGGGCATTATGTAATAGCTAGTCTACTTGCCAGACCATACAGCCCCATTGTGAATCCGGACATGTTGAGTACACCAAGGTTTTATGTTAGAGATGTCGAGTCTGGGTCCCCAGCATTTAGAAACTGTCGGATGTACTGTAGCATGTGACATGTCAAACTAGGGGGTTTTCGGCTATGGCCGAAAAACGGCCATAGCTACTAGCCCAAATGGGCTGACATCATCACATTTGTGATGACGGCTATGGCCGTTTTAGCCCAAGGAGTGTTTTTTGTGCAAAACGAATGCTTGGAATGGATTCAGCCTCATGAGAAAACCCTAGTTTGACACATCACATGCTACATAAAGCATGGTGACATTTGTTTTGCCCTCTATAGGTTGTTAATGGTATGGTCACATATTATGCCAATTATGAAAATTGCTCAACATATGAAAGTTAGCATCCGGCAGTTTCTACTGTACATGCTGGAGACCCATACTCAACATTTCTAACATAAAACTTTGGTGTACTCAATATGCCCGGGTTCACATTCTGGCAAGTGGACTATAATTCCTTATCTCAGTGACGTGATAGGACTAGGGTATGTGGAGGAGGTCGGCGGAGATGATAAGAGCGACCCTCACTTCACACGGGTGTGATTTTTAAAATTAATTCCAATCCTTAATTCCACTTTTGGCGTCCTCGATTTTCTGTCCTCACTTTTTTATCCTCAATGGCGTGGCTCAGCCAATGAAATCATCGTTCAGGGGTTTACTTTCTTGGTAGCCGGGGAGCCACAGGGCCAAAAGCTCAACGGTTAAGGATTAACCTGTGATGTCATGACATACTTTTTGTTTGTGTTTTTCCTATTAATTTGGTCATTAAGGTCCACAGAATGAGAGGTCTGCTCTGCCGGAAATATCGCCGGTGGCCGGCGTCGGGCACAGGTCTAGTTATTAAAACAAGATTAGTCAAGCCTACTTGGCCAGACCCTACGACAGTATAAAGCTGGCCCGACCTCCCTCTTAGCTCTGTTCCGTTGGCAGCGCAGGTACACTAAAAAGAATTGTAATTCCTTTGAAAATGAACGTTACGTTTTCGACTCCATCAGTGCAACTATACCTACCTAGACAGCTGAATGTATGCACTCTGAAACACAGAGTCATCAGAGAAAGCATGAGTGAGGCTCTAATGTTTGTTAAATAATGTAAATATATGGAGGCAAAGGGGTATGGAATGGGGACTATAGACATTTGACAGGGTGCCAGGTGGCTCATCCAGTTAGTGCATAGACATACCGTGCTCCTTGTTGTGAGTGGAAGGACCTGGGTTTTAATCCGACCGCCATCGTGTCTCGCATGTCTCTCCTGGCTGTCTGCTCTTGGTTTCCTCTCCATCTGAAATGAAGTAATATAAATATAAATAATAAATAGATAGATATATTTATCACAAATACTGTACATTCACATCCAATCTCTTCAACAGGAAAAGAGAGCAAATACAATCACATACTCTACATAGTCAAAACCAAATGTACAATATACAGCCTGCTAGTTTCAGTGGCACAAACAGCTTGTAGTAGTGTGTGATATAAGTAGGTGGTCGTAGTAACAGTAGAATTAGGAGGTGTGTAGTGGAAATGTACGGTGACAAATACCCCCAAAACATCTAAAGAGCAATTGAGGATACTGGATAATCTGGGTGTAAAGTACGGCTTAAGGCCCAAAGGGTATTTAGTATTTAGTCATGGGTGTGTTTTGGGCATAACATGACCCTCTCGGGTTAGGTCTGCGCCCTCCGTTGAGTCTTTTAAATCACAACTTGAAACATTCTTATATTCACAAGCCTTTGCACCACCGACATGATCCTGCACCTTTCCTTTTAGATTATTCTGTCCTATATGCCTGTTGTTTTATTATTGACGTCTTCTGCACTGTATTGTATTGTATTGCATTTGTGAAGCACTTTGGTACAATGAGAGTTGTTTTTAAATGTTCTATATAAATAAATTTGATTTGATTTGATTTAGAACAATCCTTTTCCCATTCCCTTTAGGATCCAAGTGTGCCTGCATTGCTATATAAATAACAAAGGGAGAAACGAATGGTTTTCTCCCGAGGAAATTGATCTGCTCATGCATTCGTGAAGTCAATGTGCACAACCATTTACTACGAGAGCAGAATAATGTGATATAATGTTGTCAGGAAAACAGGAGGTGGAACACAATATACCTAGTAATGTCTTCTCATCAATGTGATATCTTGACATATAAGCTCATTAATCACATGCTTATCCTCTTAGATTCTTTATTTAAACCACCTGGCTGCTGGAATCCATCATGGATATTGATGTCCTGTAAGTGTAAGTAACTGCTGTAGTCTACCTCACACAGAGAAGAGATAACGAGAGACAAAAGGGTATGGGTTCCAGAAAAAGGACACAAGCTGCTGCTTTGCAATGTGGTCATAATTGGCCAAGATCACTAATTGTGTTTTATGCTTTCAACCTCAATGCGAGGAGTGTGGTATGGTATGAGGAGTCTCTCAGCAAAATCATCTACACTACAGTACCATGTTGAAAGTGTTGCCTTGAAATCGGATGGATTTTGAAGCAATGCCTTCATGCATTACAAAAGATAGTTTTTGTCAAAGTTCTATTTTTGCCATGGACATTACAAATATATACCAGAAACGGAGCCAGCCCTTTAATGCATACTAGCGGTCCATTAGGAGGTGGTCCTAATGGACCATTACTGGTGTGTAACTCTTGACTGTTATGGGGGTCCTTGGAAACAAAAGGTTTAAGAACCATTGTACCGGTGGGCGGTGGACTCCATGTGACATAAAGTGTCATAGTAAATGAGTGTCGTACTGAGTGTTCTGAAGAAAACCTGGAGACTGACATTCAGTAATTGGGTCTTATGTTATGATCAAAATAAGAACATTATACATTATCTTGTATAATACAAAACTCTATTTGCTAAAGTCTTGCCATGGACACATTTTGTCCGTGTGTGTGTGTGTGTGTATAGACATATTGACGACCCTAGCTCTGTTTCTGGCTCTTCCGAAGTCTCTCACTCCAGGTTCACAGATCAGTGTAATTCACAACGGGCCCTGCATGTGAAAATGAAAGCTGCATTGGTTATGAACTATACTGTAGCAATGACAACTGCATTGCAATTTGCGCGAATCTGCACCGGTTGTAAGACGGGGCTTAAGTCATAACAGATGGACTGATGTCCCAACATGGCCCTCACTCTAGTTCAGCATAAGACCATAAAATATTAAGACCAGCTGGTAAGACTTGTGCTTCACATTAACACACAGAAAGACATAGTCCCTGGACACACACACACACACACACACACACACACACACACACACACACACACACACACACACACACACACGCGCGCGCATTTACTATGTCAATTTTTGTTTGTTTTTCGATTATTAAGGTTATTAACCCATTTTGGGCGGGAACCCTTTTTGGTGCATTATGTTATGCTTTAGCTTAACAAGCTTAACAAGCTCATAGCACAGCACCGAGTGCCGCGCTATGAGCTTGTAGTTCTGCAAAAAAAAAATATCGTGAAAATGTGGCACAAATCTGCGCATGCGAATGTTTTTAACTCACATTTTGCTTCTGGGAGGGTCCCGGGAACAACATATTTTAAGATGGGGGTCGGTGGCCAATTTCATAAATTTTTGACTGACATAGAAACATGTTTTTTCAGAAAACTGTCAGGATTTTAGAAGACATTTGTAGAATAGAACTTAGGTCTAAATGGGTTAAATATTAAACATAAACAAATGATTCATAATTGTTCATTCTTTCATTCATTTATGGCTTCAAAGGCTTTACTTCTGAAGCAGGTCCAGGATAATTATCCATCAAACAAAAGACGTTGAACAATTTCCTATTTTCCTATTGCCCAACAATTTGAAAAGGAAACAGAAATACACGTATATTCCACTATTATTCCAGTATTGTAGTGTTGCATTGTGTATGTTTTCAATCAAGTGTCGATTTTGGCAGGGAATTTTGATTTTGGTTTTAGTCAGTCCCTTGAATTGTTTAATTTAGTTTTAGTCAGTTTTAGTCGACTAAATATCATACGATTTTTGTCGACTAAAGCTACAGTTGATTTAGTCGACTAAAATGTATTTTGGCGGTGCCTTGATGCTGTCGTAATGACTGATTTTACACAGATCTACAAGCTTGTAGATCTGCTATTTTCAGCATGCATGCATTGTGTAAAATACTTATACTGGATCTCTTGTCCACTAGTCCCGTCCTTAACATTTTAGTTTTTATTTGTTGACGAAATTGTCAGCATATTTAGTCTTCCAGAAATAGGAAATAGGCTACATTATCAAACAAAAGAACAATGTACAGTGTACAGCTCATTTACAGTGCATCCGGAAAGTATTCACACCCCTTCACTTTTACCACATTGTTTTGTTACAGCCTCATTTCAAAATGGATTAAATTCGTTTTTTTCCTCATCAATATACACACAATACCCCATAATGATGAAGTGGAGAGAAAAAAAAAAATCACACAAACTTTTTTCACACAATACCCCATAATGATGAAGTGAAAAATCTTTTTTCACTTCATCATTATGGGGTATTGTGTGTAGATTGATGAGGGAAAAAAAACGAATTTAATTAATTCAAATAATTTTGAAATGAGGCTGTGGCCCAGGCCGTAGCGTAACGGTCTGGGCACCGGACTGGTAATCCAGTCGCAGTGTGCCGCGGGTTCGACTCCCGGACCCGACACGGCCTTTACTGCATGTCATTCCCCCATCTCTCTCCCGTTTCCTGTCAGCCTACTGTCTGTCCCTTCAAAAATCAATAAAAGGCGTAAGCCGCAAAAAAAATATCTTAAAAAAAAAAAAAAAAAATGAGGCTGTAACAAAACAAAATGTGGTAAAAGTGAAGGGGTGTGAATACTTTCCGGATGCACTGTATATAGAATTGAATACTCAATGTTGTGCAGGATCAGATTTATTGTAATCTTCTAACTAGGGCTGTCAAAACAACTGAGTTAACCTTAGTTAATTAATTTGTGAAATTAATTGGATTAAAGCATTATCCATGCTTGGATGGCCCAGTGTTGGCCCACCCCATAGATCCCATAATCCCATTGTCTAGCCCTGTCTGGAGGGCAATAACCAACATACTTATGATGGTTATTGACATAAAAGGCTGCACAATTTACATAGGCAGAGGCTCCAATAAAACGGGGTGAGACACAGAGACACCATCTGCCACACTGGGTATACGTACGTTAAATGTAGGGATATCCACCTTCTGTCATTTATCTTTCCATTCCCACAACAATATGGCAATATACTGCAGACAAACATGGCATTGTTGGACATAGTTCGAATGGTGATTAATCATCATTATTAAGGCGGGAACCCCTTTAGGTGTTCTAACCCCTCTTGGGGTTCTGTACAGTATGTACAGTATTCAAAAATTAAAAAAAACTTTGATGCTGCTATATAAATATTTTAAGTTTTTCCAGAAAGCTTAGCTCAGGATTTGGAGAGCTTTTTATAATCGGCCTCAGTCAAAAATGGGTTAATACTTTTTTTTATTTATGTTTATTTTATTTAGAAAGCATTTCTCTTAGACATAGACAAGGACATAAGTGCATTTTCTTTTCCTCCCTCCCCCCTCATCCCCCGGACCTTCGACCAATTGGTATAGAGCACATTTATACCAATAAATGTATTTAATTAATTTAATTAATTTAATTAATTTAATTAATTTAATTAATTTAATTAATTTAATTAATTTAATTAATTTAATTAATTTAATTAATTTAATTAATTTAATTAATTTAATTAATTTAATTAATTTAATTAATTTAATTAATTTAATACATTAAGTATTAATTTAATTTATAGCACATTATTTCTCATTGAAAACAATGCTGAAACTGAGCTCAAGCCATTTCTACCATTCGGTTGAGGTGTGTTATGTAAATAATATCCACTAGATGGCACTGTGGCTTCACACAGCATGCTTTTCAAGTCAGGTGTCAATGAGGAAGTCAGACAGAGAGAGATCACTCCTGACCTAAGCTAAATTCCAATACCCAAAATCTCGGCCACTCGCTCACTCCCACTCGCTCACTCGGGGTCATTCCAGCGTGACCCGGAAATGGTTAACGTTCCATTTGTTAAAGTGCTCCATCGAGGAGGAGAGTGGAGTCGAGTGGAGGAGCCGAGTGGGCTCTCCGAGACCGCATAGAGCGAGTGTACATCAGGTGCAGGCTCGGTGGGGTATTTTGTCTCCTCGCAGCGGATTTCCGCATCACGTGTACATGTTTTTTTTCCTTCTCCAGTGACATAAGTCCGCCTCCTCCACATGTGGCACAGAAAACACTGATGAAACCCGATACTGTGCACCCCCCCCCCCCCCCCCCCCCCCATCCACTAGCTGCCGGCCGGCTGACTGGCTGAAGTCGCCGACCCAACGGCCAACACACACATGCACGCACTGTTCAACTGTTTGTTGAAGAGACACATTTTCGCTGAATGAATAGAGCTTCAGAATGATAAAGTAGCCTATCTAGCCTACTTATGTGAAAGTGAAAGGACCACAACAAGCCACTGGCTTTATTGCGTTGTGTGATATAAGCATAATAAAAGTAGGATATATAAATTAGTTAATTTATCTCTGTGCATGCCTGAATGCACAGACTGCTATGATTATGAATGACGGTGACAAAAATGAAAATTTTATTTATTTATATGTGGACTGAACTGAATATGTAAGTCAGAGAGACTATACCTAATTCCTGTTATAGTGTCCGTTATTTGCAAAGACCGCGGAGGAGGACTGACTGTCGGAGGAGTGGGTGATTTATACGTGTGCGCATCCTGGCGCTTATTCACTATTTCAGGAATAAATACCCTTGCCTTGCACATGTTACCAATACATACACATTGGCCTCGGACCCTCGGTTACATGTACAAAATGATGAATTGTCTATTCTGTAGACTGTACGGCTCTGTTCGGAGTTCCAGTGATCCAGGCATCCAGCTGTGTGACACCACTTTTGCTTTGGCAATGTTAACGTATGTTTTCCCATGCCAATAAAGCCCTTTGAATTTAATTGAATTGAAACACGTCATTAGTGATCGCGGAATGTGCCGTCGCTTTGAAATGACAGCGTAGTACATTCCGATTCCAGAGGAAAATTCGACCACCACTCTGTCCTCGCATTGAATCCTCTCCTCCTCGCTGGGGGCGGGGCCGAGGAGCGAGTGGAGGACGCGAGGAGAGTGAGCGAGTGTGAAAGTTGCGGTATTGGGATTTAGCTCTAGGCTCTGTTTTGCCACAGTTTCAAAGGTCAAAGGTGAGATGATTTCTTTGGCATAGTATCATCTCAGAGATGTTACTGAACATGATTATGTAACTTGATACAATAAAAATAATGGTAAAATAATTTCCGGGTTGTTTGTCACTTTATGGTACAAGTAGTGCAAGTTCAGTTTCTTGCACTGTAAAATGCTTTAGTCTCCATCTGTGTAAACAGAAAGAAAGATATATAGTTATTAGAGCTGGGACTCGATTTATTTTTTTAATCGAATTAATCAGAGGCTTTGTAGGTTTAATTGCATATCATTATTTGACCCGAGAACAGTGAGAAAGCCATTTTTTCAAATGGATTTTGGTAGTGAATCAATGAATAGTGAACACATAAGTTTAAGCAATAAAACATTGTTTTTGTAGTAATAATAGGGGTGATAATAATATCTCAAATGTAATAATTTATATAGGGCTTTTCTGAGTACCCAAACATGCTTTACAAGGGGGACATGATAAATCAAAAACAACTTTATTAGGGGAAAAACACTAAGGAATTAAATAAAATAGCTGGGGAAAGCAATATTGAAGGTTTGGATGGTGGGGCCATGTCTATAGTTTGGGGAATGCATTCCACAGGGTTGGGGGCTTGGTGCAGCAAATATGCTCTGTGTTTCTTCCGTAGACATACAGTAACAGCCATAACAGATTTTACATTTTATTTGGCCATAACCATTTAGTTAGAAACCATGTCATCTGGTCGGGTCCTTGAACTGCTACTGGGATATGGAATAACGTTAGCTCTGATCCATAGTGTTAGAAGGAGGAAAGTATCTTTTTGTGCTAAAAACGAGGGGCTGCACAGCCTGCACTTCCGCGGGTGTGAGGGGAAAGGATCAAATTAAGTACCATAGAACGGATCCTCCTGAGTCCCAACTACGCTATGGACCAGAGCTACCGTTGTTGACATTAGCTTCCAGGCTAGGCTCGGTGCAACATGTTTCGCATCGTGCCGATACTGGAGGCTTGACGAGGTGCGATGATATGCAAATTATTTATTGAATAATTGCACACAACTGTGCTGTAATCCACGCTATCACCGGATAGCCTTTTAAATCCTATTTCCAATCCACGGGGACAAGCAAAGTGATCTCAGCGGCTTCCCCCGGTCTGGTGAACTGTCTGGTGGTGTTATTGTCTGAAGAGGACACGGACACTTCACTCAGGGAACTGGGTGGTGTGCAGGTCCATCTGAAAACTGTCCAGTGACAACGTTCCGCGGTGAAAAAAATAGTGCGATTAAAATGCGTTAATTATTTTAACGCGTTATTATGTTTTGTTTTCCATTATACATTAGTTGCCAATATATTTTCTTGGAATCACTGCCCTAAAGGAAGTAAACAATGCAAAGACATATTTTTTCCACTGCTTCTTTCTTGGTGTGCTTTAAAGGGTTAAGCTGTGATTAATCTGATTAACATTTGTAATCGTTTGACAGCTCTATTTGTAACAGAACTTAAGCCAGAGAAGGTTAGCTGTTCCCCACACATTTAAATCTCAGATATATATATATTATTTTTTTGTTGGCTTTTTCATTTATTTTAAAATTTTTATTAAGGGACAGACAGTAGGCTGACAGGAAATGGGGGAGAGAGATGGGGGAAAGGCCGTCGGGATCAGGAGTCAAACCCACGGCACACCGCCAGACTCTGACTACCGGCCAAATCTCAGATACTTTTTAAACTAATACTGAGTTGACTGAGGTACTAATATTATTATTCATAACACATTATCATGCCCCCCGGCCCGACACACGTACCCAATTGAAGTGTCCACAATAATGGCATATTTTTATAGATATATTTGTAAGAGCACAAGCAGGTATTCCCACTATATGACTAATTGGTTGCTGATAAATAATGCTAGTTGGAACTACAGTTGAACTGCTTACTGACTCGGGGTGAGGTTGCCAGCCAAATCCGTGCATAAGCACCCATCATGCAGCTATAGCCTATGTTTTGTTAAACACGCCATTCCTTTCATCCTGTCCGGGAACAGTCGTTCTGAACACGAGTTTGCGTGCTTTTCATGTCCGTTCTCATCGCCTGCTTAAAAAGCTGTAGGCTACAATCACATAATGCTGTCAGCTGACCTGAGAGACAGAACAGACTGTACCATCACCACGATGGCCATGAGAGCCCACAAGCTCAAACAGGCTTCTTTTTTCTTTTTTTTTGTTTTGGCCAAAGGCAGGCAGAAACAATGAGGCGTGGCTGATTAGTGTAGCAATCTCCACTAAGAACCCACGGTAGCTAGAGTCTAAACTGTCGTTATCTTTCCGATCCGCTCGATCTGTGCGGCTTTTCAGAAAACACAGCGGTGCAGCAAAGAACATCACACAAAACCTCCATTGTTTCCTGGCTGCAGAAAACAACACGTCGTCAACGCAGAATGCAAGGCTAGGGGTCATGGGGTTATGAGGGTCATCAGCTGTCAGATGTTCCTGACGGCACAAAGAGAGCAAATCACTGCGTTTTGAAATATCTTTTTTTTATATTCTCCGCTAGATCGAGTGCTGCTCTGTTAGAATTTCCAGGAATCATATTGCAATAGCAGCAGAATATGTCAGATTTCAGATGAAAGATGTGCATGATGACACCAACATATGATTGTAATCATTTTTTTTTTGCAAGCCTGGCCTGTCCAGATGCATGAGTTGCAAAGAGCTGGAATGTTACACATGAAATGAGTACAAATTATGCTGTTAACTGTTTCCATAAAACGACCGCAATACCACAGACGACAAGCCAACACTGCAGTGCAATGAACATGTATCCCTGCTGAGTCGGGCTTACATACAGAGAGAACAGCTGATTTCTACGAGGCTCGGTTCTAGTGAGGGGCAGGGACCATGCAGGCTCAACGACTGTAAGGGGCCAGGCGATGAGGCGGGACATGTTGCAAAATCATCGTGATTTTTTACAACATTGCCTCGATTTGTTGTATAGCCCATTCTGACCGGGCACCCATTTTGGTATTAGCATCATGTTATGCTTTATCTATTGAAAAATAGCAGATCTACAAGCTCATATCGCGCCACCGAGTGGCGCGATATGAGCTTGTAGGTCTGCTATTTTTGAAAAATCGAAGAACGACTGACATTTTTTTTAAATCTGATCTCAGGTCAGAATGGGTTTAATCAGACCAGTGTGTGTCCAGTGGAAACCTCGTATGAATCTGATCTCAGGTCAGAATGGTATAGGGTTCCAGAGTTGGAGGGTTTGGAGAGTCACACAGAGAACTGTGTGACTGAGAACAGTCTCTCTGTGTGACTCTCTCAAACGCCTGTCGCCGTTGTGCAACAAAGTCATTGTGACATCACTGGGGTACAACTAGGCTACAACTAGGGTAGTGTCCCATATTGACTTTCATTTTTGCCAAATATCCGGAAATGTGATGCTGCTGATATGGCAGCATGGACATCAGTGGCGTGCACAGATAGACACTAGGGGGTGCTAGAGCACCCCCTGCCCTTTTGGCAATTTTGCTCTTAAAAAAAAAAAGTTTTATTTTTTGTCTTAATTTGTAGTGTGTGGACCATGGTGACATTGATCAAATCTTGATAAAAAACGCTGCTACTATATTATTTAGGCCCCCACAATCTAAAGCTATATAGCGCGCCACCATGAGCTTGTAGAACTGCTATTTTTCAATAGCTAAAGCACCAAAATGGGTTCCCGCCCCAAAATGTGCTGCACAAGGTGCCATTTGATTCACTTGAGCACCTGCCCCTCTAAATGTCTGTGCACACCACTGATGGACATAGATATAAAAACCTAGATGCTTCATTCACCACTGCAGTAGTTCAGTTCAGTTCAGTTCAGTTCAGGCTCCAAAACTATGGAATGCACTTCCCCATCACAGTCAGAACTGCAGGCTCACTCCCAATCTTCCGCCGTGGTCTGAAAACCCACCTCTTCAGACTCCACCATGGCCCGTAGCCTAGCCCCTCAGATAGCACTTTATGTAGATTTAGATATTATTTTAAACAGACTTATAGCTTGTTACATACTGTAGACAGCCCTAGAATTGCATTTGTATGTAGTCATAGCACTTTATAGTACACGTGTATAATATATAATATAGTATAGTATGTATAGTTCACCTCTTCACTCTTGCTTTTAGTTGAGTTTTACTATGCACGTTCCTACCCTGCCCTGACTGATTTGCTGCATGTGGTGTTTTTATTTGTTTTTATTTATTTTATGTTCTTATATTCAATTTTGTTCTTTGCCATTGTTCTATCATTTTAACTACTTGTGTTTTATTGTATTATATTTTTGTGTCCTGTCCTGTGAAGCACTTTGAGCTGCATTTATGTATGAAAGGTGCTATACAAATAAAGTTTATTATTATTATTATTATATTATTATTAGATTACATAGATACTCCACTGTTATGTTCTTAGTTTATACATGATTCATGACAACTACTTTTTATGTGATGTACTGTATGCCATGCTTTTGTTTTTGCTTAATGTAAATCACTCTGGATTAAGAGCGTCTGCTAAATGCCTAAATTGTAAATTGTTCATTGGAGCGACCTGTATCGCACGGGAGGGCGGAAGTGCGCCGGAAGTGGAACGCCCTACCAACAGGCATTAAGACATGTGAATCCCTTGACCCCTTCAAAACCGCTCTCAATAGGGCACCTACGGACGGCTGCAATTTGAAACTGGCCCCCGTAAAATCGGAACCCCCACTCCTTTTTACCCTCACTGTATACGTTTCTTTTCCCTTTTTACCTCCTTTATGATGAATTCCTGTTCTGTTCTATATAGACCTATTTGTACGTCTCTAAATGTTTTGATGAATTGAACAAGGTGGACCCTCTTGTAAACAAGTGCAATGCTTTATTGGGTCGTCCACTCACAGTTAACAGTCTTTGTATTGAGTTGTGCTTGAAATGTACTGTAATTCTGCAAACTGTTCATAAATATCTCAATCAATCAAGTGAGGAAGGCACGCTGCCACTCAAATGACTACTGGCCAATCACAGCACATCTTTTCCGGGACTAGTAGTAAGAATCTAGCTGTATCAAAGTATCATGCAGCCGAGTCTTCTAAAGCATTCCTGTCCATTCACGACCCCACCTGCCTCTGAATGGCCTAAAAACATCCGCTCCGTGGCGCACGTGGAAGGTTCTCTAACGCACGTGGAAGCTCGCCCCGTGAGATACAGACACCCCAGAGCCGAAGGAGGCGTCTACCTTTCTATGTCTATGGGCATATATCAGGCCTATGCTCGCCTGCAAAATGCATCATGGGAATTGTAGGAACACAGAGAATGGCTGAGCACAGATAGTAGGCCCAGGACACACACGCAGGCGCACAAGTATGAAATTGGACTCGAGGTTAACTTTTGACAACCTGGCTATTCTTGAGAATAACATTATCATGACTTGATTGTAATTACACCAAATATGGTATCTGTGCGGGGAGCGTGGGACAAAGCCTGATTGAGCTTTGGCAACACTTTACTTAATGCATCTACTGTACTACAGTAGCACCTCTCAAAAGGACTTACCAAAGCTGTTCCACTGCAATAAAACAGACATATCACATTCACATTGGATTGTACTAAAACCACTAACGCGGAGTGCCAGAGGCAAGGATATTCCGCCCATCCCCCCGCAGCAAATCCAACCCTGGCTGTAGTAAGAGAGTCTGTGGTTAGAACCTGTGCACCGGTATATATACGTTACACTCAACATACCGGACTTTGAATGTTATTGAACACGACTGTCACACAGTCAGTAAACTACCCCTGCTGCTACCCGATCTCTGCCAGACGTTTTTCCCACAACCCTCCAGTGATTGAGCCAACTATATACGATCCCGGTCCCAGTCCTGCAGAAACAGCACATTCTGTCAGCGGGAAACCCAGAGACTGCTACGCCATCATGATGGTGGGTTTTGGAGGAACAGTTAAGCAAGAAAGTAGACTTTGGCATTGTGGTATACCAGCCGTTCCACTAATGGAGTGCTGGGAGACAGATAAAATGACAAATTGTGCGCGCGCGCGTGCGTGCATTCGTGCATGCACGCGCGTGTACAGAGAGAGAGAGAGAGAGAGAGAGAGAGAGAGGAGAGCCCTCTGTAAACCCCAGAGGGTTCTTTTTGAGGAATGACTCAACTGAGAAATGTGTGTGCGTGGTCCAGGTCCACACAATCTGCCGCCGACATGCAGTTTCATATTTGTATTGGGGCGATCGTGAATGTATGAATGCCACTGCTGCGTTCAGAGGAAACAATCTGGATCATCTTATTGGCTCCAGCAATTTCACAGAACTTACTTTGCTAGTTTGTGTTCACTGTGTGTGCGTGTGTGCGTGTGTGTGTCTGTGTGTGTGTGTGCACGCGCCCCGTCTTCTGGGTATTTCCTGGAAGTCAGTCCTGCTCAGCTTGTTCTCAGTCTGTACAGTACATCTGGCCTCATCAGCCACAGCAGAAAGTCACAGAGCAGCAGCACAACCCATACAGTATAATGTGTCTCCGTACAGTCGCTAGGGGCGGTCGGTCAACCCAGAGCCTTAGATATAGACAGAGTTACGCAAACTGCGTTCACTTCATGGGGCTTCAGTCCAATGGCGGCTCTCCTACATAGACTACGCATTGAGCGTGGGTTACAACCAACTGGGCCAAGTCCTGGCCCGGAAGTAGGCAGAAATGCATCGGACTCAGGCAACAGCACAGCTTTAATGGTCCTAAATAGTAGTAATAGTACAACATACACATTAAAGAGACTTTAGTTGTTTAGGTACAATACTTTAAAACAGGTGTCATGTTGCACACATGCTTTAAAATAGCTCTTATTTGAGCCGCCCTCGTTGAAAACAATGTATTTCCAAGTCCAGCTTGTCTCAGTTCAGGCTGCATGAACAGCGCTCGAGCGCTCGGTTTCTGCCCCCTCAATATCGTAAGTCTTCTATCAGATGGCTCTGGGTCAACCCATACAGTATAACGTGTCTCCTGTCCATCAGGGTGAGGAATGAGGATTAGGTTAAGGGGCGACCCTAAATGTGATGAGAGCTGGTGCTGGCGTAGGTTAACTATGTCACCCGCAGTCTTCTGCAAGTACAAACGGTCATGATATACGACCTCAGCTGCCTGACTCGGTGTGCGAACGGTGTTGGGGCAGTCACTAGTTATACATTACTGCAATATTATTACTTTATCCAGTAACAAGTAAAGTAAGGTATTACTCTGCCAAAACAGTAATATTATACCATATTACTTTTTTATTTTTTTTAAATAGCACATACTTTAAGCGCTATAGACAACGCTGAGGAAGGCCCACTATGCCGAAATGCGTACGTCGTCTGCTCGTCAAGAGGTAAATAAATCATGTGAAAAGGACATATATTGAGTGCTGGCATTTCCTTCCATCATACATCATCGAGCCTTGCACCTACAGTATAAGGATTCTCTATTTAACCTGGAGTGCTGCGGGTTGTCTGCTTCGGCAGTACTTTTTTCCCGTCACAGAATGCATTGTTTGTGCGTGCATGGTTTGTGCGGTTAACAGCCAATAGGAAAGACCAGCGTGCGTTGCGTGCGTGTGTACTAGGCCAGGACGTCAGAACAGCATGCTGCAGTGAGCACAAAGGATCATGTGAGCATTAAGTCTCCTGATGGATGCCGTGCTCCACTTCTCTACTTCTATCGCTGTTTACCGTCAGAACAGTCAACTCAAAACCTTCTCCCTCTCTCCCACATGCCACAGAATCACACGTGGTATATGGTGTGCATTTTTCCTTTCTCTGCATTTCCATGATACTCTCCGTCTTCCAAGAACAAGGTCATCTCATGCTGCTCTTTTACGCTATAAATGTCCGCGCTCAAACTTCTAATTATGTTATTATCTAAACCACAGTTCCACTAGAGCACAGATTGCTCTCGTCAATGCAAGCATTTCGCTCGTAACCGCGCCGCGAGTGTCTTGGCATAGCACGAAAAACAAATTGATACTCCGAAACCAGACTGAGTACACAGACCCTATACGTGTCATTGGGAATCCAATATGTTATTCCTGGATATGATTATGATCACGTCGGATCACAGTCGTCCGTGGGGGAATGTTTGAAACATACTGTACAGTAGGGTGAGTGATAACCCTTTAATTGCATAGTAAATGTGAGAGGCAATAAATAAAAGGATTACCAGTGTTACCCAGTGAGCAGCAGTGCTGATTATCTTGGCACAGCAGTGTAATGGAATGGTGAGAGCAGTGTAGGTCACATGGGTTTGGAAAGGTCTTAAACAACCAGAACATACTGTTCCACATTTTACTAGTTTCCTCAGACAGTGCAAACATCTACAGTATGCCAACGGTAGCTGACAGTTACTGTACTGACCCTTCACTTCCAATTTAACCTAGTTGGAGTTGTCTTTCTGATGTGAACTTTTAGACTTTAGTATTTGTGGTTTTCAGCAGCGACGATCACGCTGTTCAATATATTAATAATGATTCAACAACTCGAGCCGAGCGCCCTATATCATAACTTCTGAGAAGAAGCTGAAGTCGTTAGATTTTATGAGGTTATTTTGAACACTCGCAGCTCCTAATAAACATGTTTGTCAGTTATCCCCCTCCTCAGCATGCGGTACTCTGAAATACATTTTTCAAGCACTTCAAGCAGATCATGGAGGTTCCCATAATATAGTAAAAAGGAATTAATAGACTAAATGAGTTAGGCGTAAAGGTCCTGCATGCCAATCCTGGTGTGCTGTGCTCTTTTTAACCAGTGGTGGAAAAAGTATTCAATTGTTTTACTTAAGTAAAAGTACCAATATTGCAATTTAGAACTACTTTGTTACAAGTAAAAGTACAGAAGTATCGGCATCAAAATGTACTTAAAGTACTAAAGTGCAGAATGTCCCATTTCACAAGAAAAATAATTGAAATAGCAGATCTAGTTGATATAGCGCAGATCTAGTTGATATAGCGCGAACGGCCCTGGGCTGGCAAAGTTCCAACTGAAATAGCAGATCTACAAGCTCACAATGCTAGCGTTGCGACGCATTGTGAGCTTGTAGATCGGCTATTTTCAAATGGCCAAAATGTATAGGGTTGAAGTGGTTAATGTATGTTTTCTAATCAAAATCTCCAACGTAACTAGTAACTAAAGTTTTCAAATAATTGTAGTGGAGTAAGAGTACAAAGTTTGGCTCTGAAATGTGGTGGAGTAGAAGTGCAGTGCTTAAGTAAAAGTACTTAGTTACTTTCCACCACTGTTTTTAACCACCCACCCTCTGTAGAACCATGGCTGAGTGGAGCATCTTCCATATAATGGTTACCGATTTAATTTGCACTGGATTTGCTCCCACTGGCACACAAAGAAAGGCATCTCCTCCCCACCTTTACACAGATCATATACAGCTCTTGCTCTTTTAACCCTGACTGCCCTGATGATTTTAATTCAAATTGTACAGTTTGAAACAAGTGTCTGGCTGCCATTAAAGCTGCTATATGAGCAATAATATGTCAAAATTGTAATGACCTTTTTATTTTTATTTTGGTCGATTTGCCTGCCCTAGCACACACTCGCTGACACAGTGATAGCAAGCATGGAGAAGTCACATCAGATGTTAGATTGGCAGCTGCAGTTGAGCCAGAATGAGAATATTGATGAACAATGAGACTGAATGGAAGGCAGAGAAATACACAATAATGCATATATTTGGCAATCTATTTGGCATTTTAAAATATCCATTACAACTTCCGTCATTTCGACCGGGTTTTTTTTGTTTTTTTCGACCAATGACAAAGCTAGATGTGTCACAGAGACAAAAATAATTGGGAGCGTTTTACTCATTGCTGGCTGTCTGAATACCAAAAAAGAAATAAGTCATTAAAAATGTTGGCATATTATTGCTTATAGCAGCTTTAAGGCCTGGTCGACAAGCAACTTTCTTCAATTGAATGAGGCTAAAACCGAGGTGCTAATTTAATTGTGGCATCCGATAGTGTTGGATCCAAGGCAGCTGGTTGCATTGGGTCCTCAGGAACCATGGGTTCAACGTTGATCAGGCGGCATAACTCAAGTTATAGTCTCGCGTAGCCAGACAACTAACTATTCCACAATCTCCGAATGCTATAGTCTGGAACTATAGCCCCCATGAGCTGAGTAAGGAAGCTGCCATTTCCGTTCACGAAAAAATATTTTAAAATATCTTTACATTTTATTTGTATGTTCTCTTCCGCTAAGCATCAAGCTACAGTATGCTTAGATGATTTATATTTATATTAGAATAAATTTGCGCGACTGTAAAGACTAAACGGAAGTGGGGATCGGAGGCTCCACTTCCGCTTTATCGCTTACGCATGATAGCTCTTCCGTAGCTCCAGACTGTATGATGAAGCATTTGGAAATTGCGAGTCAACAGTCTGGTAACGCGAGACTACTCAAGTTATGACCTCTTTGCACTGGCTTCCTGTTATTTTTAGGGTTCAGTGCAAGGTCCTGGTGCTCACATGGTCACACACACTTAATGGATATCTAACTAACCTTCTAGAAGCGTATGTGCCCAGCAGGACCCTAAGGTCAGCTGACAAGGGTCTATTGGTCATTCCTCGTACCAGCTTACAAAGCCTGTCAGTATGTATATACTAGCACCTACTCTCTGGAATGCCCTTCCTTGTGAGATGTACTATAGCATCTGTGGATATTTTTTTTAACCACCTAAAAGCAACACCGTTTCTCCTCCAGGTGTGAAATATGTCTATACAATTTGAAAAACACAGTATATTGTGGGTTAATAAATATGCCTAGATACATTAACACATTCAGACCGTAGGTCTGAAAATGTAGGTCTGAAAACTTTATCGATATCAGAAATATCAGATATAAACAGAAAATAAAAATTCTGATGCTTTTCTTTCTTTTTTTTGGTTGGGCTCCTATTTTGAAAGAAATCCCAGCGCTCATTGTGTTAAAGATGATATTTCAATTAGTGATCGCTCACGACGTGCACGTGACATAGCCTCACTAGTTGGCAGTGACACGACCACACCACACCACACAAACACACACACACACACACACGAAATATGCTGCAGCCTTGATGATGAGCCAGTTTACACGGACACTAGAGTTACATTGTTTTACAAGTGTGAAACAGATGCGAGGCAGCATGCAGCCACAGAAAGAGCAGCCGTCAAGGTGTCGAGACTAACTTCAAGAGTATAGAAAATAAGAAGAATAAGTGGTTGTTGCACTCCACTATACAACCCTCTCCACCGTCCGGGGGCACGGTGTTCCTTCATGCAGCTGGCAGTGTCATCAGATAAGTAACAGGAAGGGTGACAGTACAGTACCTTGGGGGGGGGGGGGGGGGGGGGGTGTATCTAACAGGCAGCTCTGCAGTCTGACGCAGTAAAATACATCTAACTGCAAAGTTCCTAAGTCTAAAGTTGCGTTCAGAACTTCAGACCTGAATAGTTAGAGCGGCACGATTACATGTACAAAGTAAACGCAAAGACGAGAAGTTGCGCGAACGGCCCGGGGCTGGCAAAGTTCCAACTGAAGAAGCAATTCCTTCACGTCCACGCATCGCGTCCTGACAGCCAATCAGCGTTGATGTTGTCCGGAACCCCAGGTTTGGTTTTATTCATTCAGTTCCAACTGAACTGGGCTCCGATACTGTTGCCCCCGCGACCTGACTACGGATAAGTGGTTGAAGATGGATGGATTGAGTTCCAACTGAACTGGCCTCCGACACTCAGTAACCGTGGAAACGGAGTTCCAACTGAACTGGCCTCCGATACTCAGTAACCGTGGAAACGGAGTTCCAACTGAACTGGCCTCCGATACTCAGTAACCGTGGAAACGGTCGCACATTGGGACATTATTTCTTTATTTTTTTTAACAACGCTGACCTGTGCGACCATAGCAAAGCGATTGAAACAAAACATATCTTGAGGTTTGAATGCACCTTACTATCTCCTCTAGCTGGCCAAGCTGACCAAGGGGATTCCCTCTTGGCAGAGCCATAGATGTTCAAAGGGCATGGGGTTTAAGTCTCTTGCTCAAGGGCCCTTTCACCCAAAGCCAGGAGGAGTCGTACTGGATCGAAATGAGAATGTTCCATTTCCCAGAAGAACAGTTTGAGACCCTAGCTAAATCACTGCACCACTCTGATTAAGAGCTTTTGGATGTCTGCTTCTTCAATAACAAAAGTTTGTTTAGAAAGCAGGTGTGTCCTCGCATGTCCTGTGGTATGATGCTAAAGGCTCTTTACTGCCCCCCACAGCACAGAACACAGAAGGTAGGAAGGCAGTCCACACACTGTTCTTGAGCTCCCAGAATACTTTATTAATAAAGTATCCAATTTTTATATACTATATATAGCTATAGCCATCTATAGCTAGCTATCTAGCACACACATTCATACACTGATGGCGGCGGAAACCATGCAAGGCAGGCACCAACCAGCACATCAGGAGCAATTTGGGGTTCAGTGTCTTGCTCAAGGACACTTCGACTCTGGGGGAGCCCGGGTTCGAACTGGCAACCTTGCGGTTGCCATCCAGCCACTCTACCCCTGAGGCACCACCACCACGTGGTTGGGTTGTACATACTGTATCATTATGCATGTATGGTAATCAACCCCCGATGTGTATTTGTCTCACAGCTGTACATTTTGTCTTCACTGTGCTGAGTTTTTTTTTTACACACCTGTTTTGAGTTTGACCTGTGTTATTAAATTTGACCTTGTCCTCATAATGTTTCTGTGTGTTCTTACAGTGTGTGAAGTGTATTAAGAAGTGGAATGACTTATGTCATACCTTATGTCTAAAAATGTGCTACAACGGGGTAGATAGATGAAGCACTGTGTAGCCTCGGGGGAACGGGTGTCATCAATGGCAGCCAATATTTTAGAAAAGTATGATTGGGTAAGTAGGAGTCCCACTCCCAGACGGTACTTTATAACAGAATATTATGTTCGGGGAGGGTCCAGACTCCCAGCACATGGTGTACTATTTTTTGGTGGTGTTTTTCTTCTATGATGAATGATAAGCACACTGTGCAGCCAACATCGCCTTGATACATCCAACCTTTCTGTTATCTGGGCACGATTCTGATAGCCCATTTACAAATCAGAATACAGGCGTGTAAAAATCTATCACTAGAATAGATAAAATTGAATATGACAAAAAAAATGCAATACGCATATAAGCCATAGAAACATAGAACACTGAAGTTGAGAGAAAGAAGACCATACAATATGAGCATTTTAAATAGCTGACCCTAACCTAACCTCAGTAAAACTATAGCTAAGCCACCTTAACCCCAACACCAGTGACATCATCGATCAAGCTAACTCCTGGAAAGTTAGCTTGCGATAATGGAAGCCATTAAATGAAACAAGAAATGACTCAAGTCATTATGTATCAGCTTGCATTTCCATTCTCTTGCATGTTGTACCTCAGTGGGGCTTTCTGTAGTGGCGTTTGCAGTCTCTCTAGTCATGGTGTGGTGCAGTGTTGTTTTTGGCAACACATTTTGATTTTAGTTTTAGTCATAGTCTCTTGAAAAGTTTTTTATTTAGCTTTAGTCACATTTTAGTCACCTGGAATGTTTTAGTGTTAGTCTAGTTTTAGTCGACTAAATATTATGAGATTTTAGTCGACTAAATCTATAGTTGATTTAGTCGAACAAATTTTATTTTGGCGGGCCTTGATGCCGTCGCAATGACTGTTTTTACACTTTTACACTTTTTACACTGAAAATAGCCGATCTACAAGCTCACAACACATCACGCTGCGACGCGTTGTGAGCTTGTAGATCTGCTATTTTCAGCATGCATCCAAGTGTAAAATGACTTATACTGGATCTCTTGTCCACTAGTCCCTTCCTAACATTTTAGTATAGTTTTTATTATTGACGAAATTGTCAGTATATGATTTAGTCATAGTTTTAGTCATCATATGTTAGTGTTCATTTAGTTTCCATGTAGTTTCCATCAGTGGAAAAAGGTAGTCGACGGCATTTTTTGTCTTAGTTTTAGTCAATGAAAACAACACTGGTGTGGTGGGGGAGAGGAGAGTGGGCCTAGTGTCCCATTTGGCCGTGGGAAACAAACAAACACTGAATGAACAAGAATGTTGCATTCATTAGAAAATAAGGTGCGACTCCGAAGATGTCAAAATTGGTATAATCGGCCGTTCAGTGCAGTTTGTAAATGTTGAATGTTAAGCACACAACACAACACAGTAACAAAATGGCAGCAAAATAATAAGTACAAGAAAGAAAACGTATTATAACCACCTCCAATATATTGTAAAATTCTCTCACCACATCCAGAGACTCCATCGCAGCGTGGAGATGAGAGGGGCTGATGAGAGGCAGACGGATGTGCTCCAGCACCTTCAACGACAGACACACAGCACTCATTATAGTTCAACTGAAGAGCTCATTATTCACTCATTATTTTACTAGTTCAAATGGACACTAAGAAGTAACTGACCTCGCCAAAAGGTCAGCCTGCGGTCAGTACATGTGTGTAACCACAAGATGGCAGCATCAGACACCATGTCCTCCTCTGGGTCACTGAGATGGTCACTGGAGAGGATCTCGGTCAGCTCATCCACAGAGACAGAGAGGAACTCCTATTGGTGGAAAAATAATACATGACATGATCTGTCACATTACCCTTTTACATAACCCCTTTTGGTCTTTAGCTATTGAAAAATAGCAGATCTAAGAGCTTGCAGGTCTAATACACTTTAGTAGATTTAGGTTACACTGACTGTAAAGTACATCTTATTACAATAATTTCATTTTAACGTCCTCTGTCTACTCACAAGTACAGTCCAGCGTGGGAGAGCTGCAGAGAGGCCAGAAGCAACACCTGTCCTCCTGACCCTACCTGGACCAATGGGGAGCTGGAACCAGGAGGCCCAGTCCTCTGGTACCATGAGTGTAGTTGTGGTTGTGTAGTTGTGTACTGGTGGGTTAGCGTCACTGCTGCAGGTCAACGTCACACTGCTGCCCTCTGCTGGCTGCACCGTCCGGTGCACTGACCTCCACCAATACATTCACTGGTGCATCTGGATATCAGTGTTGTTTTTGGAAGCAACATTTGATTTTAGTTTTAGTCATAGTCTTTTGAATCACATTTTAGTCACCTGGAATGTCAGTGTTAGTCTAATTTTAGTTGACTAAATGTCAGGCGGTTTTAGTTGACTAAATCTACGATTGATTTAGTTGACTAAAATGTATTTTGGCGGGCCTTGATGCCACTATAGTCCCTTCCTAACATTTTAGTCTAGTTTTTATTTGTTGACGAAATTGTCAGTATATTTAGTCTTAGTATAGCTTAGTTTTAATTTAGTTTCCATTTAGTTTTTGTCAGTGAAAAAAGGCAGTCAACGAACATTTTTCGTCTTAGTTTTAGTCGACGAAAACAACATTGCTGGATATAAACGTCAAGAAGAGTAAAGACAAATAACTTTTGACCACAGTAGATATTGTTATATAAATAAATATTGACATTGGACTGTGACATTTTCTCTTCTTTCTTTCTTTGCTTACAGAGAACATGAATGGAATGAGGTGATGACATCTGGGATCCATGTTTGTTTGTTTGTCCCCCGACAGGTGTACTGTCCAGACTAGTCTGCAGGAGACACATGTCCTTCACCAGCTGAGGACCAGTGGAGGAAACTCTGCTTCCTCCGTCTCTGCTCGCAGGTGTAGATGTCTACTGGAGGGTTGCTTCCTCCGTATCAGGTGTCTACTGGAGGGTTGCCCCTCTTGGAACCCTACATAAAGCTTTTCTGACATTTTGGCGGAAGTAAACATGCTCTCTAAGATCCTATCTGCGGCGTGTGACGGCCTTTTTTTGCTTGAGTTATTCTGAATTCGGGAACTTTAAGTACCTATACATCCCGCTGCGAATATCTCCTGTGGCGCGGAAGCCGTTAAGTATTTTTACTTTGTTTGACCGATTTGGTCGCTTTATTTCTTCTTGTTTGTTTACCGTTTATTGTACCGCCTCCCGGTGTGCGGTTGGCTTGTGCGGCTACGTCCCTGCCTCTGATCTGCTCTGTCATAGCTATAGCGCCACTAGCTAGCCAGAAAGGCGGTACAATGAGGTGTCAATAAACAAGGAAGGAAGAGATTAATCAAAGCGACCAAATCGGTCAAACAAAGATTAAAAATACTTAACGGCTTCCGTGCCACAGGAGATATTCGCAGCGGCATGTATGGGTACTTATACTTCACATATTCAGAAACCCTCACACGAAAAAATGTCGTCAAAGAGCGCAGACAGGCCATAAACACGTTGTTTATGTTTTAGTATGGCTGCGTACCAGGTGGCAGGATACTGATGCAACAGGACCCAATGCACTGGGTCTAACAAATGTCAGAAACTTCAGTAGCATTGGGTTCTGCTTGGAGGGCTAACTGGAGGGTTGCCTCCTTTTTACCATGCAGGTGTATGTGTCTACTGGAGGGTTGTACCAGGTAGACACCTACACCTGGCAGGTGTAGGTGTCTACTGGAGGGTTGCTTCCTCTGCATGAGACGGACGTACATAGCCAAAATTCTCATGTTTGTGTGTTTTTATATCAAAAGTCAATACAAATGTAATTACTTCTTACGAAAACGTGCTGAGTGATACTGTAGAAGCAGTAGAAGGCTATGGACCAGAGCTAGGTGTGTTGCAGCTGTGACGACTAGTGATTTCAGCTGCTGTTACCTTATGTTGGAATCTTGTTTTGGTTCCATACGATGATCAACACACAGTGAGTGAAGGCAGCCTCCTTTTGAGCAGCAGCACGTTGAGTCTTGCAATGGCTTCACTCACGGATAAATACTTTCCCAGTCCTTGTTTTTTGTAACTGCATGCATTCCCTTTTCTTTGCCGTGGTCTGCAGTTTCTCCTCCATGTTTCTCCACAATTTTCGCTAACGCTAAACTTGTGCTGTGTTTGTTGTGTTGTTTTGGTGGGCGTTCACTAAACTAGCGTGCCCGGCTGTTTGATTGACAGCCAAATGAGCCAATCCTATTCCTACGGTATTACGCTGCCTACCCGCACACACACACACACACACACACACACACACACACACACACACACACACACACACACACACACACACACACACACACACACACACACTAATCAGGCCCAGGTGGACCAGGTGTGCATACGCCCCTGGACTGGCAGGCCTTCTACTGGTGTCAGCGCCTCAGAGGTACATTATACTTTACTTTGCCTTTGTATAGGCACAGAAAATATATGCAATGCAGTGCATATTCTTTAGATATGCCCAACCCCAGACCATAAAGAATACAGACTTTGTTACTAAAAATACTGTTTAATTATACTCATAATAAAACGGTGTACATGCACTTTCACTGGGAAGAAAATGGCATACAGTTAGCTTACATTATTTCAACAGCAAACATTATTCAAACACAAATAATGCAAAACTGCAAATGTCAATCGGTGCTCAAAAAAAAAAATCAGTACTCAAAAGTACTTGTGCATAGCCTACTGTGCTCAAAAAAAAATCAGTACTCAAAAGTACTTGTGCATAACCTACTGTACATATCAGTCAAATGTGTAAAAAGGTACAACATGCAATATACCATTTAAAGTGCAAACATCACCCAAATGTATATAAATGTTTATCAACTCTATTCTTGCGTGGGGTTTCCTGGCACAAAATACTTTCAGGTGGAGTCTGTATCCAAAATACAGTACATTGCAACCACTGCTCTGTAGGTCAGAGTTTATGTGACTAGGCTACTCCTTCCTTCTTTCCTTTTTACATGCCCCTCTCTGGTATTATATAATTTACTGGGATAGACTAGTTAAATAACAAAAATAATAGACAAATATGACAAAAAATAGTCGATAAAACTTATTGGGATTTTCATTTTTGATGAGAATCGTGAGAATCAAATATTGCCTTAATCACCATCATCCAATTTCTCTATTCTGCATTTTATCTAACCTTTATATTATTTTCTTCTTATTGAAATTTTAAAAAATGGTTTCTCAGAACAATGTGTTTTCATCTAACATTTATATTATCTTCTTCTTCTTGAAATAAAAACAAAAGGTTTCTCAGAACAATGTGTTGCGGTTGCCGTTGACTTCATGGGCAGACAGAAAGTCCATGAGGAGCTCAGCAGTCTTCCGGGGTCTCTCAATGACGACAGAGTGACCGCAGTCGTCCAAAAGTGTCACCTGACAGTCAGGATGGACCTTCTGCATCACAGACGCTCCCGAGACATCGACCACCTGTGGATGTGGGGCGGATAAAACCGTTCTGCTGTCAGACTATTTTATAAACGGTAATGTACTTTTGTCTTGTTGACTACTGTGTAGCTACTGTCTCTGCAAACGCATTCCTTGTACAGTATGAACTAGGGTTTTATATATTTCCTAAATATTTGCCCTAAATATTATTACAAATACTGCCAGGTTCTGTTTGGCTCATTGCTGGATATAATTTGACTGTTTACTAGTAGTAAACAGTTCAATGACTGGAAGTACTACCTTTAGTGGTACTTTTAGTTTCAGTTTTACAGGGAGCCCAACATATGGTGGATGGATAGTTCAAGGGACTGTCAGTAGACTTACAGTATATGCCTTCCAAGTAGTGGAAGCATACCGTTCGGAATATAGGCCTATTATAGTAGACCCTAGTAGAATGTCGTCCATCTACAGTAGGTCCGTGCAGAAGTACCTTTGTTGACATTCACCCTCATAGCTTATTGGTGATTATGAAATGGGATTAAGAACTGGGTTTAACTGAGAAACACTTTATAGAATTGTTTCCTCCTGAGATCATTTTATATCATCTGCATTTGGTGGTCTGTTTGAGCTGCTGTACTTTCGCTGATGATAACTCTGCACCTCCCGCACATCGGTTTGATAATAACACTTCATGAGAAGTGTGGAATACCAAAAGTTGTCATCGTCATTGTGTGCTTTTCAATTCTGATGAATTGAAAATGGTGGACCGTATTGTAAACAAGTGATATGCTTTACCAGTGTGTCGTTCCAGTTCAGCTTCCCGTAGCTTTGTTTAGTTGGCTCGACAGCAGATTTAAACCGTAAAGATTATGACATTTTGTGATTGTACAAGTCTGCTGCAGACAGTGCTGAGCCAATCTATCAACGCTATGGGAAACAGAACCTGAACAGGAAACTCAGGACTGTCTACAGTTATGCACATACAGAGACTACAGTATATGGACGGGGATTTAACAATGTGCTTTGTTACCTTGTCGTGTTTGCCCCAGATCACCTGGAGGGGAGCTGTGATCAGGTGCAGGTTGTCCTGGAGAGAATGACGAGATCTTTCTCCTACAATCTCCAGAAACGCTAACATGGACACAAAAACACAGAAGTATGCACACAAAGGCGCACACACACACACACACACACACACACACACACACGCGCGCACACACACACAAATTGTAGAATCCCAAGAAAACATAGTATCAGCAGTAGTACAGCATTTAGTATGTAGTAGGCCTAGTAGCAGTAGTAAGTAGCACTCACCTTCTCTGTAGAAGTCATTTAGTATGTAGTGGGCCTAGTAGCAGTAGTAAGTAGCACTCACCTTCTCTGTAGAAGTCATTGTTGGGGATCCGTTCATCAATGAGTCCCTGTAGAATCTGCAAACAGCAACATAATGTAATCCCGCTGCTCTTTAAACAAACAAATAATGTAAACGCAATGCTGTAAATAGGCCTGTCACAATTATTACATTATCAACTAATCACAATTTCCTGAGATAATGCATTTGAGAGTGCATGGTCATTTTGCTAAACATAGAAAAAAAACATTGTAGATCGGCTATATTACGCATTTTTAAACTAGAGGTGCGGGCCGCTATGCAGCCCTCACATCTATAGAGTTCTACGTCTCAATCATGGTGTCGAGGGCTTTGTCAGAGTCTCCGTGTTCCTGTCAGCCATTGCTCAGGGGTATTCTTGAAGGGCGCTATAGCCCCTCCTATAGAGGCTACAGCTGTTGTCCCCACACGTCTCAATATTTGCCATTGACAATGAACGGAGAAATTACGTCAGAAATCCGCTAAATATGACGGAAATTACACATTAAACGCCATTGACATTGAAGGGAAAACGTACGTCATATGTAAATGAGCAAATCGGCTAACCAATCACATGTTGGTGGGGAGCCCTTGGCCAATAAGGGACCACCTTATGTATCTCATGTAGCAATGGCAAATGTCCGCTAACATAAATTGATGTACGATGACAAGAGCGCCCCTCATTTCACACGGGTGTGATTTTTAAAATAGCAGATATTATGCAAGCTCACAGCACGACATCACACCGCAATACCACTGCTATAAGAGACCACCTTAAAGCTTACCAAAAGATAAATAAGTTATTTTAGAGGCGCTATAAAGCGTCGCAGTCCCACTCCCTTTCATGACGACGACAGGCCCAGGAAATAATCCCCTGTTCATTTTCCCCATGGACATTTCAAAAATAATTCATTTAAAGATCTGTGAGCCTCGAACAAAGCCAACTCGGATCGTGACAAGACATGACAACAAGCACAATATTTTGGGACCAAACAAATAATTTACAAAGAAGAAAAACAACAAAAAATATGTAACCTGGCTTTTGTTTGTCGTCATGATTTGTCACGATCCGAGTTGGCTTTGCTGGGCCTGTCGTCGTCTTGAAAGTAGAGTATAGTTGTAGTAACAGCAGTAATATAAATAGAAATAACAGTAATAGAACACAGTAATACCTTCTAGTAATTGAGTTTCATTAGGTGGGATGTATTGTAGTACTAGTAGCGCCAGTGTAAGGTAGTAGTAGTAGTCAAACTCCTTCTCACCAAGTAGTAGTAGTACTAGGAGTACCAGTGAGGTGGTGATACTTATAGTAATAGTGGTAGTACTTGTAGTAATACTGTAGCCTACCTTCCTGTAGAAGGCTTTGTTGGGGATCGGTACGTCAATGATTCCCTGGATAATCTGTAGAAGAAAACGGCAAAATAATGTAATCACACTGCTCACGTAAATACGCTTGCGTTGTCACACCGCGACTTCTCAGAGCAAAAACGCAGGTCTCATTGAAAATGAACTATAAGGCGCGTTGTATCGCTCCCCGTTTGCAAGGCCCATTAAGGTTCAAGGTTGTACTCCCATTCTGACCTGAGATCAGATTCATACGAGGTTTCCACTGGACACACACTGGTCCTGATGAACCCATTCTGACCTGAGATCAGATTCTAGAAATGTCAGTCGCTCTTCGATTTTTCAAAAATAGCAGACCTACAAGCTCGTATCGCGCCACTCGGTGGTGTGATACGAGCTTGTAGATCTGCTATTTTTCAATAGCTAAAGCATAACATGATGCTGACACCAAAATGGGTGCCCGTTCAGAATGGGTTAATTTGTGTACAGGTATATATAAGAGTAAAACGTATTCTTTGCAATGCAGCAGCATAGATAGCGATATTAAAGTATTAAGTGTACCAGTGAGTAGATATAGTACTAGTGGTAGTAGTACTGTATAGTAACACTGTACCTGTCGAGGTATTTTGAAGCGTACGTCACAGCAGAGCGTCAGCATGTCTTCCATCTCTTGTGGTGTGGACGGGATCAGAGGAATATCTTGGACGTCCTGACTGTTCTCTATCTCCTTCATTCTCTTTATGAACACGCTCTCTGTGGGGGCATCCAACCCTGGGACGAAATGCAAGAATCAACATTTGCCTGATGAAGACCCAGCAGGTCGAAAAACATTGCAAATTGTTGCCTCTAAATAAAGTACGTCTCATGGAGCTCTAGAAACTAGTGTGCGGATGTTCTGTCTCTACATATTGGACACTTTGAGGTGTAGTGGAGTAGAAGTAAAAGTATTGGAAATTGGAAATACCTCAAAGTTGCGCTTAACCCAATTTGGGGGCGGGAATCCCTTTTGGTTATACATTATGGTTACGTCATAATTTAGCTATTGAAAAATAGCAGATCTACAAGCTCATAGCGCGCCACTCGGTGGCGCGCTATGAGCTTGTAGATCTGCTATTTTTTTTAAATCGTGAAAATGTGGCACAAATTTGGAATATATAAATGCAGGGCGCTATATAAATGCACCATTTACCATTTTGATTGGATGACACAGGTTGAGTGAATACAGGTGAGCTGTCTGGGGTGTTAAGGCTCATACATAGTCTGGATTTTCGGTGGTGGGGTGACCACCGAACATGACGTCACTGAGCCGCGGTGAAGAGCAAACCACCGCCACCGCTCCAGCCCTTCTCTCTGTTTTTTACTCACCACGGTGGTCAGCTCACCACCGGAGCGGTGGTCACCTCACCACCGAAAATCCAGACTATGAATAGGCCTTTAGTGTAGTACCTGCCGGGCAGATGAGGGTGACTCCTGACAGGTGAGCTGTCTGGGGTGTTAAGTGTGTAGTACCTGCAGGGCAGATGAGGGTGACTCCTGACAGGTGAGCGGGGAAGCGGGCAGCGTAAACCCCCGCTACGTTCCCTCCCATGGACGTACCGACCAGGTGGAATGGACGTCTGTCTAGACTGACGCTCTGTACAAACTACACACAGACAAACACGCGTCTTAACTTCATTCTATTACATTCTATGACCATGAGTGCTATTAAAAAAAACCCCGAAAAGGACCATAACAATATTAGTTATTATTACCTGATGTATACGTTTGACTTGTCCCTCTATGCAGTAATCTTCAGCATTTGTCCTGCTGGTCCCTTCATGTCCAGGCATGTCCAAACACACAACATGCTGGCTCTTTGGTAGGCACTGTACACAAAAACACACCGGTGTTATTAGTATTCCAACTAATCTAGGTTTCGATGTTTACCCGATAACCTAGTTTTCTTTGAAGCACAATTATCTTTGCGCAGAATTTCATGTTATTTCTTTCTATGTTGCCCTTCTGTAACATACTTTGGAGATTATTGCACTTCTGACCATTTAACAAGTCTGCTAAAACAGGGCTGGGCAACTTTGACGATGGAGAGGGCCACTATAGTTCCACTATCAACAAAAACACCCTGAAGACCTTAACAGGAGCCCTCGTACAAGGTTTCTTTGACTATGCATGCACCTCTTGGTACCACAGCACCTCAAAGGCCCTTAAAACAAGGCTCCAGACCTCCCAAAACAAACTGGTCAGGCTCCTACTTGGCCTCACCCCCCGAACCCACCTCACCCCTGCCCACTTTGACAGGCTGGGATGGCTTAGGGTCGACGACAGAGTACAGCATCTTGCAATGGGTCTGGTCCACAAGATTCGATACACCACCAAGATACCCATGTACCTGTCTAAATACTTCCTTAATGTAAACGAAATCCACACCCACAACACCAGAGGGAGTGCAACAAACCATGTACAACACAGATTCGGCACAAACAAGGGACTAAATTATTTTCGCTCCTATGCCACCAAAATGTGGAACGCCCTACCAACAGTCATTAAGACATGTGAATCCCTTGACTCCTTCAAAACCGCTCTCAAAGGGCACCTACGGATGGCTGCAATTCGAAACTGGCCCCCGTAAAATCTGAATCCCCCACACCCCCCCCCCCCCCACCCCTTTTCCCCTCACTGTATATGTATCTTTTCCCTTTTTGCTTCCTATATGATGAATTCCTGTTCTGTTAGAAGTGTCTATTTGTATGTCTCTAAATGTTTTGATGAATTGAACAATGTGGACCCTGTTGTAAACAAGTGTAATGCTTAATTGGGTCGTCCACTCACAGTTAACAGTCTTTGTATTGAGTTTGTGCTTGAAATGTACTGTAATTCTGCAAACTGTTAATAAATATTTCAATCAATCAAAAAGAACAAACACACTCACTCCAGAGGGTCACATACTGTCATACAAAAATAGCAGATCTACAAGCTCAAAACGTGTCGCACTGCGACACGTTTAGATTTTGTAGATCAGCTATTTTTGCTATATTCTAATTGAAATCCTGAATTATTATTTGTTCTATTGAATTGGAATCCTGAAAACATTTAGTTATGTTATCTTTATGAACTAAACACAAATACATTGGACAAAAAAAGACAATAACATTTTAATACTATAGTCATTAAGTTACATTATATATATATACAAAATTGTTGCGATACCTTGACCATATAGAGCCACATGTCTTTGTTCAGTGAGAAGCCATGCAGTAGCAGGACCGAAGGTGTGGCGCCCCCTGGCGTCCCACGGTGGGAATAACAGAACCTGTACTCCCCGCAAGAAAGATAGTCTACTTTCAGACCCAGCCTGTGCCTCGAAAGCCTACGACAGAGGAGAGGAGAGGAGACAAGAAGGTGCTTTTACGATACGATACAACTTTATTGTCAGCTTGCACTGAAATTTGTTTTGCGTCCATGACTTCACCGTAAGAAGATACAGACAAAGACCTACACAATACATTACAAAAGATACATTACGGGACACAAATCACAGAAGCAGACAGGAACAAGAAAAATAGAACATATCCTTACCGATTTGTTTGCATAAATTGTGCATTACATTCACACATATTCATGCAGAAGAAACCATGCAAGGCACGAACCTGCGCATCGGGAGCAATTAGGGTTCAGAGTCTTGCTCAAGGACACTTTGACACTGCCCGGGTTAGAACTGGGAACTTTGCTGTTCCCATCCGGCCGCTCTACCGGCCGCTGACTCTATACCCCTGATTCGCATTCAGTTGTACCCATTCTGACCTGAGATCAGATTCATACGAGTTTTCCACTGGACACACACTGGTCTGATTAAACCCATTCTGACCTGAGATCAGATTCTAAAAAATGTCAGTCGTTCTTCGATTTTTCAAAAATAGCAGACCCTTAAGCTCATATCGCGCCACTCGGTGGCGCGATATGAGCTTGTAGATCTGCTATTTTTCAATAGCTAAAGCATAACATGATGCCAACACCAAAATGGGTGCCCGGTCAGAATGGGTAAAGGGGATATTTCACTTTCAAGAAAACCTTTGGTCATTAAATCGTCTACTCAGTCTTATGTGAACACCCCAGACAGTTTCCAAGTTGCTTCAGTCAGTATTTAGATATTTGATATTCATTTTAGCTGCCCCGCCCCCTTCCTATATACAAACCCATTATAACTATCATACTATAATAAGTACAGTACTTAAGTAAAAGTACTTAATTGCCACCACTGTAACTGGTAATAAACACAGTAGGCTACCTACCAGTTATAAAGCTTGATGACGGCAGCAGGCCAGAACACAAAGGAAATGATGAAAACCAGGATGGGGAGCGCAAGGGTACTTCCTGATAGCATTAACATTGTAGCCAAATCCAAGTCCATCATTCCAGGCTCCTTTAAGGAAAACACAGTGGATATTAAAACAATAATAATTATAGTCACGGGGCAGCCTGTGCCCTAGCCCCTCTCGGGACCTTAACGGCTTCCGCGCCACAGGAGATATTCGCAGCGGCATGTATGGGTACTTATACTTTACATATTCAGAAAGCCTCACAAGGAAAAACGTCGTCACAGAGCGTGGCTAGGGGTTAAACATGTTGTTTATGTTTAAGAATGGCTGTGTACCAGGTGGCATGGTAGTAGTGCAACAGGACCCCATGGACTGGGTCGAACAAAATGTCAGAAACTTCAGTACCATTGGGTTCTGCTTGGAGGGCTACCTGTGCCCCATACACACACGCTTTGATTAAGGACATTGCATGCACACAAACACAACACACAGCTGCATCCAACTATTAATTTAGACCACCAGGCCGTTTGGAAAGCAACTGAAGTGGGTATAGTGGGGCAGACAGGGCCTAACATGATCTAATGCATCTAATGCCATGAATGCATTCACAATTTATTCACAAATGATTCAAATGATTCACAATGATTCACAATGATACAAATGTTTCATAATGGTGTACGTGTACAAATGAAATGATACACAGACTTGCATGGTAAAACATTCAGTTTATTGTAACCCGTGTCTGTTTAGCTCTTTGTTTGTCACCTGTATTTTATGGCCTCTCCAGTGCTGGCACTCTTCTGAATGAATCTGAACTGCTGAACCAGAGCAGGACTCAACCACTCAGTTTAAGAAGGGAAGGGGAAGGTGCCAAGTACTGTTGAGGAGTAGGGGTGTTTCACAATGTGGATGAGCAAAGTATGTCTACTATCTTTTGAAATGAATGAAAATCCAAATTATGTATAGTCTAAAATAGAACATCTATTTGATCGGTTAGTTATTCATATTCATCTGATATCTGTGAGCTTGTAGATGAGCTAATGGGAGTTAATTGGTTCTCTGTTTATGGTAGGATCCTCTCCTATAAAAGGGAAACTGCAGGCATGCAGATCTGACCCACTCATCAGTTGTGCTCGGGCGCCCAGTGAGAGAGAGCTGCCAGGGCCCTTTTAAAATGTCATGGGCATAGCTAGCTAGTTAGCTAGCTAGTTAGCTAGCTAGCTAGTGCAGTTTCTGTTCACAACAATGAGCCAAACACGGGTTACAATAAACGGAATGTTTTTACCCTGCAAGTCTGTGTATCATTGAATAGTTCTCCTGGTGGAACCACTTCCCCTGCTGGACAACATTTGCATTCAGGGCCCGCCGCCGTACCAAAGTGATACTTCAACTGAATTGTCACCCAGCCTATTAGAGCCACACAGTATTTAACAGGAAAGTGTCTGTTAGAGCATACAGTAGTATAGGCCTATCACCAATATCCCTATGTAATAAGGTTGCAACTTTTAAGTAGCTCTGGATAAAAAAAAAAGTCTGCTAAATGCCAAAATAACAAGTCACACTCCCTCAGTACACGTTTTTTATTTTATTTAATAATCTCTCAAGACACATTGAATCTCCGCAAATTCATTCAAAGGAGGGAAAAAAAACGTTTTATTTTTTTGCCGGTGCAATCTGGGCCTGGGGTTCCCCCAGATTGCACCTTTGGTAACACAGAATCTGCCGAAGAGATTTACTTTAGGTAAACATGTATACCTTTGGCAAGACAACAAATCCAGCATGGCCATTCAGAAAAGGTTAACCCATTCTGACCTGAGATCAGATTCATACGAGGTTTCCACTGGACACACACTGGTCTGATTAACCCATTCTGACCTGAGATCAGATTAAAAAAATGTCAGTCGTTCTTCGATTTTTCAAAAATAGCTAAAGCATAACATGATGCTAACACCAAAATGGGTCCCCGTTCAGAATGGGTTAACCCTTCCTCGTCTGGTTCTGACAGACAGGTAGTGTGTGCAGGCTGGGTGGTGTGTGATGATAATCCGGTTGAATTATTGGCTACTGCGGTGGCGGGCCCGGGAGAACAATAACACGACACGAGACAGTATCACGCTAAAGGTTCACAAAGTTTATTACACACAACAGGAACATACAGTATATAGTGCTGGATCATAATGACGTGACAACAAGATATGAGATAGAAACGTGCCATGATAATGACTAATGCAGCAGGGCTGACCTTGCTAGCGCTGAGATATGTCTCTTAATTGTAGCCTATCCATAAAGTAGGCTACAGTACAGGCAGTACACAATGCATATCAAGTTCCAGTACACAGACTAAGATGGACTGATTATAACACCTTCACTGGCCCATTCAGCAAACTTAACCCATTTAGGACTGACACCAGATTCTTCAAATGTCTTCAAAATCCTGACAGTTTTCTGAAAAACCTATGTTTCTGTGTCAGTCGTTCTCAAACATTTCCATGTCAAGGACCCCCAGAATAAAGGATGGTTGCATTAACAATTTGTAATTGGTAAATTGGTAATACATTACAGATGATATAATCACTATTGTCAACAGCATATTGTGGAGGGGTGTTGTCCTTTTTCTTTTTGACTGCTAGTTGTGTATTGTGTTGTGTTTGTTTTTTTTTCCTTTTGTGTAAGTCATGTGTATTTTGTATGCTTTATTGTAAAAGTCATTAAAAAACTTTGATGACAAAAAAAGGACCCCCAGAATTATCTGTATTTGGCCACCGACCCCATCTGAAAATATGTTGTTCCAGGGACACCCCCCCCCCCCCCCCCCCCCAGAAGCAAGGATCTTAGTTAAAAACGTTCGCTCTGAAAGAAATATTCAAAGATTTGCAACACATTTTCACGATTTTTCAAAAACAGCAGACCTACAAGCTCATAGCGTGGCACTCGGTGCCGCGCTATGAGCTTGTAGATCTGCTATCTTTCAATAGCTAAAGCATAACAATGTTTAAAACACCAAAAAAGGTTCCCGTCCAGGCTCTTATCAGACTGATAATAAACTACCGGTATCAGTACACCTCATGGGCAAAACTGAATCCATTCTTACAGGGTCCAGAATTAACCTCTGCAAGGCCAAAGACTTCATGGCCAAAGTGAGTGACAATGTTATCACAAGGAAAGGAAATTGATTACCTACCCGGGTTGTATTTTAGAGGAAAATGTTTCCAGTGGGGAAAAATATATGTCAACAAGTAATCAGGAAAGTCAAAGAACAAGATTTTTTTAGCAGGATCTCCTTGGTGGTCAGTAGAAATACAGTGAGGACACTAGCTGGAGCCAGGGATGTGCTGGGCCCATAATTCAGCCCGGGAAGTGGAGGCTCTCTAGGCGAAACGAAACACAGACGAATCAAGGGCGTGTGAGCGCATTTTAGGTAACTTTAGGCCCTACAGTGACCTAGAATCATTGTCCATGGATGTCATGTTTATACCTGCCACAGAAGACAGTGCTGCATTGTTTTACACAAAAGGTTTTTTTTTTAGTAGCTCAGACAATGTAATACTTCCTAAGGATAATATGAGCATCAAAACAATATTTTAAATACTTTTCATTAGCACATGCATTCCATATTATTCCATAGGGCTGGACCACACATGGACATATATCATCAACGTGCAACAGAAGCAGTAGTTCCTATTGAGTGAAAGATTCTTTATTTATGAAAGAAATACAATATAAATAAATAAATATAATGTTTTAAGGCATATTTGTCTTATTAGCCAGGGATCCTTTTAAAATATTTTTAAAAAAAGCTACAAGGAATTAGCAATAAAGATTTTAAAAATGCATTAATCATTAATAAAATAGGGTCAACAAAACCCATCTTAACAATACAATGACATTAGTTTTGTGAATCTTCACTAGTCTAGTGTAGATTCTGTAACAAACATTAAATGCCATTGAATGGAGAATTTGTGTCGCGAATCGGCTTTCGGTATGTCGGTGGAAACCCTCGGCCAATAACTAAGGTATGTTTCAGGGTCGGTATGAGGTCAATAATTGATTAGAGCTTCACACAGGTGTGACTTTCCTACAAGGAGGGAGGAAAGCTCACACCTCCCAGTTGTCCTGAATGTAGGAAGACAGATGAACCCATTCTGACCTGAGATCAGATTCATACGAGGTTTCCACTGGACAGACACACACTGGTCTGATCAACCCATTCTGACCTGAGATCAGATTCTAAAAATGTCAAGTCGTTCTTCGATTTTTCAAAAATAGCAGACCTACAAGCTCGTAGCGCGCCACTCGGTGGCGCGCTATGAGCTTGTAGATCTGCTATTTTTCAATAGCTAAAGCACGACACGATGCCAACACCAAAATGGGTTCAGTTCAGAATGGGTTAATACCATGACCGAGTGTGACCCTCGTTGTAACCAAGTTGAACGTTTCAACCCGTAGAGGGCACTGCAACACTAGTTTGTGTGGTTCCTCGATAGTCTAGTATTTAAACGCATCACCTCAGATTGAATAGATAGAAATGGTATCTTATGATCATTAGCGAGTACTAATTATATTAAAAGTTTGAATGCTACTTTAATAAACACATTTGGTACATCATATTGCCTGAAACCTTTTTTTTAGTGATACCCCTTACCCTAGACGATGAGGATTAACATTAAAAAAATAAGTCTGATAGTCTGATGAAGAGCAGAGGCTCGAAATCTCACATCCATGGTATAAACTTTAAAGGAATCATTAAATAATTTTGGACCATCATCCAGTGTGCGGACCTTATCTTTCTTCTTTATTATTCTAACCTCGGCACGGCACATGGTTTTCATGCTTTATTGAGCTTTTCTGTAACATAAAAAAAAAAGGCCTTGACATTTCTGGAGAAAACTGGTCGCAAGAAGACAGCTTGAAATAATTGACATGAACTTGATTTTGAGTTTATTTAAAAAGGATATACAAAAAAAACAGATGGAGTAGAAATCTACATCAATGACAAAAGACAAGCAAGCAGAGATTGACAGCCAACATTTTAGCATCCCTCTCACACGGATGATAACAGCTCATTTATGCTTTGTTGAAACCAGTGCTGCTCGCTGAAGCATAAGTTGGTCAGTGGTTCATCGCGGGCGGGCCTTCGAGGACCCCCCCCTGGTACTGCTAGATAGAAAACTAGCAGCACTATAGTTCCCACAGGACTGCGTTAGGTGAATAACACTGAGGGTGAATGGTCAAGTTCAGCTGAGTGCATTTCTAAGCATTCCTATTTACACCTGTACAACAGCTCACAGGTCAGTAGCAGGCGAACAGCTAGGCTACACATACGTTTGTTCTGTCACACTAGGTCAGATTATCGTCGCTTGTAGTCGAAGCAGCAGCATGACGATAAGACACATAGACACATATTGAATGTTGCACCCGGTGGAGATGAAGTCCACTTAAATTGGAGGATTTAAAAAGGACCCTTTATCTGTGGTTAGTTCGTAGCATGTTCTACCACGGAGCTGTGACGCACCATAAACGGGATTGGCATTTCCTTTATGGCGAGTCTAGCTTCATTTGCACTATTTAGGAGAAAGGAATACGGCAACATAAATGGGAGCGTAATGTTTCCGTGGTGCATGGAGGCAGACGTCTGTATTGCCTTGCTACTTGTTCTAAAACACAAACGTCTACATAGGAACAGCTCTACACTCTTTGCTCGTACTGTATTGCTCAGGTCAGAATATAGCTCAGTATTAGTGGAAGTACCCTGGTTGGATATGGGAGGCCCATGACAAAAACCAAGACGGCACCCCCAGGAGAAGACCAAAGTAAAACAAAATAATTGAGAATTTAAAGCATCAAACACATAAATATATACCGCATTATGCATAAAATCAAACATAACTGTAATTGCATGTTAGAGGAACCTTCAAAAAGAATAAAGTGCAACTTTGAGGAATACTGTGATTGGAAAGTCTACCTTGTTTTTTTTGGTGTGGGGCGGGGGCGGGGGGGCATTAGAAAGAAAAGGTAGTTTGGTTTGATTACCTTCATTATTTAAATTGCAGAAACACAAACAAAGAAATGTTAAAAATAAAAAAAGAGAAAACGAACAAAAACTAAAAAAAACTCCCCACAAAAACAATTAATCGTTATTAGAGATGGAGGGCAGCTTGACCCAACAGCCTGGAGGGCAGCCAGTGTGGGTCATCTTGGGCAGAGAGGAGTGCTTTCTTGAGTCCACTTTGCCGCCAATGGTCAGCTCACCATCAGGAGTCAGGACGTGGACGGGGCAGTTTAATAATCACCCAATGATACAATGACTCATCTGTTAGTGGAGGAGAGAGAGAGAGCAAAAACAAAAAAAACCCACTGTAGCAGAGAGAGTATAGGAGATCTGCTCTATATAGAAAGTTCACAGCAGACTCTCCCCTTGAACACCAAACACTCCGTTACCCTCAGTCATTTTGCTGCCCCTTGCCTGCCAATCAAAGGGTTTTTACGTTTCCCCCGGGCGCGTCCTGCCAGGCATCATGTCCAAAGTGCTAAAGGTAGTGGATCAGTGTGCTGGCCCGACACACCCCACAGGCGCACAGATCTATCGCCGGGCCATTGTCCCATAGTGTGTTCTGGACGGCTCTGTGGTGGTGGTGGTGGTGGTGGGGGGGGGGGGGGGGGGCCTCTGGCGGTGGGGGGCCCTCAGGCGGTGAGTTTCAATCGTCCTGCAACAAAGCAGAGTCAGAGGCAGGTCAGCTGTGTGCGCTGTGTGTGCAGGTGGCGACAGCGTTCCACAGCATTAGCCAAGTCCACACACACACACACACACACACACACGCAACCCCAACCCAGCCACAAAAGCAGCAAAGATGACAAACAGAGGCCCATGCACGTTATCACAGCGAGAACAAGGCTCCTGCACTGTGTATGCTGCTCACTCACTCACTCACTCACTCATCGCTGCTGCTGGTCACAAAATATATTCTTATGCCAAGTCAGCACCTTGTATCTGTTGTGGTACAAATGAAGTCCAATGTTGGGCCAATGTCGCAAATGAGAATAATGGATTAATAAGCAAAAAAAAAACAAGATTCGTTGATCCGTTGATGATGCACAAGAATCCACCAATCGGATTCAACTATGTAGGTTCTTGGTCAGGGACACGTGATTTGGAAAGGTACGGGAGCAGTTGCCAAACTCCGCCCCCCTGGGGAACCACACCGGAATCCAAACCGCACTCATTTATGTTACTATACTTAGTTGTTACTTTTTAAACATTAATTGTTACTGACTGTCATGGGTGCAAACGGTGGGTGCGGTTTTGGATGCCAGGGGGGCGGGGTTTGCCAACAGCTGCCGTACCTTTCCCAAATCACACGTGAGGCGTACCGTACCATACAGCACGCTGTGGTCTGTGCACCACTGGGAAAGGCAGGGAATGGGTCTCAATTGAACTGAGCCGCAGAGGCACATGCAAATACATTCTTTGTGTGATGTGAATGAGCCTTCTGGAAGATATAAGAATACTTGAACGCGCGCGCGCGCACACACACACACACACACACACACACACACACACACACACTCTTACGTCTTAGGCCAGATACAAATAAGCATACAAATAAGCATTCAACCACATACTGTATACTCCAAAGTCAACACAAGACACAAACATGTACAGTACACACAAACATGTACAGTACACACAAACGCGCACACACACACACACACATTCTTAGGTCTTAGGCCAGATACAAATAAGCGTTCAACCACATACATCCAAAGTCAACACAAGATAAGACAAACATGTACGGTACACACAAACGCTCGCGCGCACACACACACACACACACACACGTCTCTGTCCGACCATGTGCCATACATGGCGATTTTGCAGATAGACAAACAAAGCTGGGGGCGGGTCCATCTGGGTTAGGAGGTGGGAGGTGTTAAGACAGGTGGGTGACGTCGTGGGCACCGGGCCACCATGCCATGCTGAGCGCTTCCATGCCAAAGCTAACCAAATGTTTAAAACCCCAACCTACCTGCCCACCATCCACAACCAATGGGCTGGCTCTGTCTACCTGTCTGTCTGGAAACCAATCAAGTGAAGACCACAGAGTTACCTCACAGGAACTCAATGGGTGTAAGCACACCTGGGATTCCATGCGCTGCCAACAGCCGCTGTCCGCCTTCCGGGTTTTTAAGACAGCTGGTGGATGGAAATGAAGCTCCACCCACGTCGGCCAGATTCCCAGGAAAAGCTTGCCCACGTGGGTGGAGCTTAATTTCCAGCCACCAGCTGTCTAAAAACCAGGAAGCGACGCCGGGCGGACGGCGGCTTTTGGCCGCGCATGGAAGCTTAGGTGTGCCTGCGCTGAATGAGTGGATGGATGTTTGCTCGTACATATAATCAAGTCTCACGTTTGCGTTACAGTGCAGTGTATGTACAGTAGGTGTGTACAGTATGCGAGTGGTGGGGTAGTAGGGATGCACAATATATTGACAAGAAATGAAATTCACTAAATTTGATAGCCGTTACGTTTGCAGTGTTAAAGGGTCTTTGTATGCGTGTCTTTCCAGGTGCTACTCCCTTCCCTCCTCATTAACCAATGCAGTGAGTAGAGGAATTACTGAATGGTTTGTTAGTGTTAGAACAATGGCAGTGATTTGGTGGATAATTATTAATATCAAATATTAGGCTCATGAGTCTTTTGCATGTTAAATGGTGCATTTATATAGCGCCTTTCTAAAAAAAATAAAAAATAAAACATTCAAAAACATTCACACACGAACTATGCGAGGCACCAACCTGCTTATGGGGAGCAGTTAGAGGTTAAGTGTCTTTGCTCAAGGACGCTTCCAACAGGTCCAACAGCCAGGAGGAGCTTGGGGATCGAACCGGGACCCTTCAGATTCCAAGACAACCACTCTGCCTCCTAAGCCATTGCCGCCCCCGATTGTACATTACAAAAACAGTAACACACAGCTGTTTTTGACCATAATGCCATGGGGATTTTTGCACACAGACAAACACGGCTGTTAATGGAAGTATTTGCATCTCTGTTCCCATCTATCCTCCATATACAGAGCTGCCAACCTGCACACATTTTGTGTACCAACCACGCAATTCTAGGTGTCTATACACCTATAATTGCGTGGTTGGTACACAAAATGTGTGCAGGTTGGCAGCTCTGCATATATACTGTACACTACAGTCCAACATGTTCTACCCTGCTCCTGAACTGCTGCCTGTGACCCCTACCATAAGCCCTCAATGGGGGTTGGGTTTTTGTGCCAATTCCCTTATTTCCATCGAAATAAGTAGTAAAGTGTGCCGCTTGGGGTTCAATTTTTGAACGATGGAAATAAGCGAATTGGCACAACACCCCAATGCCCCATTCAGTTCAATCCAATTCAATTCATTGAGGGCTTATGGTAGGGGAAATGGCCAATAATGCACTTTTGCACAAAATAACACCTCTTTGGTGGGGACGTAACGACTACAAATAAAGGTAAGAAAGCCTTCTAGCATGGAATTCTCCTTTAAAGCTCATTGGACTTGAGTGCCTGCTTGGTGAAATTTAACTTTCAGATATTATTGCCTAGATCATGTCACTGTGAAAATGAATATTGTACCATCAGGTCATCATGATATATTGTGCAGCCCTAATGAGCTCCGATATGACTGCCTAGTCTCTCGCATACGGCCAATCAGGTGAAGAAATCAGTGTTTTTGGCAGAACATTTCTATTTTAGTCGTAGTCTCTTCGATGGTTCATTTAGTTTTAGTCACATTTTAGTCACCTGGAATGTTTTAGTGTTAGTCTAGTTTTAGTCGACTAAATATCATACGATTTTAGTCGACTAAATCTAGTTGATTTAGTCGACTAAAATGTATCTTGGCGGGCCTTGCCCTTGATGCCGTTTCGACTGTTCCGACTGTTTTTTTTTCCACTTGCATGCAACTAATTGTAAAATGACTTATACTGGATCTCTTGTCCACTAGTCCCTTCCTAACATTTTAGTCTAGTCTAGTCATCATAGATTTGTTTTATTTAGTTTCCATTTAGTTTTCGTCAGTGGAAAAAGGTAGTCAAACATTTTTCGTCTTAGTTTTAGTCGACGAAAGGGTTTTATGGAAGATGTTTTTGCACACAATGCTAGTAGTTTCACAACTAAACAACATTCATGCCTGCCCCTCAGCTTCTGTTGAGACATTTCATGAAAATATCATGAAAAGAAAGAAGTGGTCTAATGTTAACATAAGCCAAAGTGGTCTATTCTACAAGCTCTCAATGTGTCACAGACTCATTGAGAGCTTATAGAATAGACTACAGTCACAGACTCATTGAGAGCTTATAGAATAGACTACAGTCACAGACTCATTGAGAGTTTATAGAATAGACTACAGTCACAGACTCATTGAGAGCTTATAGAATAGACTACAGTCACAGACTCATTGAGAGTTTATAGAATAGACTACAGTCACAGACTCATTGAGAGCTTATAGAATAGACTACAGTCACAGACTCATTGAGAGCTTATAGAATAGACTACTGTCAGAGACTCATTGAGAGCTTATAGAATAGACTACAGTCACAGACTCATTGAGAGCTTATAGAATAGACTACAGTCACAGACTCATTGAGAGCTTATAGAATAGACTACAGTCACAGACTCATTGAGAGCTTATAGAATAGACTACAGTCACAGACTCATTGAGAGCTTACAGAATAGACTACTGTCACAGACTCATTGAGAGCTTATAGAATAGATTACTGTCACAGACTCATTGAGAGCTTATAGAATAGATTACTTTGGCTTATTCACTTATGCTTAGATAGAAGAAATGCCTGACATCTCCAGAATCCAAATGACTGAAATCAGTCTTTAACTGTAATCCATATGTGTACCTGTAGAAAGCTGTGACTGAGACCTGTCATAATGTGTGTACCTGTAGAAAGCTGTGACTGAGACCTGTCATAATGTGTGTACCTGTAGAAAGCTGTGACTGAGACCTGTCATAATGTGTGTACCTGTAGAAAGCTGTGACTGTGACCTGTAATAATGTGTGTACCTGTAGAAAGCTGTGACTGAGACCTGTCATAATGTGTGTACCTGTAGAAAGCTGTGACTGTGACCTGTCATAATGTGTGTACCTGTAGAAAGCTGTGACTGTGACCTGTCATAATGTGTGTACCTGTAGAAAGCTGTGACTGAGACCTGTCATAATGTGTGTACCTGTAGAAAGCTGTGACTGAGACCTGTCATAATGTGTGTACCTGTAGAAAGCTGTGACTGTGACCTGTCATAATGTGTGTACCTGTAGAAAGCTGTGACTGAGACCTGTCATAATGTGTGTACCTGTAGAAAGCTGTGACTGAGACCTGTAATAATGTGTGTACCTGTAGAAAGCTGTGACTGTGACCTGTAATAATGTGTGTACCTGTAGAAAGCTGTGACTGTGACCTGTCATAATGTGTGTACCTGTAGAAAGCTGTGACTGTGACCTGTCATAATGTGTGTACCTGTAGAAAGCTGTGACTGAGACCTGTAATAATGTGTGTACCTGTAGAAAGCTGTGACTGAGACCTGTAATAATGTGTGTACCTGTAGAAAGCTGTGACTGAGACCTGTCATAATGTGTGTACCTGTAGAAAGCTGTGACTGTGACCTGTCATAATGTGTGTACCTGTAGAAAGCTGTGACTGTGACCTGTCATAATGTGTGTACCTGTAGAAAGCTGTGACTGAGACCTGTAATAATGTGTGTACCTGTAGAAAGCTGTGACTGAGACCTGTCATAATGTGTGTACCTGTAGAAAGCTGTGACTGAGACCTGTAATAATGTGTGTACCTGTAGAAAGCTGTGACTGAGACCTGTCATAATGTGTGTACCTGTAGAAAGCTGTGACTGTGACCTGTCATAATGTGTGTACCTGTAGAAAGCTGTGACTGTGACCTGTCATAATGTGTGTACCTGTAGAAAGCTGTGACTGAGACCTGTAATAATGTGTGTACCTGTAGAAAGCTGTGACTGAGACCTGTCATAATGTGTGTACCTGTAGAAAGCTGTGACTGAGACCTGTCATAATGTGTGTACCTGTAGAAAGCTGTGACTGAGACCTGTAATAATGTGTGTACCTGTAGAAAGCTGTGACTGAGACCTGTCATAATGTGTGTACCTGTAGAAAGCTGTGACTGAGACCTGTCATAATGTGTGTACCTGTAGAAAGCTGTGACTGAGACCTCCTGCGGGTGCTGGGGGTCCTGGAGGTGGAGGACAGGGTGGAGCCGGCGCTGCTGGCGCGGGAGATGGGCAAGGGCACGGGGGTCACCGGGGGGCTGTCCAGCTGAAAGAGGTTAGAGGTAAATGGTGCATTTATATATAGCGCCTTTCTCCAAGGCGCTTTGCATTCACACACACACACACACACATGCCAATGGCGGCGGAAACCATGCTAGGCACCAAACAGCACATCAGGAGCAATTAGGGGTTCAGTGTCTTGCTCAAGGACACTTCGACACCAACTCTGGGGGAGCCCACAGGGATCGAACTGGCAACCTTGCGAGCCACTCTACCCCTGAGCCACCACCGCCCCATATAGGTAAGCAACATGTTCCACTCGCAGTATGTTCCCCCCCCCCCCACCACACACACACACACACACATATACGGTGATTACTTACTTGAAAAGGGGCAAAGCAAACAAATACAGCTAATTGCTATAAACACATAACCGTTTCAACTGACAATGTCGTGTCAACGAATCACTAAAAAGACATGTCTATATTTGACATTATAAAAATGTTAAAATGAAATTAACCTTTCACGATGGTCGACACAGCTCTGCATGGTCTGATTTCATCATTTGATGTTTGTACGTGCGTGCGTGCGCGTGCAAGCTGCTAGGAAGCTTATCTATGGTCATGCAGAAAGACTCCCCACCACCTACCCACCATGGTCCAGCAATGATTCATTTCTGCATGGAATTGCTGCTATACAGGTGTCTGTATACAAGCTGTGTGTGTGTGTGTGTGTGTGTGTGTGTGTGTGTGTGTGTGTGTGTGTGTGTGTGTGTGTGTGTGTGTGTGTGTGTGCGTTACCTCCACGCTGTCGTGTGTCGGAGAGGAGGAGGTGGAGGAGTTCTCCTGTCTCCTGTAGGATACGTTGGAGGTGGAGGAGCCCAGCTCGATGGTGCGTACGCGCTGGGCGAACTTCAGCGAGCACACCGACTCACTCATGTTACTGACCAGAGGAGATACCTACAGCACAGGAGAGGCGGAGCGAGAACAATCATCCATTTGTGGGGCTAAATGTTTTATCTTCTATATATAGTCTAGCTGTGTAATATACTCTGTATTTACTGTATACTGCTGCTCGGTTTCTCTGCTTATACCAAAATATATTATATACATTTCATGACATCTTTTTATCAGTCAAACGTTTCATGACCATGTGCATATAGACCAGTACTGTGAGACTTTGGAGACCCAATTTACAGCCATTTGACAAACGCAATGTGGAAATTGCATGTCTTGACAGGTGCATAGTGCTGGCATGCACTCTACCACTAGTTTCAGATTTGAGCGAAATCCGTCACCTCAACCAGCCTCATTGGCAGAAGGACATGACTGAGAGATCCCATTCTCTTTCAAATGTGTGCAATACCAGTGAGCTAATGTATCCATCAACAACTAATGTTGATTCCCCCTGTCTGATGAAGAGCCGAGAGGCTCGCAACGTCACTTCCATGGAGTAAAGGAAACATTAACCCCTTTTGGTGTTTTAAGCATTATGTTATGCTTTAGCCGTTGAAAAATAGCAGCTCATAGTGCGGCACTCAGTGCCACACTATGAGCTTGTAGGTCTGCTATTTTTGAAAAATCGTGACAATGTGGCGCAAATTCTTTGAATATATTCTCTTTCAGAGCAAACGTTTTTAACTCAAATCTTTGCTTCTGGGAGGTCGCTGGAACAACATATTTTCAGATGGGTGTCGGCGGGCCAAATACATATATTTTTTCAGGGTCCTTGACATGAAATAGTTTGAAAACCACCGATATAGAAACATGGGTTTTTTTTCAGAAAACGGCCATGATTCAGAAGACATTTTATAGAATCGTCCTCAGGTCTAAATGGGTTAAATAAACGTATAACGCATTTTAGGTGGGAACCCCTTTTGGTGTTAGCATTACGTTACGCTTTAGCCATTTAAAAAATAGCAGATCTACAAGCTCATAGCGCGCCACTCGGTGGCGCGCTATGAGCTTGTAGATCTGCTATTTTTTTTTTAAGTCGAAGAACGACTGACATAAAAACACAGCTTTTTCAGAAAACTGTCATTTTCAAACAGACATTTTTATAGAATCTGATCTCAGGTCAGAATGGGTTAAAGTTTTGGACCATCATCCAGTGTGCGGACCTTATCTTCCTCGTCTTATTAATCAAACCTCTGGTTTTCCCAGTGAGTATATGGAACGTCCCAGTGCTTTACAACATCGTGCTGCTGTTTCTTTGACCTTTGACCCCTCCTCACCTGCACCATCATCAGCGTCTTGCTGTCTCCGCTCAGCGAGTCCTGCAGCAGGTAGGTGAGCCGGGAGTTCCTGAAGGGCACGTGGGAGTGTCTGCTGCGCAGCGCGTGGATCACGTCCCCCAGCGCCGACAGGGACTTGTTGATGCACTGGGCCTCGCGCAGGCGGCTGCCCTCCGCCCCCGACTTGGCGATCCGCTCCGAGCCGGCCAGGTCCACCAGGTTCAGCTTTCCTGCAAAAAAGCGAGCGACACACAAAAAAAACGCACACGTCGGGGGACAATTTTTAGTCTAACCCCCGTTTAACCCCATTTCTGACCTGAGATCAGATTCTAAATCCTCTTCGAAGTCCTGACAGTTTTCTGAAAAAGCTATGTTTCTGTGTCGGCGGTTCTTCGATTTTTCAAAAAATAGCAGACCTACAAGCTCGTAGCGCGCCACTCGGTGGCGCGCTATGAGCTTGTAGATCTGCTGTTTTTCGATAGCTAAAGCACGACGTGATGCTAAAACCAAAATGGGTTCCCGCCGCCAAATGGGTTAACCCATTTAGGCATGAGGTCAAAAAAAAAAAGAAAAAAGTTCGCTCTGAAAGAATATATATTTAAAGATGTGTTGCCGCATTTTTACGATTTTTCTAAAATAGCAGACCTACAAGTTCGTAGCGCGCCACTCGGTGGCGCGCTATGAGCTTGTAGATCTGCTATTTTTCAACAGCTAAAGTATAACATAATGCTTAGTTAAAACACCAAAAAGGGTTCCGGCCAAAATGGGTTAAGGCACCGACGTCGAAATTAAAATGAATACTGAATAATAATACTAATGTTGTTTAAAATATGTTAGAGAAAAATGACAATGTACAAAGGATAGGCATTAATAAGCTTTGAGCTTCGGCCTATGCCTTTTCCATCACCTATAAGAGAGTGTGAATATTTAATGTAATGATTTATGTTACACTGTTGAATTGATCGAAATAAACTAAACTAAAACTAAACTAAACTATCATTAATTCTTCCGCCACCACCAGTGTATTTCGGTGAAAACCCTTATTTTGAAGTCCAAACGGGACCCGAGATCGTCTTTTCTTTCACCCGGAAAATACATTTTGTAACCGCGATCATCGGTTCTTTAGTTATGGGCCGTTTAATAAAGCTTGTTTGGACCAAAAAACGCAATCTGGGAAGATAAATGTCTTTTTGTAAATCTCTTTACATTGAGGTGAAGCAGGCTGTGTTTTCACTTCCGGTTTCTATCTGTCGCCTAGCAACCTAGAGACATTCATAATGAATGAACGAATGAATGCAATCAACAGTATTGTGTTGTCCAGTGGCGTGCACAGATAGACACTAGGGGGTGCTAGAGCACCCCCTGCCCTTTCCCCTCTGGACAGCAATGTGACCTTTTGAAGAAAAAAAAAAGGGCACATTGCACATTTCTTGTACAGTGTACACTGTACAGTACATGGACCATGGTGACATTGATCAATTATTGATAAAAAGCTTCTAATATATTATTTATGCCCCAACATCTATAAATCTCACATATACCTTGGTATGTCTGTCCAGTGGATGAGCTGTACATATACCTTGTGTGCGGTGTCTGTCCAGTGGATGAGCTGTACATATACCTTGTGTCTGTCCAGTGGATGAGCTGTACATATACCTTGTGTCTGTCCAGTGGATGAGCTGTACATATACCTTGTGTCTGTCCAGTGGATGAGTTGTACATATACCTTGTGTCTGTCCAGTGGATGAGCTGTACATATACCTTGTGTCTGTCCAGTGGATGAGTTGTACATATACCTTGTGTCTGTCCAGTGGATGAGTTGTACATATACCTTGTGTGCGGTGTCTGTCCAGTGGATGAGCTGTACATATACCTTGTGTGCCTGTCTGTCCAGTGGATGAGTTGTACATATACCTTGTGTGCCTGTCTGTCCAGTGGATGAGCTGTACATATACCTTGTGTCTGTCCAGTGGATGAGTTGTACATATACCTTGTGTGCAGTGTCTGTCCAGTGGATGAGCTGTACATATACAGTGTGTGCCTGTCTGTCCAGTGGATGAGTTGCACATATACCTTGTGTGCGGTGTCTGTCCAGTGGATGAGCTGTACATATACCTTGTGTGCCTGTCTGTCCAGTGGATGAGCTGTACATATACCTTGTGTGCCTGTCTGTCCAGTGGATGAGCTGTACATATACCTTGTGTGCCTGTCTGTCCAGTGGATGAGTTGTACATATACCTTGTGTCTGTCCAGTGGATGAGCTGTACATATACCTTGTGTGCCTGTCTGTCCAGTGGATGAGCTGTACATATACCTTGTGTGCCTGTCTGTCCAGTGGATGAGCTGTACATATACCTTGTGTGCCTGTCTGTCCAGTGGATGAGTTGTACATATACCTTGTGTCTGTCCAGTGGATGAGCTGTACATATACCTTGTGTGCGGTGTCCAGTGGATGAGTTGAAGCCAGCCACGGTGATGATGAGGAGAGCGTGTGAGCGAGAGCTGTGTTCATTGAGGTTGGTGCAGGCCGTGGCCCTGTTCATGTGACCCAGTTCGAACACCTGCAACAAGAGGTCAGGGCCAAAAGGGCAGGCTTTTGTTCAATGGCTGACCGTTAATGCTCAATTCATCATTACACAAAACAAAAACAGAAACGCGCATTACAAATGCAAACCTATGCAGGCATAAACCTACTTGAGAACAATGAGCCTCATTGGTGGACAATTGGTAATCGGACGCATAGAAACAAATCCCTGCTTGGGCGCATTCCAGCGTTGCGTTGGAACGCAACAGCACTGCTTGGGCACATTCCTCCTTCCCGCTGGTACACGCAGCACTTTTAGCCATTTGTGCTTGTATTAAATGTATTATGGTTCATGTCATTTTACTTTTAGAATTAATTAATTGTACATGAATGTGTCTATTATTTATTATACAGTCTCTTACTATTTCAATTTGACTATTATTTAAGAATTATAGAAAGTCTGACTAATGTAAAAAGAAACAAATTAGCAGTAAGTAATGGTACAAAAATAATAGGATAATAGTAAAAAATCTTTCTGAGGGACAGCACATGAGATGGAAGTATTTACACAAACTACGATAATTCAATACAGCCATGCTCACAATAGATAAACACCATTTGAATAATCTTTCTGTTAAAATGACCTGTAGATGTCAGCTAGAGAGACCGTCCAAGCTGCTACCAACACCGCTTTCCCAGGCAAAGCAAGAAGGCTCTGCACATTTACATTTACTTATATATATTTCGCAGACGCCCTTATATCCATTCTGACCTGAGATCAGATTCATACGAGGTTTCCGCCGGACACACACTGGTCTGATGAACCCATTCTGACCTGAGATCAGATTCTAAAAATGTCAGTCGCTCTTCGATTTTTCAAAAATAGCAGACCTACAAGCTCGTATCGCGCCACTCGGTGGCGCGATATGAGCTTGTAGATCTGCTATTTTTCAATAGCTAAAGCATAACATGATGCTGACACCAAAATGGGTGCCCGGTCAGAATGGGTTATATCCAGAGCGACGTGAAAGTCGAGTTGAAACGTTAAGTGCCTCAAAGAACCTAGGAGGATGTCAGGCAAACATGCGAGCTAACTAAGTAGAATTCTCAGTGAGATATACAGAATAATGCCTAATTTATACTTTGTCATACAAATGTGTTGCTCTGATCTGAACTGAAAAATGTGTTGTTGTTTTTTCAGTCAACACCACAACAAAGTATAATTTGGGCTTGACGTGTTACGACGTGTCGGCACGTCATAAGCAATCCAACCCGACGGGGTGCTTAGCGCATTTTACATTATCAAACGAGAGAAGAATATTCAGAATTTCTTTCTTTTTGAGTTGGCCTCCAAGGCCACCATACTCTTCGCTCCGCGGTCCCGGGGCGGTCACTTCCCTGTTTACCGCTGCAGAAAGAATCCCTCGTATCTCCTATAATCTAGGGCGCTCTACGTGGTTTTGATCAGATGGATATACTTTTTTTTTTTTTACAGAGTAAAAGCGACCATATCTTCCTGGCACCCCCGAGCTTCTATTTTGAAAGAATCCCGGCGCCGATTGTGTTTAATAGTATACCCATGCTTAAGAATCCTGCAGCCCATATCTAAAATGGATTTGCGATTGGCATTTATTATTTTAATTTAAATCGGAAGTCTGTTATTTCATTAATCAGAGTGTGTACTGTTGAGTGAGTAGGACACGGTCATGCTCATTCATTTCCATGCTTAACAAATGGCTCAGTGACCTCTCACATCCTGCAGATGGAGCCCTTTTCATTCTGGCAGAGACAAAATCCAGATGCAAAAAAAAGGACTCATTTTTACGATGTGACTGAAGGCTCAGAATGGTTTCCCCATTTCCTGACATCTTTTCCAAGAGACTGTTCAGTGGAACTTCAGCTCAATTATGATGTCAAACTTGTCTTTAGTCGACGTGGCGAACATCATAACATGTGAACGTACCCTGTTGATGTCCTCTGGACTCTGAACAATGAACTGGCTCAGTCCCGGGACGTAGAGCTGACCGCTGCCGTCTGGGTTCATCTTGATGTCCAGCTTGTCACTGGGGTTGTCCCCCAACAGGTTCCTGTTGGACACACAACAAAACGCACATTAGGAAGAACATCATTAAGAAAGACTGGTGAGTCAGGTGCTCGTCCAAAGTTCAAAACAGCCCATCAGTAAAGGTTTGATGTTTGACCAGGGGTGTCATTTGGGGGATGGCAACTGCCCACCCCATAGTATTCTCATTTAACCTTGAATTCAGTCATTTTATATCCATCCACATTGTCCCCAAGTCTGACTCAGTGTTGTTTTTGGCAGCAAGTTTTGATTTTAGTTTTAGTCACATTTTAGTCACAAATGTTTTAATGTTTTAGTGTTAGTTTAGTTTTAGTCGACTAAATATCATAAGACTTAAGACGACTAAAATCTACAGTTGATTTAGTCGACAGAAATGTTGGCAGGCCTTGATGGCGTCGTAATGACTGTTTTTACACTTTACACTTTTTACACAAATCTACAAGTTCACAACGCGTCGCGCTGTTTGTTTAGTTTCCATTTAGTTTTCGTCGGTGGAAAAAGGTAGTTGACGAACATTTTTAGTCGACAAAATAAACACTGGTCTGACTCGCAGAATTTATATCAGGACTGTTATACTGTCAAATCCATCAACAGAACATGCCGACACACGTGTTGGACTGTTAAATCCGGAGAGTTAATTTAACCCTGAGATCATAATAATGGACCCATAAGGTCCCCTCTCAGATCGTTCTGTCGCAAACCTCCTTGGCTGGAACTAAAGCTTACGCAGATGTTCAGAGGTTATGCAACATGACAGAGGGAAAAGATATACTTTGTACTCAACAGATGACCGTGGATGTTTAGTATAATCCGTCTGTTCACAGGAAAATCCCCCCCCCCCCCCCCCAACACACGCAATGCGTTTCCTTGCCAATTTCATAATGTTTCAACTATGAGCGCAGCAGGATGACCTTGACGCACATCAGACGGTCATTTCACATTATTAACAGACCATGAATGGATGCCAGAAACAGCAGGCGTTCTCTCTCTCTCTCTCTCTCACCGCAAGGTCTCGTTGTATATTTCCACCATGCTGACTGTGATCTTGTAGTCCCAGTCGGGCGTTTTCTCAGTCACCTCGGAGAAGAGCAGGCGGAGAGCCCTCTGGTTGATGCCAGGGTCCGCGGCCACGCCCTGGAGGAATGGGGGGAGGGGGGGGTGTTAACATGGCACGTGTCCTCAGACATGAGTCAGACAGCAGGCGTCGCCGCTCATGCGTTTCATTTTCTAATTGCATTTCCCCAGTAGGCCTGTCACCAGTGGCGTGCACAGACACCATGGTGACATTGATCAAATTTTGATAAAAAAAACACTTCTACTATATTATTTAGGCCCCCCACAATCTAAAGCTATGTTTCTATGTCAGTGGTTCTTCGATTAAAAAGAAAATAGCAGACCTACAAGCTCGTAGCGCGCCACTCGGTGGCGCGCTATGAGCTTGTAGATCTGCTATTTTTCAATAGCTAAAGCACCAAAATGGGTTCCCGCACCAAAATGCGCTGCACAAGGTGCCCTTTTTTTTAGTGCCTGTCGTAGACATGCGGAGAGCAAGTTCAGTCAGGAAACCTCAGCGCCGTCGCTGCCGGCCCGTTATTGGGCCACCTCAGCATCACGCTCTCATCCACATGATTCACTCAGCCAATCACAGACTCACTCCATCTTCATAGCGGCTACTTAAACTAGAAGGGTTTGCACTCCTCCTCCTGCTTCCGTGCTTGCTGCTGCTGTATCAGTGCGCTGCCGTATGCAAACCTTGCTGCGCACCCTCCTCCACCCCAGCTACCACCTGTCGTTTTGGATCTAATGTTTAGGTACGGAGTCCCTATGGACGGGACTGATGCGCTTGATCTGAGTACCTAAAAAGCAGATCCAATACATCGCCAAACCATAAAAAACATATTGCTCATCTTATATTCAATAAATATATATTCCATCCATTCTTGAGTTGTCCTGACTGAACTGGAACGCGAGCGTACAGCTTACCTCCATGGTGTTTAAACTACAATGTGAGCGTACAGCTTACCTCAATGGTGTTTAAACTACAATGTGAGCGTACAGCTTACCTCCATGGTGTTTAAACTACAATGTGAGCGTACAGCTTACCTCCATGGTGTTTAAACTACAATGTGAGCGTACAGCTTACCTCCATGGTGTTTAAACTACAATGTGAGCGTACAGCTTACCTCCATGGTGTTTAAACTACAATGTGAGCGTACAGCTTACCTCCATGGTGTTTAAACTACAATGTGAGCGTACAGCTTACCTCCATGGTGTTTAAACTACAATGTGAGCGTACAGCTTACCTCCATGGTGTTTAAACTACAATGTGAGCGTACAGCTTACCTCCATGGTGTTTAAACTACAATGTGAGCGTACAGCTTACCTCCATGGTGTAGGTCTTTCCTGAGCCGGTCTGACCATAGGCAAAGATGCACACATTAAAGCCATCGATGCAGGAAGTCACCAACGATTGCACCTCCTGGAACACCTGGTGGAACATGGACACGTGGAACAAACCGAGCGGAAACATTGTTATCTCCATATTTCAACTTTCTATGTTTTTCCGTACATTAAGTGTTACGAAGTCACGAAATTACTTTCCACACTCGCGACACGTTTCTAGCTTGTACATCACTTATTGTAGCCTCTTTTTTTTTAATACTTTGAATGTTCCAACTTCCTTTTAAGGTTTTGTGCCATTTTCATGCATTCTCTAATCTCTATGTGAAGCACTGTGATCTCTGTTCTGTGGATGAAGGATGCTACAAAAGATGTATTATATTCAACGAGTATCTACAGTATAAACCATTATTACATTTTACACTCACTTAACACGAAGCCCGCCAGAAACACAGTAACCGTAGATAGTCTAGCAGCCCCGCCAAAACCGTAAGCCTACGTTTTCTAATTGACAGGGCGGAGAACTCTGAACTGTGCGCTCAGGGTGAACATGACCCAGATCATGATGAGTATGTCAGGAAGGTGTTACACGTGACTGACCTCTTCCTGTGTAGCCTGAGGTGAGAAGACTTTGTCGAGATCAAAGGTCATTAGTTTGCCCTTGTTTGAGAGGTAGAGCACAGCGTCGTCCTCGGAGTCAAAGCTGACCATGTTTTTGGCATCGGCGGATTCCTGGTCCTGTGGGCACACGGGCCGCACGCGACAGAACACCCTGATGTTACCTGGGAAATGGAGCACAGGAGTTCACCACGTGTCGTCAAACAGAAAAGCCTCCCGTTGTCAGAGAGGTACAGTAAACCAGTGGTTCCCAAACCTTTTCATGTCAAGGACCCCCAAAATGATACTCATTAGCCCCCATTTGAAAATGTATGCAGGGACCCCCATAAGAGAAGACTTTTACGGCTCCAGCAGTGATTTTCAACCATTTTCATTTCAAGGGCCCCCGGTTTGACCTGAATTAGACTACGGTGCCCTATATATATTGTTTTATATATATTTTATCCCACAATTTTGTAACCCATTTTTCACCCCTGTGTCAATTATCTAATGTGATCCTGGGCTCTACACACCCTTCGCCAACCTAGTCCCCATATATGGGGGACATGGGGAGAGCAACGGACATGAACTCATGCTTCCTTCATGCCTGAGTGTCCAAGTTGCTCCTTTACACCTGACAGGGGGGAGTTTCCCTGGTTGGACGTAGTGCGTGGAAGGAACACGTTATTCCAACCAGTTCCTTTCCCCTCCATCAGGCACCCCGGCTGGCCAGTGCCCTATTTAATGGCATTTATATCTCTGGGACCCCCAATTTATATTGTAAAATCAATGTTAATTTAACTCTGAGAGTGTACAAATGTGTTCAATTTTTACACTCCGAGTTACAGACCCATAAGGGTCCATTTGGTAGCTATAACTATCATTTGGCTGGGGACCCCCTGGAACTCCCTCGAGGACCCCTAGGGGTCCCGGGGACCCCAGTAAAGCTGCCATAAAGCTGCCATGTCTCTTACCTTTGAGGCGTACCAGCTCGTTGTGGCATTTCTTCCTCAGGTTCATCTCCCTCTTGTATTTACACAGCAGCTCCTGGTTGGTGCTGCTCACCTCGCTGATCACCTGACAGATCTGAGAAGATGCAGAACATCAGTACACACACACACACACACACACACACACACACACACACACACACATGTATATATACAGCCAGATGGCAGGACTTTTGTTTTGTTTTGTTCGTTTTCTGATTGTCACAGTGGAGAGAGATGGGAAACAAAGAGCAGCGGAGTGACCAGCTGTAAATGGTCCGTCTAGCCTAGAGTCCTAGAAGGTAGCTCTACTGTACTGTGTCATCTACACAGTAAAATGAGTTAAATGAACACTAAGGATTTTACCGTGTACAGTATATTAACCCGTTTCGACTTGACGACGATTCTACAAATGTCAGTTGTTCTCAAACATTTTCATGTCAAGGACCCCCAAAAATATATTTGTAATATATACGAATATGCACAAATTAGACGTTGGCCCCACCTGGTGATCAGAGGTGGGGCCAGGAAATGTAAAACAGCTGAACACACTGTTTTAGAGGGCTCTCCGTTTTCTTTTACGTTTGTTTTTTGTATTATTATTATTTCTTCTGTTGTTGGTGTTGTCATTGCTGCCAGTTCCCACCTGAGGTTGTGTGGGAGTCCTGACTGCTCCAGACCGTATTGAAGAACTGCCAACTTGCATAATGTCTTCATACTAGGATTCAGGTCCAAGATCTGTAAGATGGGTCGAGTGTTGGTCGTGTCATATCCTCCGAAGACGAATACACGATCTCCCTTCAAGGCAACACCACAATAACCCATCGGGAACTTTCCCCTTGGGCTGAACCTTCGTCCAGGAGAATGTCTTGCAGTTTAATTTCCACAGATCGCTGAAGTAGCTTCTCAGACCAAAGCTGTAACCACCCAATATGTACAGCTCTCCGTCATAAGCAAAGGCTGAATGAAGACAGCGTCTCTCTGGAAGCTGTGAGGAAGAAGGCGTGCTCAGCCAGTGGTCGGTCTCCATGTCAAGCACACTGATGTTGTCGTGGTCCTCATCCCCTCCGTAGCCCCCGAATACAAACATCTTTGTCCCGATGATGGTGGCAGAGTGGAATATCGAAACGGGAGGTGGTGGAGTTCCTCTGGTGTTAATTAAAGACCAGACCATTGTGACGGTGACCAGCTTGTAGATGCCATTTAGTGTATGATCCGGTGAGCACGTTCCATCCTCCATAGATAAACATGACCTTCCCAGATACACAGGCCGAGTGGCTGAACCTTGCCCCCGGAACAGTCCCAGAAATGTTGTGCTTCGACCATCTGTGGCCGTCGACGTCAAATGCATAAAGAACGTCATTGTAACAGAAGTCCCCCGTGTAGGTCCCCCGTGTATAGGCATCCTATATTATCTTGTAGTTCACCGCACCTCCCCAGACATAGACGCTATGTTCAATCAGAACGGCTGTGTGGCGCCAGGACGCAGGGGGGACCCCAAGGGGACGTCCTTCCCCCTTTCCACTCGTCACCGGAGGCAACTTCGTCCAGCGCGAGGACACAGAGTCGAAGACGTGCACATGGATCTGATCCACGTCGTGGCTCTTCCCGTCATAGAGCCCACCAAAGAGGTACACCTTGTCCCCTGCTGGCACGGCGGCAAAAGCAATTTTTGAGGATTTGAGATCAGATTCATACGAGGTTTCCGCCGGACACACACTGGTCTGATGAACCCATTCTGTCTTGAGATCAGATTCTAGAAATGTCAGTCGCTCTTCGATTTTTCAAAAATAGCAGACCTACAAGCTCGTATCGCGCCACTCGGTGGCGCGATATGAGCTTGTAGATCTGCTATTTTTCAATAGCTAAAGCATAACATGATGCCAACACCAAAATGGGTGCCCGGTCAGAATGGGTTAAAATACTCTAGGCCTATATAAAAATAGCTCGCACTAGTGCTGGCTGCCTAGGTTAGAACCCGCTGCTGTGCTGTCCCGATTAGAACTTAACCAGGATGCTTTAACCGACTCTATACATCCTACCCTTGAGCAGACAACCTGATATTATACGTTGCTTTGTCGTGATGACTAGGCCAATTGTATGACTCATATAACAAATTTGAAGTTTTATTTGTATATTACCCACGTAAAAACCCCAGGAAAGTGTTTCTTGTCCGCCAAACATCATTAAAATAAGATCTGGTGGCAAAAGGGGCGAAGTGGCCCTTTAAAGAGAGTCAGAACCCAGCTCTTCAATGTATCGGTTGGATCCGTATCTGAGAAAACAATGCATCAGGACTGTTGTGTGACTCACCTCTTGTTTGGCCTCGGTTATAGCTTTGTCCAGCATGAAAGGGAAGTCCTGCACTTGTCTCTTCAGACAGTTGTAGTCACAGGTCAGCGTGCGGAGGGCAGGCTGCAAAGTCAGCAGGTTCATGCGAACGCCTGCAAAGGCACACAGAGGTTGTTGCCGCAGCACTGCATAGGGCTCAGATACAAATCAGTGTCACGTACAGTACCAAAAATAACATTTACAGGCTCACGACACGTCGCTCTGAAACGTGTTGTGAGCTTGTTATGTTCGGTGAGCGACAACCACGGGGAAAAAAAAATATCACACTGCCACTGATTAGTGATCAGCGTGAAAGTGCACTTTCATTCTAGTGTTGATTTTGGCTGCACATTTCTATTTTAGTTTTAGTCATAAGTCTCTTGAATAGTTTTCACTTGGTTTTAGCCACATTTTAGTTTTGTATTAGGATTTAGCCTTCCCTCCCCAAATTATTAAGTCCTTGTGACATCAGAAATGTCATACAATGTAGCTTTAATAATGCCATTGCTCAGTGCTGTACCATTTCACAGAACACCATGCACTGTGACAAGCTTGTCACATAGAAAACATACACCCATAGAAAACACAAATACATGAACACACTAGTGTTGTTTCCGTCGACTAAAACTAATACATGAACACACTAGTGTTGTTTCCGTCGACTAAAACTAATACATGAACACACTAGTGTTGTTTCCGTCGACTAAAACTAATACATGAACACACTAGTGTTGTTTCCGTCGACTAAAACTAATACATGAACACACTAGTGTTGTTTCCGTCGACTAAAACTAATACATGAACACACTAGTGTTGTTTCCGTCGACTAAAACTAATACATGAACACACTAGTGTTGTTTCCGTCGACTAAAACTAATACATGAACACACTAGTGTTGTTTCCGTCGACTAAAACTAATACATGAACACACTAGTGTTGTTTCCGTCGACTAAAACTAAGATGAAAAATGTGCGTCGACTGCCTTTTTTCACTGACGAAAACTACATGAAAACTAAATGAAAACTAAGCCATGATGACTAAAACTAAGACTAAATATACTGACAATTTCGTCAACAGCTAAAAACTAGACTAAAATGTTAGTGGACTAGTGGACACGAGATCCAGTATAAGTCATTTTACAATTAGTTGCATGCTGAAAATAGCAGATCTACAAGCTCACAACACGTCGCAGTGTGGGCTTGTACGTAGATCAGCTATTTTCAGCAAGTCATTACTACGGCATCAAGGCCCGCCTAAATACATTTTGTACGACTAAATCAATTTAGTCGACTAAAATCTTATGTTTAGTCGACTAAAACTAGACAAACACTAAGACATTCCTAAAACTAAATGAAAACTAGAAAAAGTGCCCTTCCGGGCACAGGTCTCCACCAGGTTATCCACAGATCCGTGCAGTTAGAGGTAAAAACACTTTTTGGCCAGTTATAGCGCCACCTTGAGGCTGAGTTGAAATTGTTCATGTGGCATTTCGTCCTCGGCCTAGTGGGAATGTGGGTGCACAATTTGACGGAAATCACGCGATGTGTTCATGATTTGCAGCATTTCGTTTGAAACTGAGCACTCCTGTGAACTTTGGAAGGCAATCTTAACCAATCAGGATGGAGTCTGATAAATCTGAAAGACACGTTTCGTTGAATGGCTCTAGAGAGACTGTGTACCAATTTGCGTGATGTTTGGACAAAATCTGTAGGTGTACTGTGCAAAAACTTGTTTTGCACAAAGCGGCCTCCTGGTGGCGCTATAACAGGCCGTTCTGGAAAGTTTGGGGCAGAGGTTCATCGTTGGCATCCAGGGAGTGTGTGTGCAAAATATGGCATCGACCGGGTTAACGGTGGCCGAGATTAGCTGTTCACGGACACACACACGGACACACACACACACGGACACACACACGGACGGACGGAGTGCAAAACATACTCTCCCCACATGCCTTCGGCCTGGTGGAGACAACTATTCAAGAGACTACGACTAAAACTAATATTTGCTGCCAAAAACACTGGAACACACACACACACACACACACACACACACACACACACACACACACACACACCTGCCAGGTTCTCGTGCACGGCTTTCATCTCGCTCTCGGCTCTAATGAACGCCTCCTCGATGACGCGGTTCTTCTCCTCCTCCAGGTTCTGCATCTCTGCCTCCAGCTGGCCCTGGGCTCTCTCCATCTCCCCTTCATACACCAGGATCTGAGCACAGGGGGAAGGGCTGTTGGTAAGCAGCTACAGTGGGAGGACAACACCAATACCAGGCTCACATGTGGGCCTTGTTCGAGGCCCACACAGTGGTAGCACATACTTCTCAACCCTGGCCCATGGCCCACTGTCCACGCACCTGCCTTGTTGCCAACATCCGGCACATACGCCAGATGTTGAGTGAACCAAAACAAATGTTGTGGTAATCACTTACATGCACATAGGACGCCATGTGAATGCAATTAACCACTTGCAACCTGGTGTCCCTATTTTGGACATTATCCAAATTCAAATAATTTCAACATTCAGAAATAGCCCAAAATGGCCCTTCTGTAATCTTGACATGTTTTTAGCTTGCAGAGCATCTATTTTCACTATTGCTCTGTGTGTGTAAGTATAGGGCATAACTTACACAAGATAACATGTACTCATCCCTGAGGGCAAATTCAGGTATGAGAGCAGAAGGGCATTTAAGAGTAAAACGGTCAAGAAATCAAAATAAATAAATGTAGTTTCAGTTTGACTTCTGCATGGGGTCTGGCTCAGAGTCAAAAGTAAAACTGTGAATATGAGACTGAATTCCATGTATTTAATTGTACACGGTATTCAAACCAAACTGCAGTACGGAGAGTTTTGCAAAGATCAGGGTTGAAATACCAGAGATGGACTTTAGAAATAGCTAAGGAGTTGAACCAAGTCAAGAAATCCACTGCTCCCAAGCAGTGTTGATTTTGTCGACTAAAACTAAGACGAAAACTAAATGGAAACTAAATGAAAACTAAGCTATGATGACTAAAACTAAGACTAAATATACTGATAACTTCGCCAACAAATAAAAACTAGACTAAAATGTTAAGGGGGGACTAGTGGACAAGAGATCCAGTATAAGTCATTTTACACTTTCTGAAATAGCAGATCGGCAAGTGTAAAATCAGCCATTATGATGGCATCAAGGCCTGCCAAAATAAAAAATAAAATGGCAGATTACTAAAATCAACACTAAAACATGACTAAAATGTGACTGAAACCAAATTAAAACTATTTAAGGGCCTGACTAAAACAAAAATCAAAATGTGCTGCCAAAAACAACACTGCTCTCAAGTTCTAGCTGCTACAGTATAATATCTGAAGATGAGATTCTGGGCAGGGGAGACAAGGGGAGGTACTCCACGTCACCATAAACCACACAGGACAAGCAGACGCCACACAGGGAAGCAGGGGGCCTGTGAGTGGTGCTGGAGAAAGTACTCGCGTTGTTTTTACTGTGCAGAATTCAACATTTACTTTGAGTTAAAGCACAACGTTTGGAAGTAATTGTGGTGGAGTAAAAAGTACAATATTTGCCTCTGAGATGTAGTAGTGCAGTGGTATAAAAGTATTGAACATTGTAGAAGTAAAAAAATCCTGAAAAGTGTACAGTACTTGAGTAGAGTAGTAGTTGAGTAGTTACTTTACACCGCACAGGAGAGTAGATACAGGGAACTGTTCACATCACATATACAGGAGATCTCACAGGTTTCAAAGGTCCCATGGTCCGAGGGGACAAAGGTCCCATGGTCCGAGGGGACAAAGGTCCCATGGTGGGGGATTTTTTATTTATTCCTCACTCATGGACATTTAAAGGTATAACTGGGTACGATGGGACTTTCTTCATTACCCATGGACATTAAAGGTGGTGCAAGTGATATGTTGTTACATTTTGTTCAAATGTTAAAGCTCTGATTCTGATGTATTCTCCAGCTCTTTAGAGAAAACACTAAACATATTTTATATTGGAAGTTTATTCACTTCCAATGTTTATCCTGTGCCATGTACCGTACGTATGAGATCTTTCATGATTGGATGAAATTAGCATTCCGACTCAACCGTTTACTAAAGAGCAGGAGACACTGGGACCAACCTGGGACAACCTGGAGGGGTTAGGGGGATTGGGGGCCCAACCTGGGACAACCTGGAGGGGTTAGGGGGATTGGGGGCCCAACCTGGGACAACCTGGAGGGGTTAGGGGGATTGGGGGCCCAAGGAGGGGTTAGGGGGCCCAACCTGGGACAACCTGGAGGGGTTAGGGGGATTGGGGGCCCAACCTGGGACAACCTGCGAATGACCCCGGCGTTAGCCCTGCCGACAGCCTTAGAAAGAAGGCTGCAGAGACGGCCTTGGTCCGTCAGCAGCTGTAACCAAATGCATGCAGAGAAAGAGGGGTTAAACTACAGAGCCACGCATGGGGCCCACAGGGCAGGAGCACATCTTCCCATTCTGTAGCGCGAGGCGGCTTGATGTACTGTACTGTACTGTACTGTACACCCCCTGGACATGAGGCTAGTACTGTACAGTATGTCGCAGGGATGAGCGGTCAACCTAAACTCTGGGTCGGGGTCGCTTTCCGTGAGACTTCAAGAACCGTTGGACCAGTACAGAGAGAAACAGCACATCATTTTCTTATTTTTTTAAAAATTAATAAATGTTTTATCCCACGATTTTGCAACCCATTTTTTCACCCAGTGTCAATTATCTAATGTAATCCTGGGCACTATACACTTCCTCTGCCAACCTGGGGGGGGGGCAGCGGACTGACATCATGCTTCCTCCTATGCATGAGGCGTCCAAGCTGCTTCTTTTCAGACTGGCAGGGGGGAGTTTCCCTGGCTAGACGTAGCGCGTGGAAGGAACACGTTATTCCGACCAGTTCCTTTCCCCTCCATCAGGCGCCCCGGCTAGCCAGGGGGAGGCAGTTTATAGAGACCAGGATTACTGTATGTTTTTTGTGAGGGTATCTACCCTAGGGGACACGGGGAGAACATGCAAACTCCACACAGAAAGGCCCTTTCGCCAACCCCCGCCTTCGGGTATGGGCACTGATGACGCGGAGGAGGGAACACGCCCCCCCAGCGGGAATCAAACCCAGGAGCTTCTAGCTGTGAGGGCGACAGCACTACTACCGACTGTGCCACCGTGCCCCAGCACATCAGAAGTGATGGTATGGTATAGCCGTACCTGCGTACGTAGCTGAGTGCAGGTCCTTTGGGACTCGTGCAGCTGGGTTTCCAGCTCTCTCAGCAGCTGTCTCTGGAGAGCCAGCTGCTCGTGCAGAGCAGCATTCTTGGCCTGGGCTTCAGTCAACGCCTTCTGGGTCTCAGGATCTTTGACCTCTACTGTCTGGGTAACGTACTGAGAGACGCACACACACACACACACACACACACACACACACACACACACAACAGGAAAGAGAAGAAACCCTGTTAATTTCACGATAATACTTTTGCTCGTTTCGCTTCACCAACAGGAATTACAATTTAGCAGACCGTAATCCAGAGCGATTTACAATAAGCAAGGTAAATAATCACATACCGGTACTTCGAATGCACTTTGTAAATGGCTCAAGGAACTATAATACCAGGTGAAACATGAACCTAGCATTTGTCTACTCTAAAACAATATGCCATCTAAATCTGTATCGAAACTAGTATAGGATACCATGCGGGTAAACAATGAACCTAGTCTAAATAACGTGCCGACATGAGAATGACTGACCAAGATGTCTCTGCAAGTAGCCATATATTATATTATTATATTATAGCCATATATTGCATCAACCGAGAGAGAAGTTGGAGAAGACTTTTTTTTTTGCTCTTCATTGTATCGTTTTAACCCATTTTAGGTGGGAACCCGTTTTGATGTTAGCATTATGGTATGCTTTAGCTATTGAAAAATAGCAGACCTACAAGCTCATAGCGCGCCACCGAGTGGCGCGCTACGAGCTTGTAGGTCTGCTATTTTTGAAAAATTGAAGAACGACTGACGTAGAAGAAATTTTTTAGAATCTGATCTCGGGTCAGAATGGAAAACCGTCAGGATGTAGGAGATATTTTTAGAATCCGATCTCAGGTCAGAATGGGGTTATAATTTGTCATTCGTCACCTTGACCAGTGAGGGCATGGCGGCCTGCCGCGCCAGCTCCTCCTCGCACTCCCGGAGCTGCAGTCCGAGGGACAGCTCCGCCTCGTCCTGCTGCCGCCTCGACTCCTCCAGCTGCTGCCGGCTGTCCGTCAGCTGACGCGTGGAGTCCTCCAGCTGCCTCTGGAGGCCGTCCACCTTGGACGCCTTTTCCAGGAGCTCACGCTCGAGGTCGGCCAGCCGCCGCTCCCGCTGCCGGGCCTGGCTCTCCCAGCGGGACACCTCCCCGCGCAACGCGTCCACATCCTGAGCCAGAGTTTTTTACCCATGGGGAGATTTAGATTTTGATATCGCACACTGAAAAACAGCCGATCTATCTGCAAGCTCACAATGCGTCGCAGCTTGTAGATCTGCATGCGACCAAGTACACTGTAAATCTGGGAAAAGTATGCTACTGTCAAAAACAAATCCTGTAACACGTTTTTTCACCCAGTGTCAATTAACTATTATACAACAGGTCGTTTCAAGGAAGCAATCTGATTGTTTGAAACGGCCTTCTAGCCGTGGTTCAAACGAGCACCACTCCACGCCTAATCAAAACTCGGCTTTCAAAATTCAGCTGCTCTGTTCTCCCAGAGCGCAGCAAAACTCGGTGGCTAGGCTAGCTAGTTTCTTGAGACATTTGTGGTCGTAGTGACTACATCCGTCATTAAGAAATATATATGTTTTTTTTCAGCGATTTTCTTAGTGTAAAGGGTAACTGTATAATTGCAATATTGCCATTTTGCTTAAATGTAATCCTGGGCGCTACACTTCCTCTGCCAACCGGGCAGCGGACTGACCTCATGCTTCCTTCTATGCATGAGGAGTCCAAGCTGCTTCTTTTCACCTGACACAGGGGATAGTTTCCACGGCCGGAAGTAGCGCGTGGAAGGAACACGTTATTCCGACCAGTTCCTTTCCCCTCCATCAGGCGCCCCCGGCTGGCCAGAGGGAGGCAGTTTTGGAGAGCAGGATTACTGCATGCTTTTTAGGGGACACGGGGAGAACATGTGAGGGTACCTAGTCCCTACCCTAGGGGACACGGGGAGAACATGTGAGGGTACCTAGTCCCTACCCTAGGGGACACGGGGAGAACATGCAAACTCCACACAGAAAGGCCCCAACCTAGGGTACGGGCACTGTCGACGCGGAGGAGGGAACACGCGTCCCCAGCGGGAATCGAACCCAGGACCTTCTAGCTGTGAGGCGACAGCACTACAGACTGTGCTACAGTGCCACCGTGGCCCTACATCACAGTTTGGTGACGTTTTGTAATTTACGTTTCATTCAATAGGGGGATTTAGGCCAGGTGTGACACTGAAGTTAAACTTTCTGTACATTCACATAGTCACGTTCACAGCACACTGACCCGGCTGTGGGGGCAGTTGCTGCAGGTGGAGGCGGAGGCGACGGCGGCAGCGTCTTGGTGGAGAAGCAGGGAGCTCTTGCATGACTTCAGCTCCTGCTTCAGCTGCTCGTTCTCGACCACCAGCAGCTCCAGGTGTTTCTCCAGGTCCGTCGCCCCCTGCAAGCCATGGAGGACAAAAGGTATCAAAGAGGCGTCTTTTTCTTCTTTTCCCCACAATGTCTTTGTTGATTCTATGCTCTCGTTTTCATTGGGGACGCACCGAAAGGGAAACCGAATACCGAATATAGGAAACAGTTGGCCGAAAACCGAATATTATTAATATTATTATTATTATTTTTCCTACCATTGCTGTCATGGCCTCACCTTAAAGCTACCTGATTTATGACAAAATAAATGGTTATGGCAAACGAATAATAATCACTATTATGGGTCCATAAAACATTTATTCAGCACTTTTGAATGCATTAATTACATACACTATTCAGTGATATAATTTTCTACCTATTCAGGCCGAAACCGAATAGGCCGAAAATGCGGAAACCCATTTTGGTGTCGGCATAGCTTTAGCTATTTAAAAATAGCAGATCTACAAGCTCATATCGCGCCACCGAGTGGCACGATACGAGCTTGTAGGTCTGCTATTTTTTTTTTAATCGACTGACATTTTTTAGAATCTGATCTCAGGTCAGAATGGGTTCATCAGACCAGTGTGTGTGTGTCCAGTGGAAACCTCGTATGAATCTGATCTCAGGTCAGAATGGGTTAAATAATAAGATAATCATTCACAATAAGAAACTGTCCCATTTCCACCAGCCTGCATTGGCGGGCGCAGCCCTCTGGGTTGTCGTTTCAGAACTAAGTATGTCACGGTGCAACCAGACACCTGTAGGGAGAGGTGTGTGTCTGTGCCGAGCCTCCAGACCGCAACCAAGGAGCCGTTTGACTCAGTCTGGAGGTGGATTAATGCCACCCAAGCCCACTAAGCCCAGCGAGGAATGTGGTCCCCTAGTGTTCCCTGTCTTTCTGTCCTCATTATTTTAACCCACTTAGACCTTGGGAACGATTCTACAAGTGTCTTCTGTGTCAAGTGTCTTCTGACCTACAAGCTCGTAGCGCGGCACTCGGTGCCTTGCTATGAGCTTGTAGATCTGCTATTTTCCAATAGCTAAAGTATAACATAATGCTTAAAACACCTGTAACCCCCCTCCCTCGCCCTCTCCACTTCCCATCTCACCAGCTCTGAGCGCAGTCTCTCTGCCTCCTGGGTCTGGTCCAACAGCTTCTCCTCCAGCTCCTCCACCTGACGAGTTCAGAGTGGAAAAATGCTCAAAAAATGACAAAACACAGTGCTGATTTAGGCCATGCTATCTACATGGTGTTGGTCCACTGACAGTGAAAACGTAACAATGGTTATCAACACAGCCATCTTTTTAGAGTACATTGTGCTTCAGTATGTTGACAAGCTTCATGGCTTTGGCACCTGCCCACAGTGCCAAAACTACTAGCAACTGGTGTACTGACCATGGTATTACTGTGCTTCACTGACCAGCCAACTGGCCTGACCTGAACCCCACAGGGAATCTAGGTTGTATTGTCAAGAGGAAGGTGTGAGACATAAGACTGAACAATACAAATTAATTTACGGCCGTTATCAAAGCAAACCTGGGCTTCCATAACACCTCAACATCACCACCATGCCACACCCCATTGATGAAATAATTATGTTCAAAAGTAGCCCAGACCAAGTATTAACTGCATACATTAATATACTTTTCAGATGGTCGACATTTCTTGTTTAAAAAAAAAATTGGTCTCGTAAAATATTCTAATTCATTGAGATATTGAGATAGACATAGTTGGAGACATTATTATAGGCTGGATTGAGGGTTATAGTTAGTTAGTACAGTTAGTACAGTTAGTACCTCCAGACAGTATCGTAGACTGGTTTTAGGTGGGTGTTTCTACAGGCTACAGACAGTATCGTAGACTGGTTTTAGGTGGGTGTTTCTACAGGCTACAGACAGTATCGTAGGCTGGTTTTAGGTGGGTGTTTCTACAGGCTACAGACAGTATCGTAGGCTGGTTTTAGGTGGGTGTTTCTACAGGCTACAGACAGTATCGTAGACTGGTTTTAGGTGGGTGTTTCTACAGGCTACAGACAGTATCGTAGGCTGGTTTTAGGTGGGTGTTTCTACAGGCTACAGACAGTATCGTAGGCTGGTTTTAGGTGGGTGTTTCTACAGGCTACAGACAGTATCGTAGGCTGGTTTTAGGTGGGTGTTTCTACAGGCTACAGACAGTATCGTAGGCTGGTTTTAGGTGGGTGTTTCTACAGGCTACTGACAGTATCGTAGGCTGGTTTTAGGTGGGTGTTTCTACAGGCTACAGACAGTATCGTAGGCTGGTTTTAGGTGGGTGTTTCTACAGGCTACAGACAGTATCGTAGGCTGGTTTTAGGTGGGTGTTTCTACAGGCTACAGACAGTATCGTAGGCTGGTTTTAGGTGGGTGTACAGTACACTTACAGAGAGTATTGTAGGCTGGTTTTAGGTGGGTGTTTCTACAGGCTACAGACAGTATCGTAGGCTGGTTTTAGGTGGGTGTACAGTACACTTACAGAGAGTATTGTAGGCTGGTTTTAGGTGGGTGTACAGTCTACAGTACACTTACAGACAGTACTGTAGGCTGGTGTCTAGCTAGAGGTACCTGTGTGCGCAGCTGAACAATGAGCTGCTCTTCCTCTGGACTGTTGAGGCTTTCAACGTGTTGCTTCTGCCCCCGTGGCTCAGCCAGGCTCTGCACGGCCTTTACGCCTACCAAACACACAGCGTTCAGCTTGAGACAACGACTACTACTAGTTTCACACTTTTCTTCCCGATAAATTGCTTTTCCTTTCACTCCACACATGATGTACAAAGAATCACAATTTAATTTCCTATTTTGTGTGTCTTTACCCGGGACTCCCATCATCAACATCAATGTTTAATGATTTATCAAACTGAATTATGTCAACCCAGCTGCAAATTACGTGATGACAGACAGACTTATTATTATGTGCCATCTGACATCCGTCACAATTTGAAATTAAACTTTGCCGATGGCTAGTTTGCACTCACTTGATTGTCCATTTCTATGCTCTTTTTTTTAGCAAAAGGCCAATGCACACCTCAGAAGGCTAGTGACAGGTGCATAGGGCAATAGAGCATATAATGAAAAGGGTATCTTTGAAAACCAAAGAAAAGGTCCCGCAAACCGTCAGACACTTGTCCTGATGAAGGTCTAATCGACCGAAACGTTGACCTAATAAAGAGCAACATTTTGGCAATTGTCTGACATTTCTATGCTCTACCATTGTGCAGCATAATGATGCTGCATTATTCGAGACCACCTAAAAGCAAGACCAAGTCGAGACAGAGACTGAGGAGAGGCGAGACCGGGTCAAGACCAACACCAGAAAATGTGTAATCCTCATGGAGGCCATGATGAGGCTAGCGCGGCAGGCTAGTGAGCAACGCAGCTGCAGTCAATAAAACTAATAATGGGTGTGCTACATTTACATTATAGATGTGCCCAGAGCCATGGGTCTGCCAATGTGCAAGCATTGACAGGAACTGAACACACCCATTTTACACTCGATTACTAGCTACAGCTGTGTTGCTTACAATACATAATATGAGGTCAGTCTCACAAAGCCGGCCATGTTTTTTACCATGCCGTTTTGCCTTGCTCGACTATCTATGTAGCATAGGTTTGCCGGCCGTCCCTCTGAGAGCAGAAGTAGGTCGTGAGTATTTTAATTCCAATAAGAAAGGTGCCCTCGGCAACTGCAACAACTGGCGTGGCATCACCCTTTTGTCCATCGCCAGCTAAATCCTTGCCAGAATTATCGTACAAAAGACTATCAGATGCGACAGACAAAAAAGGAACAAGCAGGGTTCCGAAAAGGTAGAGGATGTGTTGACCGCAACATCAGAGAGCAGTGTACAGAGTGGCAGAGGCAATTGTAACCTTTTCGAGAAGGTTTTCTACAGTATTCACAGAGACAGCTGATGGGAGCATACTACGTTCATTTGGGACTCCAAACCAACTTGTCCTTCTCGTCAAAAGCTTCTATAACGACTTCACATGCCAAATTGTAAACCGTCAACACAGTTTCGCAGTCATAACAGGGGTGAGGCGAGGTTTATTGTGTCTGCACTACTCTTCAACCTGGCCATAGGCTGGGTGATGAGAAGAACCACCGAAGATAAACCGAGAGGCATCAGACTCTCTTCTCACAGATCAACCTGAAGAAGACAGAGCTGATGAGGCTGAACATCCCAAAGCCCTTTACCAATACACATAGATGGAATACATCTACCCACAACAGATCTGTTCACATACAGAGGCAGCTGTCAGTCATGATGGAGGTGCAGGTAGCGACATCACAAGCAGACTCGGCAAGGCCAGAAACGCAGTCGGCCCAGTATAGCAGCAACACCAAACTTAGACTGTACCAGAGCCGTGTCCTGTGTCTGCCCTGCTATACAAACTGTCAACCTTCCACACCAAGGGCACTCATTTCGTACTATTTTGAAAAACATAAAAATTGTTCAACTATAGCCCATTGGTTTTCAACCCTTTTCATTTTGCATTTGAGCCACGGACCACCATTTGATGACATTTAGCCTCTCAGACCCAAGACTAAAGAATATGTCCATGCTGTATTGATGTTGGTACCATAGGACAGATACACTGACAATGATTTAACTCTTGAGAGCATAGAATGAATGATCTATTGACCATTTGAAGACCGCGGCCATCTCGCCTTCAGTTTGGAAGCACTCGTTTTCAGTAATGCAACGTCCTGCTGCCATTGTGCAAATTCAAAACAGGTGGTACACAGGGCGGTTGAGTGATATCTAACGAGCACTTCCAAACTGCAAAACTTAGAAAAAGAATCACCTGCAAGGACACAAAGTAGCTCATAACATGTCTACGGTGGATTTTTAATGAAACAAACACTTTGAGGATAGAAAGAAGAGATAATTCAAGCTTTTTGTACAGCTGTAATGTTGGTGAGTTTGACATTATTTAATACAATTAGACAGGACTTTTCTGTTTGGATGAATGGGAAGTTGCACCTTGTTAGCACCTTGCCATTAACTTATATGGTAAGATGGCCGCGGTCTGCATAATATGGTCCATAAGGGTAACCAACTCCATCATTTAGCTGGGGACCACCTGGAACCCCCTCAAGGACCACTAGTTGAAAACCACTCAACTAGCCGATCTACATTAACCCATTCTGACCTGAGATCAGATTTAAAAAATGTCTTCTACATCCTGACAGTTTTCTGAAAAAGCTATGTTTCTGTCAGTCGTTCTTCGATTTTTCAAAAATAGCAGACCTACAAGCTCGTAGCGCGCCACTCGGTGGCGCGCTACGAGCTTGTAGGTCTGCTATTTTTCAATAGCTAAAGCATAACGTAATGCTAACACCAAAACGGGTTCCCACCCAAAATGGGTTAACACATTGTGAGCTTGTATTTGAACTATTAAAAAGAAAAATCAAAATATTAAAAGAAAGTTTAGGAGTGGACAAGTGGTCGTTTTTAAGTAATTAAGTGAATATTCAAGCATTTGATTAATTTAAAAATGAGAAGCTATGGCAGCTATGGTAGCCAACTTTGGAGAAATTAGCACAAAAAAAAAGGTCCTACGGTCTAAGGCTGTGTCAAGGACGGGTAAGACTGCAGGTGAGACCAAAACAAGACAGAGACTTGTATTGAGTGCTATACTGTAGCACTACACTGTGAAATCACCAGTGTTCATTGTATCCATGTGTAACAGAGACCGGGCACCCATTTTGGTGTCAGCATCATGTAATGCTTTAGCTATTTAAAAATAGCAGATCTACAAGCTCATATCGCGCCACCGAGTGGCGCGATACGAGCTTGTAGGTCTGCTATTTTTTGAAAAATCGAAGAACGACTGACATTTTTAGAATCTGATCTCAGGTCAGAATGGGTTCATCAGACCAGTGTGTGTCCAGTGGAAACCTCGTATGAATCTGATCTCAGGTCAGAATGGGTTAAATGAACACATAGGTATTGACAGAGCAGTAGGCTTCGTTTGTCCCCTCACCGTTAGGCTGTGCACAGAGCAGGTCCTCCTGTGGCACGTCGTGTGGTAGGCTGCTGTCCTCCTGTGCACTGTGCACGTGTGGTAGGCTGCGGTCCTCCTGTGCACTGTGCACGTGTGGTAGGCTGCTGTCCTGTGCACTGTGCACGTGTGGTAGGCTGCTGTCCTGCTCCTGTGCACTGTGCTCGAGACTACTCTGCTGCAGTGTCTGGAGCAGCAGTTGAGAGACCTCTTCGCTGTGCAGACGAGTCTGGAACTCGCACACTTTGTCCTGCAAGGCCTGCAAGCACGCACACACACACACAGGCAGCACACACAGGCAGAGCGCGCACACAGACAGACACAATCCATGCATTAAATTATGTTAAAATACAGGATATCTACATTTTCCTGTTGTAGAACACTATAGTTCCATCACTGCAAGGTTTTAACCACCACTGATTTGATCCATTAAACGATTTTGCACCACAGCACTCCCACAGGGCTCTTTCTTACACCCAACCCAGAGCCATCCAACAGAAGAGTTACAATATGGAGGGGAGCAGAGACACCCAACCCAGAGCCATCTAACAGAAGAGTTACAATATGGAGGGGGCAGAGACACCCAACCCAGAGCCATCTAACAGAAGAGTTACAATATGGAGGGGAGCAGAGACACCCAACCCAGAGCCATCTAACAGAAGAGTTACAATATGGAGGGGGCAGAGACACCCAACCCAGAGCCATCTAACAGAAGAGTTACAATATGGAGGGGGCAGAGACACCCAACCCAGAGCCATCTAACAGAAGAGTTACAATATGGAGGGGGCAGAGACACCCAACCCAGAGCCATCTAACAGAAGAGTTACAATATGGAGGGGGCAGAGACACCCAACCCAGAGCCATCTAACAGAAGAGTTACAATATGGAGGGGGCAGAAACAGAGCGCTGTTCATGCAGCCTGGACCGAGACAAGCTGGAGTTGGAAATACATTGGTTTCAACGAGGGCGGCTCAAATAAGAGCTATTTTAAGCATGTTTGCAACATGACAACTGTTTTAAAGTGTTGTACAGTAACAACTAAAGTCTCTTTAATGTTCATGTTGTACTATTACTACAAAACAATCTAAAATGAATGGATTTAAGGTCATTAAAGCTGGGCTGTTGCCCGGGTCCAATGCATTTCTGCCTACTCCCGGTCCAGGACTGGTCCCAGTTGGTTGTCCCCATTCTCAATAGAAGTCTATGTAGGAGAGCCACCATGAAGTGAACGCAGTTTGCGTAACTCCGTCTAAATCTAAGGCTCTGACCCGACCCAAGCAGACCCGGCAAGCTCTGCTACGGCAACAGGAGCCCACGAAATTCTTGTTGGCAGCACGTGTAATTTTATGATCCATTTTTATTCAGTATTGATCCGATTGTTGTGGCTGTCTGACCAGGTCTCTCTGCAGAATGAGAACCAATGGTCTAGAACATTTTAAAAGACGAAAAGATGGGAGTTTCATGGAAAGCAAAGTGGAAATGTAAGTGTAGAGAGGAAGAGACGGTGTCGCAGGGCAAGAGAGAGGCAGTGTGTGAATGTAAGCGGGCCAGTTTAAATCAATACTCTGATTTAGCAGTGTGATGGGGGCTCGTGTCCAGAAGCTGGACCAGGTCAACTTCGACTCGGAGAGAAGGACAGAGCAATGAAAGGGAAAATGGACTGAAGAATCAAGAGGAATAGAGGGAGCAAAAAATAGAAACAATAAGCAACACAGAGAAGTTGACTGAACCAATTCAGATCTAAGGAGGCATGTCGCATGATATGCAGAAGAGCACATGCCGACCGGCGTGGCTCAGTTGATGCACCAGATTAAGCAGACGGCTGTGTCGTCTTTGATAAGAAGCCAGACCAGAAGTGACTTGGGGTCTGTCATTTCAGGGTTTATTTCGGCCGAGTCAGCTAATGACTCAGCAGTGAGGCCGTCACCGCGTGTCAATCCTGAAATATCCTGAAAAGAATGTTGATTCAGCTATAATAAAAACAGGTGCCATAAAAATATTATTAGAATGAATGCCACAGCTTTTACGTCAAGTGTGATTTTAATACCAGAATGAATCACGTACTTGTCTTGATGTTCCATCCAAAGGAACTGTATTCACAACACTGGTGCGTCACTAACGGATAATACACTGAGTGAGTGAGTGCTCATATAATGATTTTGCAGTTTCTTACTTTCTTAAAATACATTTGAGATGTCATAGACCGTGACGTAGAGGAAACCGCCGTTCGGAAACCCCACTGTGCTCCCTGGTCCTCATACGCATTTAACAGAGGTTAACCTTTTTTTTTGTTTGGACTACTGAAGGATCGAGTGCTTGAAATGAACACGAGTGTTCAGATTGGACGGATTGAAACGAGCCGAGCAGGAGTTTCACGCTTTCTTCCTGCATGCCAGGAAGGGGCAACGTGCGCACTGAGTGGGTGTCCCCATTTAGATATTACAGTTGCACTGCCAAGACGGTGGCTAGTATTGGATTGACGACATTCTTATGACAATTACAGTAAGTTGGAAGTCTGTGGGGAAGATAGCTTTTGCGGCATGACTGTGCAAAACTACTACTCATTTTAAGATCAACACATCTTCACCCCGCAAAGTCGGCGCTATAGATCATTTGCTATCGAGACGAACCAGGTGCAAATTCCTGTGCATCGTGGGAAAGATATTGTAGCTCCTGGCACTAATAGAGAGTTTGCGTGTTTTGCGGAGGGCCCCCACCTCAGCGTACAAACAAATGTAACCAAGTCAACCAACCAAATCGCTCTGCTAAAATACCTACATTGTAAACTGTGAAACGACCCCTTTTGGTGTTAGCATTATGTTATGCTTTAGCTATTGAAAAATAGCAGATCTACAAGCTCATAGCGCGCCACCGAGTGGCCCTAACCCTAACCCTAACCCTAACCCTAACCCTCAGTAAAACTATACCTAAACCTAACCTCAGTAAAACTATACCTAAACCTAACCCTAACCTCAGTAAAACTATACCTAAACCTAACCCTAACCTCAGTAAAACTATACCTAAACCTAACCCTAACCTCAGTAAAACTATACCTAAACCTAACCCTAACCCTAACCTCAGTCAAACTATACCTAAACCTAACCCTAACCCTAACCTCAGTAAAACTATACCTAAACCTAACCCTAACCCTAACCTCAGTCAAACTATACCTAAACCTAACCCTAACCCTAACCTCAGTAAAACTATACCTAAACCTAACCCTAACCCTAACCTCAGTCAAACTATACCTAAACCTAACCCTAACCCTAACCTCAGTCAAACTATACCTAAACCTAACCCTAACCCTAACCTCAGTCAAACTATACCTAAACCTAACCCTAACCCTAACCTCAGTAAAACTATACCTAAACCTAACCCTAACCCTAACCCTAACCTCAGTCAAACTATACCTAAACCTAACCCTAACCTCAGTAAAACTATACCTAAACCTAACCCTAACCCTAACCTCAGTCAAACTATACCTAAACCTAACCCTAACCCTAACCTCAGTCAAACTATACCTAAACCTAACCCTAACCCTAACCCTAACCTCAGTCAAACTATACCTAAACCTAACCCTAACCCTAACCTCAGTAAAACTATACCTAAACCTAACCCTAACCCTAACCTCAGTAAAACTATACCTAAACCTAACCCTAACCTCAGTAAAACTATACCTAAACCTAACCCTAACCTCAGTAAAACTATACCTAAACCTAACCCTAACCTCAGTAAAACTATACCTAACCCTAACCCTAACCTCAGTAAAACTATACCTAAACCTAACCCTAACCTCAGTAAAACTATACCTAAACCTAACCCTAACCCTAACCCTAACCTCAGTAAAACTATACCTAAACCTAACCCTAACCTCAGTAAAACTATACCTAAACCTAACCCCAACCTCAGTAAAACTATACCTAAACCTAACCCTAACCTCAGTAAAACTATACCTAAACCTAACCCTAACCTCAGTAAAACTATACCTAAACCTAACCCTAACCTCAGTAAAACTATACCTAAACCTAACCCTAACCTTAACCTCAGTAAAACTATACCTAAACCTAACCTCAGTCAAACTAACGCAGTGGCTGGGGGGCGTTTCCAAGAACCTGAATGCGAAACGGATACCATATTAGCGTTTGTGGGACGTACGGTTGATGTAGTGTTGCTCCTCGTGGGACAGCAGGCTGGTCAGGTGGGCCCCGTGGACACGACACTCCCTCTCGGCCGCGTCCCAGCTCTTCCTGGTGGGGAAGTAGCGTAGCAGTGACCCTGGAACTTGTGCCAGCCGTAGTCGCATGTCTCCGTGTCTGGTGAGAGGGAGAGAGGAGGACACGTGGCTCATGAGTTTACCTTCTTCGATGTGTTATCCTGCATGGACTTAAGTTATTTAAACAAAGGAAAGGAAAGGAAAGGAAAATTAGTGATAGTTTGGAACCAAATGGACCCTCACGGGTTAATGTACACATGAACACATGGATATGGGTCCATCTGCACTCTTAACCCATTCTGACCGGGCACCCATTTTGGTGTTGGCATCATGTTATGCTTTAGCTATTGAAAAATAGCAGATCTACAAGCTCATATCGCGCCACCGAGTGGCGCGATACGAGCTTGTAGGTCTACTATTTTTTGAAAAATCGAAGACACTCTTAGAATCTGATCTCAGGTCAGAATGGGTTAATAATGAAACTGTCAGGATGTAATAGACATTTTTAGAATCTGATCTCATTTCAGAATGGGTTAATAATGAAACTGTCAGGATGTAATAGACATTTTTAGAATCTGATCTCATGTCAGAATGGGTTAATAATGAAACTGTCAGGATGTAATAGACATTTTTAGAATCTGATCTCAGGTCAGAATGGGTTAACCCATTCTGAACAATAGCAGAATGGGTTAACCCATTCTGAACGGGAACCCATTTTGGTGTTAGCATCATGTTATGCTTTAGCTATTTAAAAATAGCAGATCTACAAGCTCATATCGCGCCACCGAGTGGCGCGATACGAGCATGTAGGTCTGCTATTTTTTGAAAAATCAAAGACACTCTTAGAATCTGATCTCAGGTCAGAATGGGTTAATAATGAAACTGTCAGGATGTAATAGACATTTTTAGAATCTGATCTCAGGTCAGAATGGGTTAACCCATTCTGAACGGGCACCCATTTTGATGTTGGCATCATGTTATGCTTCAGCTGTTGAAAAATAGCAGAGCTACAAGCTCGTAGCGCGCCACCGAGTGGCGCGCTACGAGCTTGTAGGTCTGCTATTTTTCAACAGCTGAAGTTTGAAACACCAAAAGGGGTTCCCGCCCAATGGGGAACCCCTTTTGTTATGCTTTAGCTATTGAAAACGCACCCATTTTGGTGTTGGCATCATGTTATGCTTTAGCTATTGAAAACGCACCCATTTTGGTGTTGGCATCATGTTATGCTTTAGCTATTGAAAACGCACCCATTTTGGTGTTGGCATCATGTTATGCTTTAGCTATTGAAAACGCACCCATTTTGGTGTTGGCATGATGTTATGCTTTAGCTATTGAAAACGCACCCATTTTGGTGTTGGCATCATGTTATGCTTTAGCTATTGAAAACGCACCCATTTTGGTGTTGGCATCATGTTATGCTTTAGCTATTGAAAACGCACCCATTTTGGTGTTGGCATCATGTTATGCTTTAGCTATTGAAAACGCACCCATTTTGGTGTTGGCATCATGTTATGCTTTAGCTATTGAAAACGCACCCATTTTGGTGTTGGCATCATGTTATGCTTTAGCTATTGAAAAATAGCAGATCTACAAGCTCATATCGCCCCACCGAGTGGCGCGATACGAGCTTGTAGGTCTGCTATTTTTTTTTAAATTGAAGAGCGACTGACATTTTTAGAATCTGATCTCAGGTCAGAATGGGTTCATCAGACCAGTGTGTGTCCAGTGGAAACCTCGTATGAATCTGATCTCAGGTCAGAATGGGTTAATAGAATGCATGTATTATTTATTTTTGTCTGAAAATGTAGTAAGACATCTGAAGAGTAAAGTGTAAACATTGTCTCCAGTCTCGGTTTGTTTTAACCTCCTGACTTTACTACTAAGAACAGGCTAAACAGGATGAGGCCTCAAGACTGGAGCGCACGCACACACACACATACACACGACCAAATGTCTCTAAAACATGATGTCACCGAAAACTAAATGATCCTAGGCTACCTCGCACTTGTTTAACAACAAACCAGTTAAGAATGGGGTGAAAACATTGCAAATTATGCACACTTTCTTTTTTTTTTAAGATATTTTTTTGCGGCTTACGCCTTTTATTGGTTTTTTGAAGGGACAGACAGTAAGCTGACAGGAAACGGGAGAGAGATGGGGGAAGACATGCAGTAAAGGCCGTGTCGGGCTCGTGAGTCGAACCCGCGGCACACTGCGACTGGATTACCAGTCGGGTGCCCAGACGGTTACGCCACCGCCTGGGCCAAATTATGCACACTTGATCCTGCAAAGTTATGGGCTACTAATTTGCCCAAGTATTTTTTATTTATGTATTATTATTATTATTATTATGTACGGTAATAACATATTAATCCATTCTGGCCGGGAACCCATTTTGGTGTTATCATCGTGTTATGCTTTAGCTATTGAAAAATAGCAGATCTACAAGCTCATATCGCGCCACCAAGTGGCGCGATACGAGCTTGTAGGTCTGCTATTTTTTTTAAATCGAAGAGCGACTGACATTTTTAGAATCTGATCTCAGGTCAGAATGGGTTCATCAGACCCAGTGTTTGTCCGGCGGAAACCTCGTATGAATCTGATCTCAGGTCAGAATGGGTTAATCAAAAGTCATTAATTCACTAGTTACACAGGCCTGTGATCCTCACAATTCCACTACTGTTTATATAATTATTTATTCCCGAGATTAGGCTCTTGAGAACTCAGTTCTGTTTTACTGTCAGTATTTTTTTTCTTTCTAATGCTTAACCCATTCTGACCGGGCACCCATTTTGGTGTTAGCATCATGTTATGCTTTATCTATTGAAAAATAGCAGATCTACAAGCTCATATCGCGCCACCGAGTGGCGCGATATGAGCTTGTAGGTCTGCTATTTTTGAAAAAATCGTGAAAATGTGGCGCAAATCCTGACAGAAAACTGTCAGGATTTAGAAGACATTTTATAAATTTTGACGTCAGGCCTAACATACTATAGCATGTCTGAAATAAGTGTCAGAGCTGGAATCGACATGTAAATATGAAATAAATGCTTAACCCATTTTGGGCGGGAACCCGTTTTGGTGTTTCAAACATTATGTTATAATTTAGCTATTGAAAAATAGCAGATCTACAAGGTCATAGCGCGCCACCGAGTGGCGCGCTACGAGCTTGTAGGTCTGCTATTTTTGAAAAATCGAAGAACGACTGACATAGAAACGAGTGGCGCTCTACAGTGTTGTTTTCGTCGACTAAAACTAAGACGAAAAATTTTCGTCGACTACCTTTTTCCACTGACTAAAACTAAATAAAAACGAAATAAAAACGAATCTATGATGACTAAAACTAAGACTAAATATACTGACAATTTCGTCAACAAATAAAAACTAGACTAAAATGTTAGTAAGGGACTAGTGGACAAGAGATCCAGTTTTCTGCTGGGTTGCATGCTGAAAATAGCAGATATACAATCTCACAACGCGTCGCAGCGCAACGCGTAGTGAGATTGTATATCTGCTATTTTCAGCATGCAACCAAAGTGTAAAATATGTCATTACAACGACATCAAGGCCTGTCAAAACACATTTTAGTCGACTAAATCAACTGTAGATTTAGTCGACTAAAATCGTATGACATTTAGTCGACTAAAACTAGACTAAACTGCACTAGAACATTCCAGGTGACTAAAATGTGACTAAAACTAAGTGAAAACTATTCAAGAGACTATGACTAAAACTAAAATAGAAATTTGCTGCCAAAAACAACACTGGCGCGCTACGAGCTTGTAGGTCTGCTATTTTTGAAAAATCGAAGAACGACTGACATAGAAACATAGGTGTTTCAGAAAACTGTCAGGATGTAGAAGACATTTTTAAAATCGGTCAAAATGGATTAATTAAAAAAAGAAGAAATATGTATATAAGGTAACCTGCTATTCCAGGACTGCAGCATCTCACACAGTCCTTGTTTCTTCATCACAACGGACTCCAGGACAACCTGCAATAATGGAGAAGAGCCTTTTTATATTCTAAAAAATCGTATCTATCTAATTTATTAATTGATTATATGTTGTTACATGATGTTTATTATAATTGATTAACAAAGAGATACAAAGAGCATTTTACAGCTAATACAGATGAGTGCCGAGAGGAGAACCGTACGTCTTTCTGAGCAAACAGGTCTTCCATTTTCTCTTCTCGTGTCTTGCTGAAGGTGTCCATCTTCAGTGAGGTGAGACGGTCGTCTATGGCCAGGTACACCTGGGTTACCCTGTCGGTCAATTAATCATAGGGCAAAATCAATATTCTGGTTCCCAGGATATTTTGGAAAGCATTCAGAAATGGCACATATTAACCCATTTAGGCCTGACAAATAATTTTCTTCTAAACCATGACAATTTTCTGAAAAACCTCATGTTTCTACGTCAGCAGTTGTCAGCATTTCATGTCAAGGACGCCCCAAAAATCATATGTATTTGGCCGCTGACCCCCCCCATCTGAAAATATATTGTTCCAGGAACCCCTCAGAAGCAGAAGATTCGAGTTAAAAACGTTGGCTCTGAAACAACATACATTCAAAGACTTTTCACAGACGTTTTCAAAAATAGCAGAGCTACAAGCTCGTAGCGTGCCACCGAGTGGCGCGCTACGAGCTTGTAGGTCTGCTATTTTTCAACAGCTAAAGTTTGAAACACCAAAAGGGGTTCCCGCCCAATGGGGAACCCCTTTTGTTATGCTTTAGCTATTGAAAAATAGCAGATCTACAAGCTCATAGCGCGCCACCGAGTGGCGCGCTACGAGCTTGTAGGTCTGCTATTTTTCAACAGCTGAGGAAAACGGAGTGAAGGAAATTGTGTAAGAATGCATTACAATGTGTGTTACATTTCAAAGGCACTTTCATCACTCCGACATTGGTGGCAACCACCCTTATAAGGAGCAATTTGGGGTTCAGTGTCTTGCTCAAGGACCCTTGAACACGTGTGTATGTAATAGTACTCTGTGGTACTGAATGTAAATGGCAGACACCTACCCTCCTTCATACATGCTGGCATTGCCCTGGCTGGCAATGAAGTAAACAGAAGTGGACCTCTGCCCCTGTGGATGGGACGACGTCTGCGTGCACGCTGGCTGTCCGATCCACACCTTTCCTCAACACAAAAGTAAAAAAAAACAGATGGTTGACCCTTGAAAAATAAATTGCCTGTTCAGTCAATCTGCCAATTTATACCCCTTGAACAAATCACCTACATTACATGGAACCAAATGGACGTGTAAGGGTCTATTTGCTACACTCTCAGGGTAACAGACCATAAGGGTTCGTTTGGTTCTCCAGTTAATACTGTAATACTGTTTAAACCTTGTATTGTTTACTTTTATCAGTCTGTTCTTTACTGCATACAGAACGTTTTTTATAAATCACACAATGCACTGAATTAATCAAAACACTTGTTCTCAAACTATCACAAAACATTCAATAAACATTTGTACATTATCACACCCAACCCTATGCTAAACTGTGGTGTTGAGATACATATTATCAGTGAGGAGCTCCGTTTTTTACAGAAAATAAACAAGACCTCCATTTTAGAATCAGTCACTCATTCACTTGTACATTTCCCAAGTCTCAAACTAAACCAAAACTCATTTCTGTATCAGTCTTAGACCAAACAAGAAAGGAAAGGCTTATGAGTCCTTTGATATAAGTTATGATGCTTTTGCACACTTTACTAACCTGTGTTGTACAGGGGAAATATAGACAGGAGATTTATATGTTGAGTTCATCAAAGCAGGATGCAAATCTGTCTGAAGAACGGAAGCCTCCGTGGTCCATATACTACACAAACCATGCTCACCATAGGGCGATCTCCCCCTGCTGGCGTGACTCAGTAACTACTATTACTATAGTTTGAACAGAAAACATAACTGGAATTGGCCTCTCTCAATACAAATACATAACATTAAATAAAAACAAAACAACAATTGTGCACATACACTTGTAAGTGTCACACATACAATTGAATAAAGAATAGCCTACTATAAAACTTTCAAACACTGATCAAGACAAAAATGGGAAATGATGGATGGTTATTTCACTATATAAATAGGCCTATTCCTGAGTCAAGCAAAAGGGAATGCATCCCAAGTTCTTGTCAGGGTCCCCAGTTCAAAAGTGATTAATTTGGATGGGGTCACGCCCTGACAAGGTTGAGAAACACCAGTGAGTATTTGGGAGCATTCATGAAGGGAGAGTCCTTTGACTCTCATCTATCAGTAATCTGCAGTGTATTCATGTCAACCTTTGGAGGTACTTTCACCTCATAGAAAACCCCAAGAGACGAGTGGAGTCCAGTCCAGTGGAGCCGGTACCATACAGTGGGAAAGAGACAAAACCAGGGATTGAATTCCCACAGCCAATATCAAGGGGGAAAAGATGTCCCATTCACAGTATTATTTATAGACAAAAACAACAACCAAAAACCCCCAACAAAACTAAAAGAAAACCAGCTCCTGACAGTTGGACTTAAACTGAATAGAAGTTCCACTCTAAAACGTTAACTGGTCATTCTTTTTAAGGGCCACATTTGGAAGGTTGTAAAATAAAAGATGTTCCTGGCCTGTGTGACTGCATGGTTTAACTGGGTAACTAAACTGATAGCAACAAGGCTGTGCATATAACTGTACAATCCACTAAACATATCTTATATCTCTCAGGATTTCTTTTTTTTTATATATATATTTTTTTCTTTTTGTAAACAGAGATGTCATCTGTATAACCCATTCTGAACGGGAACCCATTTTGGTGTCAGCATCATGTCGTGCTTTAGCTATTGAAAAATAGCAGATCTACAAGCTCATACGAGCTTGTAGGTCTGCTATTTTTGAAAAATGACTGACATTTTTTTTAATCTGATCTCAGGTCAGAATGGGTTAATCAGACCAGTGTGTGTCCAGTGGAAACCTCGTGTGAATCTGATCTCAGGTCAGAATGGGTTCATCAGACCAGTGTGTGTCCAGTGGACACCTCGTGTGAATCTGATCTCAGGTCAGAATGGGCTAAACTCCACACTCCCTTGATACTTCTTTTTTTTTTTTTTTTTTTTTCATTTTTTGTTATCGTTCCAGATCCCCAAGATCAAAAACTAGACTTGGCGATTATGAAGCAACCTGATTGGTCTCCATCCATCGGGTAGCATCTTGCAAGTGATAAAAGTCCACGAAGGCGAAACCACGGCTTATACCTAGGGACAGCATTCAGATATAGACGGGAGGTGTGTTAGTCAGAGTCCATGGGCAATATTATGCAAACTGTCACAAACTGCTTCACCACCCAGGCCCTGTTTAGTAAAACGGGCCATTTAGGAGTTTTACCACAGCAACAAAGAAAAGAAAAATACATTCCTGAATGCCACAGCAAGAACCACATTCAACCAAAAAGTAAGTGTGCCTCCCGGCATTTTTTACTTTCTCCAAATAGAAATATCCCTGCTCCTCTCACTTACCACATTTAAATGTTACATTTCTTATGTTTTCTTTAAGCCATTCGTATCATGAAAAGTAATTCTCAGTTGCTATGGCAAAACGGGTCTGAAAACGGAAGCAGATTGGCCCTATGGTCAAAGACTGGGGGAAGGAATGGCCCTATGGTACACATGGTTCTCACCTGTCTTCTTCTTCATCAGCCTGACATCCACTGGCTGGGGGCCTTCAAGCTGGTCCATGGCAGCTCGAATCTAAAACACAAGACAAACATTCAAAGTTAGACCTGTAAATAAATCAAATAAAATAAACAAGTAGTTTCTCAAACCAGACAATTAATCCACAATCTTTGAATGTTACTTAAGAGTCTACAGCTCCTGAAAGCCGTGCGCACATTAAGCTTTAACATATCTTTGACCTTTCCATTATGCTAGGTTCATTGTGCAACTGGTATCACAGTTGCCTCTATTATTTACCTTGTTGTTCACGCGTAACTTTGCATATTCTGATTATCCGCAATCGTTTTAGTCGCTCTGGATAAGAGCGTCTGCTAAACGCATTAAGCCCCATTGCCCCCACCAGCAGGGGCAGCGGCTGTCCACCTCTGAACAGCGCTCAGTGGGTTAATGGAGACCCTAAACCCCTCTGGGGTTTAAGTGGTTTTAACCCATTCTGAACGGGAACCCATTTTGGTGTTAGCATCATGTTATGCTTTAGCTATTGAAAAATAGCAGATCTACAAGCTCATAGCGCGCCACCGAGTGGCGCGATACGAGCTTGTAGGGGCGGCGGTGGCTCAGGGGTACAGTGCCTGGATGGTAACCGTAAGGTTGCCAGTTCGAACCCGGGCTCCCCCAGAGTTACTGTCGAAGTGTCCTTGAGCAAGACACTGAACCCCTAATTGCTCCCGATGTGCTAGTTGGTGCCTTGCATGGTTTCCGGCCGCTGCCATCGGTGTATGAATGTGTGTGTGAATGGGTGAATGTAATGCACAATCTCTGTAAAGCGCCTTGGATAAAGGCGCTATATAAATGCACCATTTACCATTTAGGTCTGCTATTTTTGAAAAATCGACTGACATAGAAACATAGCTTTTTCAGAAAACTGTCAGGATGTAGAAGAACATTTTTAGAATCTGATCTCAGGTCAGAATGGATTAGTGATGTAGAAAGCCTTACTCTTACTTCCTCTGTGGCGTGAAGTGACAGACCCCAGAGCATGATGGTCTTGCTCTTCTTGTCGTCCCCTTGCTCTCTCCTGTAATCTTGCTCGGGGAAGTCTCCGTCAGAGTGATAACCATCTTCTGATCGATCGCTGTTCCGCCGTTTCCTCCCTCGTGGCTGTGGGCAGTGGGCACGGGTCAATTAATCAACATGTAATCAGAACAAAGATACACATGATGCCACTGGGCCTGTCACAATTACATAATGGCATATTGAAGATAATCGACTCTTTAAAACAGATCGACAAGCTCATGACGATGCTGTGAGCTTGTCTCATTATTAAGTACCATTATTAAATATCTCAGTAACTTGTTGTTATATTTCAGTTATTTGCCCCATCTCTGCACAGTTTTGTATCCATCTCTGCAAAAGTAATTTGTATTTATATGTTCAATGTCAAAAACACACCAAAAAATAATCATTAATCGTAATTACTTGGATGACAATCATCAAGTTAAATGTCATGTTGCTGACAGGCTTAACCCATTTTGGTGTTAGCATCATGTCGTGCTTTAGCTATTGAAAAATAGCAGATCTACAAGCACATATCGCGCCACCGAGTGGCGCAATACGAGCTTGTAGGTCTGCTATTTTAAAAAGATCACACACACACACACACACATACACACACAGACAGACAGACAGACAGACAGACAGACAGACAGACAGACAGACAGACAGACAGACAGACAGACAGACAGACAGACAGACAGACAGGCAGACAGACAGACAGACAAATGCAAAATATTTGACAAAACGAATCTGAAATGTTTGTAAACAAACCCAAAATGGTGTGAACAAACGTCAACTGTTTGTAAACAATCCCTAAATGTTTGTAAACACACCCTACATAGTAAGACAGCAAAGAACAACACATAATCATTTGTACAAGAAAGGAAAGCATAACTCACAAAGAAATGATCCTGTGGTGATCACAAACAAAACAAAGATCTGAACGTCTGCTCTCTGTTGTCTCATTGACAACTTGCAAACGGTCTACGGGAGCTTCAGAGGACCAATTTAAGAATAATTCACGGCGCACATACACCACCTAGTGGCTGAACAACGGAAGACATGAAAGCAAAATACAGGAGCCAGCACAATCATGTATTGGAACAATCAAATGAAATAATATGATGGGGGTATTCCCGTTGCCTGTATTAATCATGTACTTCAGAATCCCAATATAATCATGTATCTCACAGCTGCATTATGTTTATGTCTGTTCCTTGTTTACTGTGTGTACTTTCAGCTGACCTTTTCAGCTTCATCAGAGGAACAGAGATTGATCTACCAGCAAACACTGTGTGTGTGTGTGTGTGTGTGTGTGTGTGTGTGTGTGTGTGTGTGTGTGTGTGTGTGTGTGTGTGTGTGTGTGTGTGTGTGTGTGTGTGTGTGTGTGTGTGTGCGTGTGCGTGTGCGTGTGTGTGTGTGTGTGTGTGTGTTTTGTTTTGATTGATTTATGGGCACCCATTTTGGTGTCAGCATCATGTTATGCTTTAGCTATTTAAAAATAGCAGATCTACAAGCTCATATCGCGCCAACGAGTGGCGCGATACGAGCTTGTAGGTCTGCTATTTTTGAAAAATCGAAGAGCGACTGACATTTTTAGAATCTGATCTCAGGTCAGAATGGGTTCATCAGACCAGTGTGTGTCCAGTGGAAACCTCGTATGAATCTGATCTCAGGTCAGAATGGGTTAAAAGCAGAAGGCCCGAAACGAAGCCTTCCAAGGCCAACCCTTGACCCTAGACCTTAGGAGTGTCTTTGAGCGACGGGGGAGGGTTCCCCAGATTCAGCTTCATCTACTGAACAAAAATATGTCTTGTTTGAAACAAAAGGACTTTGGGAAAGTGCCTAAAGGTGGCGCTAAACCTCAAACTACAGGGATTGTTGTGTTTTTTTTTATTTTATCCGACAGGTACCTTTCTAGACTCACTTTTTTACGCTGAATCCGAATATATCAATGACGAGACTGTCTGACCTCGGGAAAGTGGTGAAAAAGGGCGCCAAAGTTTGTAAAAATGTCACCAATGCATCCAAAAACAAGATATTTCCTATTATTTTTTCTAATCAAGGGGCATGTATTCCCACTTACTTTTTTGCCCCGATTCCAACGGTGGTGGTCTCATCTCTCTACGACGTCAGGAAGTGGGTGTAAACGGCTACTTCCTGTCCCGAGCCCCCAGAAATGTTGTTGAAGAAACCGAGACCATTTTCGGACTCAGCACGATGAGCTGAACACGCTGATATGTGTTTCCCAGCACACGGACATACGGTTCTCTTAATTGGCTAACCCTAGGGTTAGTTTTCAACGCGCGATAGCTCGAGAACGATAGGTCCGTCAGCCAAGTAATTGACATGGGCGCGTTCAGCTGTCCGAGATCTACGCTCCGATAGGTCCACCATTGTCGTGCGACACCCGTAGCAAAAGTTTTCCAACTATCATCTGTAAAGCGGAAGCCTCATAGACATGATGAAGCTCACAGTGTATTGAATGCGGAAATGAAAATCTTACATTTGAGAACCACACATCCGTGCGCGGGGAGACACATATCGGCACATTCGTCTCATCCATAGCTATGCGTGGATGCAAGGCACGCCCATTTTCGACGTTTGTGGGAGGAGCTATCGCGCCTCAAAGTGTAACCCTAGGGTTAGGAATTACACAACCGTGTGTGGAGAACCACATATGAACCACATATCAGATTGTTCGTCTTGACAAGCTATATAACATACTAAAAGATGGGCCCTTAATATCCAATGGTGTTTGACTTAGAAGCCTTAAAGAGGTTAGACAAATAACGAAACATTTTCTTTCAACGGGAACAATTCCATTAAATCCAGCTGGAAAAAGTGAGTCAGAAAAAGTGGTGTTTGAAAAATAAATAAATTATTTGAGCTTTTGGGGCTGAAAAAACGTGTCTCTTTTGATTTGGTGGATAGTTAGAAGTGCCGTAGAGCTTAGAGACCCCTTCCATTGGATTCGGCATGCTTCAAACATTCAGAAACAGTCTTGTTTGTGAAGACAGGATTTTTTCTGAATATCTTATTGATTTTAACGCTGGGAGGCCGCATTTGAAGCCTGTCAGGTCACACCTTGACCCTAGACCTTAGGAGTGTCTTTGAGCGACGGGAGTGGGTTCCCCAGATTCAGCTTCACCTTCTGAACAAAAGTATGTCTTGTTTGAAAAAAAACGACTTTGGGAAAGGGCCTAAAGGTGGCGCTAACAGTTAAACTACAGGGAGTGTTGTGCAATTTTTTTTTAAATCCGACACGTACCTTTCTAGACTCACTTTTTCCCGCTGAATCCGAATATATCAACGACGAGACTGTCTGACGTTGGGAAAGTAGTGAAAAAGGGCGCCAAAGTTTGTAAAAATGTCACCAATGCATCCAAAAACAAGATATTTCCTATTATTTTTTCTAATCAAGGGGCATGTATTCCCACTTACTTTTTTGCCCCGATTCCAACGGTGGTGGTCTCATCTCTCTAGGACGTCAGGAAGTGGGTGTAAATGGCTACTTCCTGTCCCAAGCCTCCAGAAATGTTGTGGAAGAAACCGAGACCAGTTTCAGACTCAGCACGACGAGCTGAACGCGCTGATATGTGTTTCCCCGCACACGGACTTACCGTTCACTTAATTGGCTAACCCTAGGGTTACAATAGGGTTAGATTCTACGCGCGATAGCTCGAGAACGATAAGTCCGTCAGCCATGTAACCAATTCCATTACATCCAGCTTGAAAAAGTGAGTCGGAAAAAGTGGTGTTTGAAAAATTAATTAATTAATTGAGCTTAGGGAGCTGAAAAAACGTGTCTCTTTTGATTTGGCGTAGAGTTAGCAATGTCGTAGGGCTACGAAACCCATTCCATTGGATTCGGCATGCTTCAAACATTCAGAAACAGTCTTGTTTGTGAAGACAGGATTTTTTATGAATATCTTATTGATTTTAACGCTGGGAGGCCGCATTTGAAGCCTGTCTAAGGTCACACCTTGACCCTAGACCTTAGGAGTGTCTTTGAGCGACGGGAGTGGGTTCCCCAGATTCAGCTTCACCTTCTGAACAAAAGTATGTCTTGTTTGAAACAAAACGACTTTGGGAAAGGGCCTAAAGGTGGCGCTAACAGTTAAACTACAGGGAGTGTTGTGCAATAATTTTTTTAATCCGACAGGTACCTTTCTAGACTCACTTTTTCCCGCTGAATCCGAATATATCAACGACGAGACTGTCTGACATTGGGAAAGTGTTGAAAAAGGGCGCCAAAGTTTGTAAAAATGTCACCAATGCATCCAAAAACAAGATATTTCCTGTGATTTTTTCTAATCAAGGGGCATGTATTCCCACTTACTTTTTTGCCCCGATTCCAACGGTGGTGGTCTCATCTCTCTACGACGTCAGGAAGTGGGTGTAAACGCCTACTTCCTGTCCCCAGCCCCCAGAAATGTTGTTGAAGAAACCGAGACCATTTTCGGACTCAGCACGACGAGCTGAACACGCTGATATGTGTTTCCCAGCACAGGGACTTACGGTTATCTTAATTGGCTAGTTAATTGGTTAGTTTTCAACGTGCGATAGCTCGAGAATGATAAGTCCGTCAGCCAAGTAATTGACATGGGCGTGTTCAGTTTTTCGAGATCTACGCTCTGATATGTCCGCCATTGTCGTGCGACACCCGTAGCAAAAGTTTTCCAACTATCATCTGTAAAGCGGAAGCCTTATAGACATGATGAAGCTCACAGTGTATTGAATGGGGAAATGAAATCCTAAATTTGAGAACCACACATCCGTGCGCGGGGAGACACATATCATTGTGTTCGTCTAATCGATAGCTACGCGTGGATGCAGATAACTTCAATTTTCGACATTTGTGGGAGGAGCTATCGCACGTCAAAGTGTAACCCTAAGCTCCTAAACGACGCGACCGTGTGTGGCGAACCACATATCAGATTGTTCGTCCTGACAAGCTATATAACATACTAAAAGATGGGCCCGTAATATATAAGGGTTTTTGACTTATAAGCGTTAAAGTGGTTAGACAAATAACAAAATATTTTTTTTCAACGGGACCAATTCCATTAGATCCAGCTTGAAAAAGTGAGTCGGAAAAAGTGGTGTTTGAAAAATTAATTAATTAATTGAGCTTTTGGGGCTGAAAAAACGTGTCTCTTTTGATTTGGCGGAGAGTTAGCAATGTCGTAGGGCTACGAGACCCATTCCATTGGATTCGGCATGCTTCAAACATTCAGAAACAGTCTTGTTTGTAAAGACAGGATTTTTTCTGAATATTTTATAGATTTTTAAAAGCAGAAGGCCCGAAACGAAGCCTTTCAAAGGTCAACCCTTGACCCTAGACCCTAGGAGTGTCTTTGAGCAACGGGAGTGGGTTCCCCAGACTCACTTTTTTGCCCCGATTGCAACGGTGGTGGTCCCGTCTCTCTAGGACGTCAGGAAGTGGGTGTAATAGCTTACTTCCTGTCCCCAGCCCCCCGAAACCTTCTGGAAAAAACCGAGACCATTTTCGGACTCAGCACGACGAGCTGAACACGCTGATATGTGTTTCTTGGCACACAGACTTATGGTTCTCTTAATTGGCTAGTTAATTGGTTAGTTTTCAACGCGCGATAGCTCGGCAACGATAGGTCCGTCAGCCAAGTAATTTACATGTGCGCGTACAGCTCGACAATATCTACAATCTGATATGTCCGCCATTTCTGTGCGACCACCGTAGCAAGTTTCCAAATCTGACCCGTCATCCCGAAGCCTTATAGAGGTACTATACCCAACAGATTGTGGGTGTGGCTTGTTTGTGGGCGTGGCTTGTTTGCTTGTGGGCGTGGCTTGTTTGTGGGTGTGGCTTTATTGTTCATGGGCGTGGCTTGATTGTTTGTGGGTGTGGCTTGATTGTTTGTGGGTGTGGCTTTGTTTGTGGGTGTGGCTTGTTTAAAAATGCTTAATTGCTTAATTGCTTAATTGCTTAATAAAAAATAAAAAAAACCTTAATTGCTCAATTGCTTAATTGATTAATTGCTTAATTGCTTAATTGCCTGGCCCCTCCCCCTCCCCCTGCCTGTCCCCTCCCCCTGCCTGTCCCCTCCCCCTTCCCTGCCTTGCCCCTCCCCCTTCCCTGCCTGGCCCCTCCCCTTCCCTGCCTGGCCCCTCCCCTTCCCATTGCCTGGCCCCTCCCCTTCCTACTCTCCCCCTGCCTGGCCCCTCCCCTTCCTCTTGCCTGGCCCCTCCCCTCCCCCTCCCCCTGCCTGGCCCCTCCCCCTCCCCCTTCCTACTCTCCCCCTGCCTGGCCCCTCCCCCTGCCTGGCCCCTCCCCCTCCCCTTGCCTGGCCCCTCCCCTTCCTACTCTCCCCCTGCCTGGCCCCTCCCCCTCCCCCTGCCTGGCCCCTCCCCCTGCCTGTCCCCTCCCCCTTCCCTGCCTGGCCCCTCCCCCTTCCCTGCCTGGCCCCTCCCCTTCCCCTTACCTGGCCCCTCCCCTTCCTACTCTCCCCCTGCCTGGCCCCTCCCCTTCCCCTTGCCTGGCCCTCCCCCTCCCCCTTCCTGGCCCCTCCCCCTCCCCCTGCCTGGCCCCTCCCCTTCCCCTTGCCTGGCCCCTCCCCTTCCTACTCTCCCCTGCCTGGCCCCTCCCCCTCCCCCTGCCTGGCCCCTCCCCCTGCCTGGCCCCTCCCCCTCCCCCTGCCTGGCCCCTTCCCTTGCATGGCCCTTCCCCTTCCTGGCCCCTCCCCTTCCCTGCCTGGCCCCTCCCCTTCCCCTTGCCTGGCCCCTCCCCTCCCCCTCCCCCTGCCTGGCCCCTCCCCCTTCCTACTCTCCCCCTGCCTGGCCCCTCCCCTTCCCCTTGCCTGGCCCCTCCCCTTCCTACTCTCCCCCTGCCTGGCCCCTCCCCCTTCCCTGCCTGGCCCCTCCCCTTCCTACCCTCCCCCTGCCTGTCCCCTCCCCCTGCCTGTCCCCTCCCCCTTCCCTGCCTGGCCCCTCCCCCTGCCTGGCCCCTCCCCCTGCCTGTCCCCTCCCCCTTCCCTGCCTGGCCCCTCCCCTTCCCCTTGCCTGGCCCCTCCCCTTCCTACTCTCCCCCTGCCTGGCCCCTCCCCTTCCCCTTGCCTGGCCCCTCCCCTCCCCCTCCCCCTGCCTGGCCCCTCCCCCTCCCCCTTCCTACTCTCCCCCTGCCTGGCCCCTCCCCCTGCCTGGCCCCGCCCCCTGCCTGGCCCCTCCCCTTCCTACTCTCCCCCTGCCTGGCCCCTCCCCCTGCCTGTCCCCTCCCCTTCCCTGCCTCGCCCCTCCCCTTCCCCTTGCCTGGCCCCTCCCCTTCCTACTCTCCCCCAGCCTGGCCCCTCCCCCCCCCCCCTGGCTGGCCCCTCCCCTTCCTACTCTCCCCCTTCCTGGCCCCTCCCCCTCCCCCTGCCTGGCCCCTCCCCCTGCCTGGCGCCCCCCCCCCCCTGCCTGGCCCCTCCCCCTGCCTGGCCCCTCCCCCCCCTGCCTGGCCCCTCCCCTTCCTACTCTCTCCCTGCCTGGCCCCTCCCCTTCCTACTCTCCCCCTGCCTGGCCCCTCCCCGTGTCTCTTTAATGTCTGGGGGCGTGTCTCTAATGTCTGGGGGCGTGTCTCTAATGTCTGGGGGCGTGTCTCTAATGTCTGGGGCGTGTCTCTAATGTCTGGGGCGTGTCTCTAATGTCTGGGGGCGTGTCTCTAATGTCTGGGGGCGTGTCTCTAATGTCTGGGGGCGTGTCACTAATGTCTGGGGGCGTGTCTCTAATGTCTGGGGGCGTGTCTCTAATGTCTGGGGGCGTGTCACTAATGTCTGGGGGCGTGTCTATAATGTCTGGGGCGTGTCTCTAATGTCTGGGGGCGTGTCTCTCTAATGTCTGGGGGCGTGTCTCTTTAATGTCTGGGGGCGTGTCTCTAATGTCTGGGGGCGTGTCTCTAATGTCTGGGGGCGTGTCTCTAATGTCTGGGGGCGTGTCACTAATGTCTGGGGGCATGTCTATAATGTCTGGGGCGTGTCTCTAATGTCTGGGGGCGTGTCTCTAATGTCTGGGGGCGTGTCTATAATGTCTGGGGGCGTGTCTCAAATGTCTGGGGGCGTGTCTATAATGTCTGGGGCGTGTCTCTAATGTCTGGGGGCGTGTCTCTAATGTCTGGGGGCGTGTCTCTAATGTCTGGGGGCGTGTCTCTGATGTCTGGGGTTGTGTCTCTGATGTCTGGGGGGCGTGTCTCTAATGTCTGGGGGCGTGTCTATAATGTCTAGGGGCGTGTCTCTAATGTCTGGGGGCGTGTCTATAATGTCTGGGGCGTGTCTCTAATGTCTGGGGGCGTGTCTCTAATGTCTGGGGGCGTGTCTCTAATGTCTGGGGGCGTGTCTCTGATGTCTGGGGTTGTGTCTCTGATGTCTGGGGGGCGTGTCTCTAATGTCTGGGGGCGTGTCTCTAATGTCTGGGGGGCGTGTCTCTAATGTCTGGGGGCGTGTCTCTAATGTCTGGGGGCGTGTCACTAATGTCTGGGGGCGTGTCTATAATGTCTGGGGCGTGTCTCTAATGTATGGGGGCGTGTCTCTAATGTCTGGGGGCGTGTCTCTAATGTCTGGGGGCGTGTCTCTAATGTCTGGGGGCGTGTCTCTAATGTCTGGGGGCGTGTCTCTAATGTATCGGGGCGTGTCTCTCTAATGTATGGGGGCGTGTCTCTAATGTCTGGGGGCGTGTCTCTAATGTCTGGGGGCGTGTCTCTAATGTCTGGGGGCGTGTCTATAATGTCTGGGGCGTGTCTCTAATGTCTGGGGGCGTGTCTCTAATGTCTGGGGGCGTGTCTCTAATGTCTGGGGGCGTGTCACTAATGTCTGGGGGCGTGTCTATAATGTCTGGGGCGTGTCTCTAATGTATGGGGGCGTGTCTCTAATGTCTGGGGGCGTGTCTCTAATGTATGGGGGCGTGTCTCTAATGTATCGGGGCGTGTCTCTCTAATGTATGGGGGCGTGTCTCTAATGTCTGGGGGCGTGTCTCTAATGTCTGGGGGCGTGTCTCTAATGTCTGGGGGCGTGTCTCTAATGTCTGGGGGCGTGTCTCTAATGTCTGGGGGCGTGTCTCTAATGTCTGGGGGCGTGTCTCTAATGTCTGGGGGCGTGTCTATAATGTCTGGGGGCGTGTCTCTGATGTCTGGGGGGCGTGTCTCTAATGTCTGGGGGCGTGTCTCTAATGTCTGGGGGCGTGTCTCTAATGTCTGGGGGGCGTGTCTCTAATGTCTGGGGGCGTGTCTCTAATGTCTGGGGGCGTGTCACTAATGTCTGGGGGCGTGTCTATAATGTCTGGGGCGTGTCTCTAATGTCTGGGGGCGTGTCTCTAATGTCTGGGGGCGTGTCTCTAATGTCTGGGGGCGTGTCTCTAATGTATCGGGGCGTGTCTCTCTAATGTATGGGGGCGTGTCTCTAATGTCTGGGGGCGTGTCTCTAATGTCTGGGGGCGTGTCTCTAATGTCTGGGGGCGTGTCTCTAATGTCTGGGGGCGTGTCTCTAATGTATCGGGGCGTGTCTCTCTAATGTATGGGGGCGTGTCTCTAATGTCTGGGGGCGTGTCTCTAATGTCTGGGGGCGTGTCTCTAATGTCTGGGGGCGTGTCTCTAATGTCTGGGGGCGTGTCTCTAATGTCTGGGGGCGTGTCTATAATGTCTAGGGGCGTGTCTCTAATGTCTGGGGGCGTGTCTATAATGTCTGGGGCGTGTCTCTAATGTCTGGGGGCGTGTCTCTAATGTCTGGGGGCGTGTCTCTAATGTATCGGGGCGTGTCTCTCTAATGTATGGGGGCGTGTCTCTAATGTCTGGGGGCGTGTCTCTAATGTCTGGGGGCGTGTCTCTAATGTCTGGGGGCGTGTCTATAATGTCTGGGGCGTGTCTCTAATGTCTGGGGGCGTGTCTCTAATGTCTGGGGGCGTGTCTCTAATGTCTGGGGGCGTGTCTCTGATGTCTGGGGTTGTGTCTCTGATGTCTGGGGGGCGTGTCTCTAATGTCTGGGGGCGTGTCTCTAATGTCTGGGGGGCGTGTCTCTAATGTCTGGGGGCGTGTCTCTAATGTCTGGGGGCGTGTCACTAATGTCTGGGGGCGTGTCTATAATGTCTGGGGCGTGTCTCTAATGTATGGGGGCGTGTCTCTAATGTCTGGGGGCGTGTCTCTAATGTCTGGGGGCGTGTCTCTAATGTCTGGGGGCGTGTCTCTAATGTCTGGGGGCGTGTCTCTAATGTATCGGGGCGTGTCTCTCTAATGTATGGGGGCGTGTCTCTAATGTCTGGGGGCGTGTCTCTAATGTCTGGGGGCGTGTCTCTAATGTCTGGGGGCGTGTCTATAATGTCTGGGGCGTGTCTCTAATGTCTGGGGGCGTGTCTCTAATGTCTGGGGGCGTGTCTCTAATGTCTGGGGGCGTGTCTATAATGTCTGGGGCGTGTCTCTAATGTCTGGGGGCGTGTCTCTAATGTCTGGGGGCGTGTCTCTAATGTCTGGGGGCGTGTCTCTGATGTCTGGGGTTGTGTCTCTGATGTCTGGGGGGCGTGTCTCTAATGTCTGGGGGCGTGTCTCTAATGTCTGGGGGGCGTGTCTCTAATGTCTGGGGGCGTGTCTCTAATGTCTGGGGGCGTGTCACTAATGTCTGGGGGCGTGTCTATAATGTCTGGGGCGTGTCTCTAATGTATGGGGGCGTGTCTCTAATGTCTGGGGGCGTGTCTCTAATGTATGGGGGCGTGTCTCTAATGTATCGGGGCGTGTCTCTCTAATGTATGGGGGCGTGTCTCTAATGTCTGGGGGCGTGTCTCTAATGTCTGGGGGCGTGTCTCTAATGTCTGGGGGCGTGTCACTAATGTCTGGGGGCGTGTCTCTAATGTCTGGGGGCGTGTCTCTAATGTCTGGGGGCGTGTCTCTCTAATGTCTGGGGGCGTGTCTCTTTAATGTCTGGGGGCGTGTCTCTAATGTCTGGGGGCGTGTCTCTAATGTCTGGGGGCGTGTCTCTAATGCCTTGGGGCGTGTCTCTAATGTCTGGGGGCGTGTCACTAATGTCTGGGGGCGTGTCTATAATGTCTGGGGCGTGTCTCTAATGTCTGGGGGCGTGTCTCTGATGTCTGGGGTTGTGTCTCTGATGTCTGGGGGGCGTGTCTCTAATGTCTGGGGGCGTGTCTCTAATGTCTGGGGGGCGTGTCTCTAATGTATGGGGGCGTGTCTCTAATGTATGGGGGCGTGTCTCTGATGTCTGGGGTTGTGTCTCTGATGTCTGGGGGGCGTGTCTCTAATGTCTGGGGGCGTGTCTCTAATGTCTGGGGGGCGTGTCTCTAATGTCTGGGGGCGTGTCTCCAATGTCTGGGGGCGTGTCACTAATGTCTGGGGGCGTGTCTATAATGTCTGGGGGCGTGTCTCTAATGTCTGGGGGGCGTGTCTCTAATGTATGGGGGCGTGTCTCTAATGTCTGGGGGCGTGTCTCTAATGTATGGGGGCGTGTCTCTGATGTCTGGGGTTGTGTCTCTGATGTCTGGGGGGCGTGTCTCTAATGTCTGGGGGCGTGTCTCTAATGTCTGGGGGGCGTGTCTCTAATGTCTGGGGGCGTGTCTCTAATGTCTGGGGGCGTGTCACTAATGTCTGGGGGCGTGTCTATAATGTCTGGGGCGTGTCTCTAATGTATGGGGGCGTGTCTCTAATGTCTGGGGGCGTGTCTCTAATGTATGGGGGCGTGTCTCTAATGTATCGGGGCGTGTCTCTCTAATGTATGGGGGCGTGTCTCTAATGTCTGGGGGCGTGTCTCTAATGTCTGGGGGCGTGTCTCTAATGTCTGGGGGCGTGTCTCTAATGTCTGGGGGCGTGTCTCTAATGTCTGGGGGCGTGTCTCTAATGTCTGGGGGCGTGTCTCTAATGTCTGGGGGCGTGTCTATAATGTCTGGGGGCGTGTCTCTGATGTCTGGGGGGCGTGTCTCTAATGTCTGGGGGCGTGTCTCTAATGTCTGGGGGCGTGTCTCTAATGTCTGGGGGGCGTGTCTCTAATGTCTGGGGGCGTGTCTCTAATGTCTGGGGGCGTGTCACTAATGTCTGGGGGCGTGTCTATAATGTCTGGGGCGTGTCTCTAATGTCTGGGGGCGTGTCTCTAATGTCTGGGGGCGTGTCTCTAATGTCTGGGGGCGTGTCTCTAATGTATCGGGGCGTGTCTCTCTAATGTATGGGGGCGTGTCTCTAATGTCTGGGGGCGTGTCTCTAATGTCTGGGGGCGTGTCTCTAATGTCTGGGGGCGTGTCTCTAATGTCTGGGGGCGTGTCTCTAATGTATCGGGGCGTGTCTCTCTAATGTATGGGGGCGTGTCTCTAATGTCTGGGGGCGTGTCTCTAATGTCTGGGGGCGTGTCTCTAATGTCTGGGGGCGTGTCTCTAATGTCTGGGGGCGTGTCTCTAATGTCTGGGGGCGTGTCTATAATGTCTAGGGGCGTGTCTCTAATGTCTGGGGGCGTGTCTATAATGTCTGGGGCGTGTCTCTAATGTCTGGGGGCGTGTCTCTAATGTCTGGGGGCGTGTCTCTAATGTCTGGGGGCGTGTCTCTGATGTCTGGGGTTGTGTCTCTGATGTCTGGGGGGCGTGTCTCTAATGTCTGGGGGCGTGTCTCTAATGTCTGGGGGCGTGTCTCTGATGTCTGGGGTTGTGTCTCTGATGTCTGGGGGGCGTGTCTCTAATGTCTGGGGGCGTGTCTCTAATGTCTGGGGGGCGTGTCTCTAATGTCTGGGGGCGTGTCTCTAATGTCTGGGGGCGTGTCACTAATGTCTGGGGGCGTGTCTCTAATGTCTGGGGCGTGTCTCTAATGTATGGGGGCGTGTCTCTAATGTCTGGGGGCGTGTCTATAATGTCTGGGGCGTGTCTCTAATGTCTGGGGGCGTGTCTCTAATGTCTGGGGGCGTGTCTCTAATGTCTGGGGGCGTGTCTCTAATGTCTGGGGGCGTGTCTCTAATGTATCGGGGCGTGTCTCTCTAATGTATGGGGGCGTGTCTCTAATGTCTGGGGGCGTGTCTCTAATGTCTGGGGGCGTGTCTCTAATGTCTGGGGGCGTGTCTCTAATGTCTGGGGGCGTGTCTCTAATGTCTGGGGGCGTGTCTCTAATGTCTGGGGGCGTGTCTCTAATGTCTGGGGGCGTGTCTATAATGTCTGGGGCGTGTCTCTAATGTCTGGGGGCGTGTCTCTAATGTCTGGGGGCGTGTCTCTAATGTCTGGGGGCGTGTCTCTGATGTCTGGGGTTGTGTCTCTGATGTCTGGGGGGCGTGTCTCTAATGTCTGGGGGCGTGTCTCTAATGTCTGGGGGGCGTGTCTCTAATGTCTGGGGGCGTGTCTCTAATGTCTGGGGGCGTGTCTCTAATGTCTGGGGGCGTGTCTCTTTAATGTCTGGGGGCGTGTCTTTAATGTCTGGGGGGCGTGTCTCTAATGTCTGGGGGCGTGTCTCTTTAATGTCTGGGGGGCATGTCTCTAATGTCTGGGGGGCGTGTCTCTAATGTCTGGGGGGCGTGTCTCTAATGTCTGGGGGCGTGTCTCTAATGTCTGGGGGCGTGTCTCTAATGTCTGGGGGCGTGTCTCTGATGTCTGGGGTTGTGTCTCTGATGTCTGGGGGGCGTGTCTCTAATGTCTGGGGGCGTGTCTCTAATGTCTGGGGGCGTGTCTCTGATGTCTGGGGTTGTGTCTCTGATGTCTGGGGGGCGTGTCTCTAATGTCTGGGGGCGTGTCTCTAATGTCTGGGGGGCGTGTCTCTAATGTCTGGGGGCGTGTCTCTAATGTCTGGGGGCGTGTCACTAATGTCTGGGGGCGTGTCTATAATGTCTGGGGCGTGTCTCTAATGTATGGGGGCGTGTCTCTAATGTCTGGGGGCGTGTCTATAATGTCTGGGGCGTGTCTCTAATGTCTGGGGGCGTGTCTCTAATGTCTGGGGGCGTGTCTCTAATGTCTGGGGGCGTGTCTCTAATGTCTGGGGGCGTGTCTCTAATGTATCGGGGCGTGTCTCTCTAATGTATGGGGGCGTGTCTCTAATGTCTGGGGGCGTGTCTCTAATGTCTGGGGGCGTGTCTCTAATGTCTGGGGGCGTGTCTCTAATGTCTGGGGGCGTGTCTCTAATGTCTGGGGGCGTGTCTATAATGTCTGGGGGCGTGTCTCTAATGTCTGGGGGCGTGTCTATAATGTCTGGGGCGTGTCTCTAATGTCTGGGGGCGTGTCTCTAATGTCTGGGGGCGTGTCTCTAATGTCTGGGGGCGTGTCTCTGATGTCTGGGGTTGTGTCTCTGATGTCTGGGGGGCGTGTCTCTAATGTCTGGGGGCGTGTCTCTAATGTCTGGGGGGCGTGTCTCTAATGTCTGGGGGCGTGTCTCTAATGTCTGGGGGCGTGTCACTAATGTCTGGGGGGCGTGTCTCTAATGTATGGGGGCGTGTCTCTAATGTCTGGGGGCGTGTCTCTAATGTATGGGGGCGTGTCTCTGATGTCTGGGGTTGTGTCTCTGATGTCTGGGGGGCGTGTCTCTAATGTCTGGGGGCGTGTCTCTAATGTCTGGGGGGCGTGTCTCTAATGTCTGGGGGCGTGTCTCTAATGTCTGGGGGCGTGTCACTAATGTCTGGGGGCGTGTCTATAATGTCTGGGGCGTGTCTCTAATGTATGGGGGCGTGTCTCTAATGTCTGGGGGCGTGTCTCTAATGTATGGGGGCGTGTCACTAATGTCTGGGGGCGTGTCTCTGATGTCTGGGGTTGTGTCTCTGATGTCTGGGGGGCGTGTCTCTAATGTCTGGGGGCGTGTCTCTAATGCCTTGGGGCGTGTCTCTAATGTCTGGGGGCGTGTCACTAATGTCTGGGGGCGTGTCTATAATGTCTGGGGCGTGTCTCTAATGTCTGGGGGCGTGTCTCTAATGTCTGGGGGCGTGTCTCTAATGTCTGGGGGCGTGTCTCTGATGTCTGGGGTTGTGTCTCTGATGTCTGGGGGGCGTGTCTCTAATGTCTGGGGGCGTGTCTCTAATGTCTGGGGGGCGTGTCTCTAATGTATGGGGGCGTGTCTCTAATGTCTGGGGGCGTGTCTCTAATGTATAGGGGCGTGTCTCTAATGTCTGGGGGGCGTGTCTCTAATGTCTGGGGGCGTGTCTCTAATGTCTGGGGGCGTGTCTCTAATGTCGGGGGGCGTGTCACTAATGTCTGGGGGCGTGTCTATAATGTCTGGGGCGTGTCTCTAATGTATGGGGGCGTGTCTCTAATGTCTGGGGGCGTGTCTCTCTCTGGGGGCGTGTCTCTAATGTCTGGGGGCGTGTCTGTAATGTATGGGGGCGTGTCTCTAATGTCTGGGGGGCGTGTCTCTAATGTCTGGGGGGCGTGTCTCTAATGTCTGGGGGCGTGTCTCTAATGTCTGGGGGCGTGTCTCTAATGTCTGGGGGCGTGTCTCTAATGTATCGGGGCGTGTCTCTCTAATGTATGGGGGCGTGTCTCTAATGTCTGGGGGCGTGTCTCTAATGTCTGGGGGCGTGTCTCTAATGGAAGGGGAGGGGCCAGGCAAGGGGAAGGGGAGGGGCCAGGCAGGGAAGGGGAGGGGCCAGGCAGGGAAGGGGAGGGGACAGGCAGGGGGAGGGGGAGGGGCCAGGCAGGGGGAGGGGCCAGGCAGGGGGAGAGTAGGAAGGGGAGGGGCCAGGCAGGGGGAGGGGCCAGGCAGGGGGAGAGTAGGAAGGGGAGGGGCCAGGCAGGGGGAGGGATTTGAAAGACTTCAGTGCACTGTGCCTACCCATGATGCGACCGCAGGTCGCATCATGTGTAGGTACAGTGCAAGGAATAAATGTATTCGCCATGTATTTGAAGGAAGTCTGATCCAATCATTTTTAGATTTCTCCAGTTTAATCCTGCGTTTAGGTTTTGTTGTGTTCAAGATCTGATTTTAGGTATGTTTAAGCCTCCAGGGAAATCCGTGTTGAGGTTCTTAATCCACTGTTTTTCATTAAAACGTCTTTGTCCCACTGTCCAGTTGGGATTGTGTTGCAGTCCAGTGCATGTTAAAGCTTCAATGCCATGAGCCATAAAATGTTGCACAAATCTTGTGGTTGTCTTTCTTCCATTGTTAATATTGTATCTGTGTTGTCCCAGCCTTGTACCTATTGTTTTCCCTGTTTCTCCGACATATTGTAAACCACATTTGTTACATGTGATTAAGTAAATGCAGTTGCTCGTTCTGCTTGTTAATCGTTGTTTAATCTCTAAAACGCGTTTTGTAGTTCTATTTTTGACTAATTGTTTGGGTTTGAAGTATTCTGGTCCCTCGCGTGCTGGTGCGTTGATTTCTTTTAGTTTGCTGTGTACTAGATAATCTTTAAGGTTTTTGTTTTTTCTGTAGGCTGATATAATTTTATAATCTTTTAGAAGATCATCCGTTCGGTTCTCAAAGTTCCTTTTTATTCTGTTGTTGGCTAGTGTGCTCTGTGTTGAATAACTGGTTATCAGGGCCAATTTAGGGCCTGGATCTCGTACTCTTATTTCTAAAAAAGTACTTTGAGCTTTCCGGAGGAATGTCCTAGTGTATCCCCTTGGTCTAAGTGCTTTAAATAGTGTTTTACAAGCTATTTTGAAATCACTTCTTTGCGTGCAAATCCTATGGAATCTTAGTAGTTGTGATTTGACTATCCCTGTGTAACAGTGTGTCGGGTGGAATGACGTTTTGTGTAATAGGGCGTGGGTGTCTGTTTCTTTAAAGAATACTTTTAAGTCTAGTTTCCCATTTGTGTTAAAGTTTGGGCCCTTGAAGATTGTTACATCAAGAAAGTCAATCCTTTCAGTGTGTGTCACAAATTTTATCGTTATGGATCTGTGATGGCTATTAAGAACATCAATAAATTCCTGGAAATCTTCCTTGCTATGTTCCCATATTCCAAAAATATCATCCAGAAATCTATAATAATGTGTTGGTTTAAGTCTGCATTTTTCTAGTGCTGTCTGTTCCCATATGCTCATGTAAATGTTTGCATAAGATGGTGCAAATCGCTTTCCCATGGCCGTCCCTTTGATTTGTAGATAACATTTGTTGTTAAAGGAAAAATCATTCTGGGTTAGATTTAAGTCTAGTAATTGGAGTAATTCCTCTTCTGGTCGATTTGTGTCTGGGTACTTATTAAATACTTCTTTAATTGCCAGTAGGCCTGCTTCTGTCTCAATGTTTGTGTAGAGGCTGTCTATATCTATCGAAAACAACAAGGCCTCTTTTCCTACTATAATAGTTTTAATTTTGTCCACAAAATCGTAAGTGTCTTTTATAAAACTGGGGTGTTTTATCGACAGTGGGTTTAGGAAGTATTCAATAAACTCTGCTGTCTGATAAGTCTCACTGCCACAGTCCGACACAATTGGTCTACCGGGTGGAACTTCATATGGTATTGTCCATGAATCCGGGCTCTTGTGTATTTTTGGTAAAAGATAAAATATCCTAGCTCGAGGGCTGTCCTGTCCTATTAAATATTTATGTTGCTTGGCATTTATGTGTCTTTTTTCCCTCAGTTTGTTAACAATGGCTTGGGCTTTTTTCGCTGTCTCTAGGTAAATTGGTTGGTCTAATGGCCTATAATGATCCCGATTGTTAAGCTGTCTCTCACCTTCTAACAGGTATTGGTGTCTGTCCATAATTACTATGCAGGAGCCTTTGTCTGCTGGTTTGATTACGATCTGTTTGTTGTTAATTAGTTCTCTAAGTGCCCTGGTTTGTGCTAATGTGAGGTTATCTTTTTCTTTAATGTGCCCTGGAATGTGTCTTACCGTATTTAGGTCATCCTTGATTAGTTGTTTAAGGCTGTTTGGGAGTACCGTATCAGCCGGTTCCCAGTTTGAACCTGGTCGAAATGGCTGTACCATTTCTCCTGTCTGGTCCATTCCAAAGTGTGTGGCTAGTTTCAGTCTGCGGTGATACTGGGAAAGGTCTTTCTTTAATCTGTTGGTTTGTTGTTTGTAGATGTCCAGAGTTGGAACAAATGAAAGCCCCTTTTCCAGCAGTTCGGTCTGGTGTTGGTCTGGTTGGAAGTAATGCGACAAATTAATTATGTTAGACTTACTCCCCCTCCTTTCTGGGTTTATGGGGTCAATAAGTTTAAACTAGTAAGCCAATTTTCAAGCATTGCTTTGCCTGTCTCTTTTTTCCAATGTATGTTATCAGGACCCACTTTAAAATCCCTTTCATCCAATTTTGGGAGGAAACTATTTTTATTTGTGATATTGCGATTTAATTCTCTTAAGTTGTCTTTCTCCCTGTGTGGGAGGCCATTTGAGTAGTTGACCAAAGGTATATGGATACTTGCGGTTGGAAATGCGTTCTGTGCTGCTACGATGGTCTCTCTCAAGGCCCTCTGTGTTGTTTTTTGATTATTTTGGCTTCTCTCGTTTATCCCAACGGATAGGATACAGTGTGCTACTGTGGTGTTTCTTGGTATTCTCTCCAGTAAGACCTTCGTGTGTTGGAATTTCATTCCTGGGTAGCCATCCACTTGTAGATCCTGTCGTCTGAGAGATGGGAGGAGAGATGGGATATTGCTCAGGTTTGAGTCTCCTATGATGACGATGTTTTTCTCCGGGTGTAATCTCCAACGCTGGTTTTTCTTTTGTGTGGAGATGTGTCTGTAAACTTCTCCTGGGGTCCTTGGCTCCATGATCTCTGGTTCGTCTGTTTCCTGTCCTCGGTTCTCTCCTGGGTCTGTCGTGGTCCAGGTAGGGGTTGCTTCTGTGTCCTGGGTCTGGCCATGTGGGGTCCTCTCCTCTCTTGGTTCCGTCCTGCTGCGGGCCGTCCTCTGGGGCTGTGGCGTGTCATCTGGAATGGCTCCCTTGGCCTTGTCTTTTTGGCTCCGTGTTTGCCTCTGCGGTGTACTTATCTGTATTGGTGAGGTCAGGCGAGGGAAGTCTACTTCCGAAAGATCTCTTCTAGGTTGGACTTGAATTAGGGTTGGCGGTGGGGCCCTGGTGATCAATACTTTGGGGAAAGCACATAGGGAGGAGGGGGTGGGGGTCAGGGAAGGTGGGGAGAGGGGGGCAGAGGATACACAGGGGTGTGGTAATGGAGAACAATGGGGTGCTCTACCAGCAGATGGGGCAGGGGGAGTGGAGATATGCATAGCAGGAATGGGGGAGGTAGGGGGTGAATTGGGGGCCTGGGCAGATGGGGTAGGAGGGGGGGGGGTTGAAACCTGTGCAATAGGAATCGGAGGGTGTGAATTGGGGACATTCAGAGGGACAACAGTGGGGGGGGATGGGGTAGACATGACAGTTCTAGTTGTTCTAAGCTGTGTGATTATAAGTTGGGCTTTGTTTATCTCTAATTGTTTTAACCTTTTCCCTAAGTTTTTTCTAGACCATCTGATTGCTATGGTAAAGGCTTTCTTTTCTTCGTCCTCTGTTAGGTTATCTGTTAATTCTTGTTTGGTTGTGTTTATCAGTGTAGTGTAGTGTTCCTCTAGGGCTAAGATTGTTGTATGGCACCAGTGTCTGGATATCCCTTCAAGTAATAGGGTGGTTTTATCCGTTGGTTGAGCTGGTTTGATCAAATTAATGAGTTCAAGGGTTTTCCTTGCTATACTTGCTGGTGGTCTGCTCGAAGAATTTACATTCTGCAGATGATGTGTACTTATGATCAATTTGTTCATGGTCCTGATGGCTTTTAAGAAGTCACCTCTTTCTGTGTGGTGTGTGTGTGTGTCGATGTGTGTGTTATATCTTACTGGACCCGTCCGGGTCTGGTGGTGTGGTCTCTCTCCGGCTCTTGGCTGATGTCCTGACTGCTGGTCCTGCCGTCTGTTGTTCAGCCAAGGTTTCTGTCTCCGGCGGATCTGTGGTCTGTAGTCCGGCCGTTGATTGTATGGAATTCCCTGTGGTTGATGGGGAGATCTCTCTCTGGGTCTGTTCCTCATCCAGGGCTCCTCCAGCCTAGGCCTGTCTTCAGGCGGTTGGGTGTTGATTCTCTCCTGGTGATATGGCTTGTTTCCAGGCCATCGTCCCGGTGGAGGTGTATCTTCAGTAGTTCTGCGATGGTCTCTCAAGTGGTTCATCTGATGCATGCTATAGCTATTTCGGACTGGTTGGTCCTTCTTCAGGCAAGATTCTGTTAAGAATGATTAGTTGTGCTGTCACCCTGGTTTTTATGTGTTCCTAATGGTGGGCGTGACCTAGTAGTCTTTGGCCAATTAGCTTTGATGGGTGTGGTTTCTTTAGCCATTGTTTCACCCTGTCCAACCAGAATCAATGGGTTTGTGTTCCATTGTTCTGGATTTTTTCATTTGTGGTTTTGGTTTTAGTAGAGATAAGATGTCTCTAATAGAGAATCAATAATAATTATAAAAGAATTTCCTCCGGTTTACAGGTACTAACTCGGGGGGGATTTGAAAGACTTCAGTGCACTGTGCCTACCCATGATGCGACCGCAGGTCGCATCATGTGTAGGTACAGTGCAAGGAATAAATGTATTCGCCATGTATTTGAAGGAAGTCTGATCCAATCATTTTTAGATTTCTCCAGTTTAATCCTGCGTTTAGGTTTTGTTGTGTTCAAGATCTGATTTTAGGTATGTTTAAGCCTCCAGGGAAATCCGTGTTGAGGTTCTTAATCCACTGTTTTTCATTAAAACGTCTTTGTCCCACTGTCCAGTTGGGATTGTGTTGCAGTCCAGTGCATGTTAAAGCTTCAATGCCATGAGCCATAAAATGTTGCACAAATCTTGTGGTTGTCTTTCTTCCATTGTTAATATTGTATCTGTGTTGTCCCAGCCTTGTACCTATTGTTTTCCCTGTTTCTCCGACATATTGTAAACCACATTTGTTACATGTGATTAAGTAAATGCAGTTGCTCGTTCTGCTTGTTAATCGTTGTTTAATCTCTAAAACGCGTTTTGTAGTTCTATTTTTGACTAATTGTTTGGGTTTGAAGTATTCTGGTCCCTCGCGTGCTGGTGCGTTGATTTCTTTTAGTTTGCTGTGTACTAGATAATCTTTAAGGTTTTTGTTTTTTCTGTAGGCTGATATAATTTTATAATCTTTTAGAAGATCATCCGTTCGGTTCTCAAAGTTCCTTTTTATTCTGTTGTTGGCTAGTGTGCTCTGTGTTGAATAACTGGTTATCAGGGCCAATTTAGGGCCTGGATCTCGTACTCTTATTTCTAAAAAAGTACTTTGAGCTTTCCGGAGGAATGTCCTAGTGTATCCCCTTGGTCTAAGTGCTTTAAATAGTGTTTTACAAGCTATTTTGAAATCACTTCTTTGCGTGCAAATCCTATGGAATCTTAGTAGTTGTGATTTGACTATCCCTGTGTAACAGTGTGTCGGGTGGAATGACGTTTTGTGTAATAGGGCGTGGGTGTCTGTTTCTTTAAAGAATACTTTTAAGTCTAGTTTCCCATTTGTGTTAAAGTTTGGGCCCTTGAAGATTGTTACATCAAGAAAGTCAATCCTTTCAGTGTGTGTCACAAATTTTATCGTTATGGATCTGTGATGGCTATTAAGAACATCAATAAATTCCTGGAAATCTTCCTTGCTATGTTCCCATATTCCAAAAATATCATCCAGAAATCTATAATAATGTGTTGGTTTAAGTCTGCATTTTTCTAGTGCTGTCTGTTCCCATATGCTCATGTAAATGTTTGCATAAGATGGTGCAAATCGCTTTCCCATGGCCGTCCCTTTGATTTGTAGATAACATTTGTTGTTAAAGGAAAAATCATTCTGGGTTAGATTTAAGTCTAGTAATTGGAGTAATTCCTCTTCTGGTCGATTTGTGTCTGGGTACTTATTAAATACTTCTTTAATTGCCAGTAGGCCTGCTTCTGTCTCAATGTTTGTGTAGAGGCTGTCTATATCTATCGAAAACAACAAGGCCTCTTTTCCTACTATAATAGTTTTAATTTTGTCCACAAAATCGTAAGTGTCTTTTATAAAACTGGGGTGTTTTATCGACAGTGGGTTTAGGAAGTATTCAATAAACTCTGCTGTCTGATAAGTCTCACTGCCACAGTCCGACACAATTGGTCTACCGGGTGGAACTTCATATGGTATTGTCCATGAATCCGGGCTCTTGTGTATTTTTGGTAAAAGATAAAATATCCTAGCTCGAGGGCTGTCCTGTCCTATTAAATATTTATGTTGCTTGGCATTTATGTGTCTTTTTTCCCTCAGTTTGTTAACAATGGCTTGGGCTTTTTTCGCTGTCTCTAGGTAAATTGGTTGGTCTAATGGCCTATAATGATCCCGATTGTTAAGCTGTCTCTCACCTTCTAACAGGTATTGGTGTCTGTCCATAATTACTATGCAGGAGCCTTTGTCTGCTGGTTTGATTACGATCTGTTTGTTGTTAATTAGTTCTCTAAGTGCCCTGGTTTGTGCTAATGTGAGGTTATCTTTTTCTTTAATGTGCCCTGGAATGTGTCTTACCGTATTTAGGTCATCCTTGATTAGTTGTTTAAGGCTGTTTGGGAGTACCGTATCAGCCGGTTCCCAGTTTGAACCTGGTCGAAATGGCTGTACCATTTCTCCTGTCTGGTCCATTCCAAAGTGTGTGGCTAGTTTCAGTCTGCGGTGATACTGGGAAAGGTCTTTCTTTAATCTGTTGGTTTGTTGTTTGTAGATGTCCAGAGTTGGAACAAATGAAAGCCCCTTTTCCAGCAGTTCGGTCTGGTGTTGGTCTGGTTGGAAGTAATGCGACAAATTAATTATGTTAGACTTACTCCCCCTCCTTTCTGGGTTTATGGGGTCAATAAGTTTAAACTAGTAAGCCAATTTTCAAGCATTGCTTTGCCTGTCTCTTTTTTCCAATGTATGTTATCAGGACCCACTTTAAAATCCCTTTCATCCAATTTTGGGAGGAAACTATTTTTATTTGTGATATTGCGATTTAATTCTCTTAAGTTGTCTTTCTCCCTGTGTGGGAGGCCATTTGAGTAGTTGACCAAAGGTATATGGATACTTGCGGTTGGAAATGCGTTCTGTGCTGCTACGATGGTCTCTCTCAAGGCCCTCTGTGTTGTTTTTTGATTATTTTGGCTTCTCTCGTTTATCCCAACGGATAGGATACAGTGTGCTACTGTGGTGTTTCTTGGTATTCTCTCCAGTAAGACCTTCGTGTGTTGGAATTTCATTCCTGGGTAGCCATCCACTTGTAGATCCTGTCGTCTGAGAGATGGGAGGAGAGATGGGATATTGCTCAGGTTTGAGTCTCCTATGATGACGATGTTTTTCTCCGGGTGTAATCTCCAACGCTGGTTTTTCTTTTGTGTGGAGATGTGTCTGTAAACTTCTCCTGGGGTCCTTGGCTCCATGATCTCTGGTTCGTCTGTTTCCTGTCCTCGGTTCTCTCCTGGGTCTGTCGTGGTCCAGGTAGGGGTTGCTTCTGTGTCCTGGGTCTGGCCATGTGGGGTCCTCTCCTCTCTTGGTTCCGTCCTGCTGCGGGCCGTCCTCTGGGGCTGTGGCGTGTCATCTGGAATGGCTCCCTTGGCCTTGTCTTTTTGGCTCCGTGTTTGCCTCTGCGGTGTACTTATCTGTATTGGTGAGGTCAGGCGAGGGAAGTCTACTTCCGAAAGATCTCTTCTAGGTTGGACTTGAATTAGGGTTGGCGGTGGGGCCCTGGTGATCAATACTTTGGGGAAAGCACATAGGGAGGAGGGGGTGGGGGTCAGGGAAGGTGGGGAGAGGGGGGCAGAGGATACACAGGGGTGTGGTAATGGAGAACAATGGGGTGCTCTACCAGCAGATGGGGCAGGGGGAGTGGAGATATGCATAGCAGGAATGGGGGAGGTAGGGGGTGAATTGGGGGCCTGGGCAGATGGGGTAGGAGGGGGGGGGGTTGAAACCTGTGCAATAGGAATCGGAGGGTGTGAATTGGGGACATTCAGAGGGACAACAGTGGGGGGGGATGGGGTAGACATGACAGTTCTAGTTGTTCTAAGCTGTGTGATTATAAGTTGGGCTTTGTTTATCTCTAATTGTTTTAACCTTTTCCCTAAGTTTTTTCTAGACCATCTGATTGCTATGGTAAAGGCTTTCTTTTCTTCGTCCTCTGTTAGGTTATCTGTTAATTCTTGTTTGGTTGTGTTTATCAGTGTAGTGTAGTGTTCCTCTAGGGCTAAGATTGTTGTATGGCACCAGTGTCTGGATATCCCTTCAAGTAATAGGGTGGTTTTATCCGTTGGTTGAGCTGGTTTGATCAAATTAATGAGTTCAAGGGTTTTCCTTGCTATACTTGCTGGTGGTCTGCTCGAAGAATTTACATTCTGCAGATGATGTGTACTTATGATCAATTTGTTCATGGTCCTGATGGCTTTTAAGAAGTCACCTCTTTCTGTGTGGTGTGTGTGTGTGTCGATGTGTGTGTTATATCTTACTGGACCCGTCCGGGTCTGGTGGTGTGGTCTCTCTCCGGCTCTTGGCTGATGTCCTGACTGCTGGTCCTGCCGTCTGTTGTTCAGCCAAGGTTTCTGTCTCCGGCGGATCTGTGGTCTGTAGTCCGGCCGTTGATTGTATGGAATTCCCTGTGGTTGATGGGGAGATCTCTCTCTGGGTCTGTTCCTCATCCAGGGCTCCTCCAGCCTAGGCCTGTCTTCAGGCGGTTGGGTGTTGATTCTCTCCTGGTGATATGGCTTGTTTCCAGGCCATCGTCCCGGTGGAGGTGTATCTTCAGTAGTTCTGCGATGGTCTCTCAAGTGGTTCATCTGATGCATGCTATAGCTATTTCGGACTGGTTGGTCCTTCTTCAGGCAAGATTCTGTTAAGAATGATTAGTTGTGCTGTCACCCTGGTTTTTATGTGTTCCTAATGGTGGGCGTGACCTAGTAGTCTTTGGCCAATTAGCTTTGATGGGTGTGGTTTCTTTAGCCATTGTTTCACCCTGTCCAACCAGAATCAATGGGTTTGTGTTCCATTGTTCTGGATTTTTTCATTTGTGGTTTTGGTTTTAGTAGAGATAAGATGTCTCTAATAGAGAATCAATAATAATTATAAAAGAATTTCCTCCGGTTTACAGGTACTAACTCGGGGGGGATTTGAAAGACTTCAGTGCACTGTGCCTACCCATGATGCGACCGCAGGTCGCATCATGTGTAGGTACAGTGCAAGGAATAAATGTATTCGCCATGTATTTGAAGGAAGTCTGATCCAATCATTTTTAGATTTCTCCAGTTTAATCCTGCGTTTAGGTTTTGTTGTGTTCAAGATCTGATTTTAGGTATGTTTAAGCCTCCAGGGAAATCCGTGTTGAGGTTCTTAATCCACTGTTTTTCATTAAAACGTCTTTGTCCCACTGTCCAGTTGGGATTGTGTTGCAGTCCAGTGCATGTTAAAGCTTCAATGCCATGAGCCATAAAATGTTGCACAAATCTTGTGGTTGTCTTTCTTCCATTGTTAATATTGTATCTGTGTTGTCCCAGCCTTGTACCTATTGTTTTCCCTGTTTCTCCGACATATTGTAAACCACATTTGTTACATGTGATTAAGTAAATGCAGTTGCTCGTTCTGCTTGTTAATCGTTGTTTAATCTCTAAAACGCGTTTTGTAGTTCTATTTTTGACTAATTGTTTGGGTTTGAAGTATTCTGGTCCCTCGCGTGCTGGTGCGTTGATTTCTTTTAGTTTGCTGTGTACTAGATAATCTTTAAGGTTTTTGTTTTTTCTGTAGGCTGATATAATTTTATAATCTTTTAGAAGATCATCCGTTCGGTTCTCAAAGTTCCTTTTTATTCTGTTGTTGGCTAGTGTGCTCTGTGTTGAATAACTGGTTATCAGGGCCAATTTAGGGCCTGGATCTCGTACTCTTATTTCTAAAAAAGTACTTTGAGCTTTCCGGAGGAATGTCCTAGTGTATCCCCTTGGTCTAAGTGCTTTAAATAGTGTTTTACAAGCTATTTTGAAATCACTTCTTTGCGTGCAAATCCTATGGAATCTTAGTAGTTGTGATTTGACTATCCCTGTGTAACAGTGTGTCGGGTGGAATGACGTTTTGTGTAATAGGGCGTGGGTGTCTGTTTCTTTAAAGAATACTTTTAAGTCTAGTTTCCCATTTGTGTTAAAGTTTGGGCCCTTGAAGATTGTTACATCAAGAAAGTCAATCCTTTCAGTGTGTGTCACAAATTTTATCGTTATGGATCTGTGATGGCTATTAAGAACATCAATAAATTCCTGGAAATCTTCCTTGCTATGTTCCCATATTCCAAAAATATCATCCAGAAATCTATAATAATGTGTTGGTTTAAGTCTGCATTTTTCTAGTGCTGTCTGTTCCCATATGCTCATGTAAATGTTTGCATAAGATGGTGCAAATCGCTTTCCCATGGCCGTCCCTTTGATTTGTAGATAACATTTGTTGTTAAAGGAAAAATCATTCTGGGTTAGATTTAAGTCTAGTAATTGGAGTAATTCCTCTTCTGGTCGATTTGTGTCTGGGTACTTATTAAATACTTCTTTAATTGCCAGTAGGCCTGCTTCTGTCTCAATGTTTGTGTAGAGGCTGTCTATATCTATCGAAAACAACAAGGCCTCTTTTCCTACTATAATAGTTTTAATTTTGTCCACAAAATCGTAAGTGTCTTTTATAAAACTGGGGTGTTTTATCGACAGTGGGTTTAGGAAGTATTCAATAAACTCTGCTGTCTGATAAGTCTCACTGCCACAGTCCGACACAATTGGTCTACCGGGTGGAACTTCATATGGTATTGTCCATGAATCCGGGCTCTTGTGTATTTTTGGTAAAAGATAAAATATCCTAGCTCGAGGGCTGTCCTGTCCTATTAAATATTTATGTTGCTTGGCATTTATGTGTCTTTTTTCCCTCAGTTTGTTAACAATGGCTTGGGCTTTTTTCGCTGTCTCTAGGTAAATTGGTTGGTCTAATGGCCTATAATGATCCCGATTGTTAAGCTGTCTCTCACCTTCTAACAGGTATTGGTGTCTGTCCATAATTACTATGCAGGAGCCTTTGTCTGCTGGTTTGATTACGATCTGTTTGTTGTTAATTAGTTCTCTAAGTGCCCTGGTTTGTGCTAATGTGAGGTTATCTTTTTCTTTAATGTGCCCTGGAATGTGTCTTACCGTATTTAGGTCATCCTTGATTAGTTGTTTAAGGCTGTTTGGGAGTACCGTATCAGCCGGTTCCCAGTTTGAACCTGGTCGAAATGGCTGTACCATTTCTCCTGTCTGGTCCATTCCAAAGTGTGTGGCTAGTTTCAGTCTGCGGTGATACTGGGAAAGGTCTTTCTTTAATCTGTTGGTTTGTTGTTTGTAGATGTCCAGAGTTGGAACAAATGAAAGCCCCTTTTCCAGCAGTTCGGTCTGGTGTTGGTCTGGTTGGAAGTAATGCGACAAATTAATTATGTTAGACTTACTCCCCCTCCTTTCTGGGTTTATGGGGTCAATAAGTTTAAACTAGTAAGCCAATTTTCAAGCATTGCTTTGCCTGTCTCTTTTTTCCAATGTATGTTATCAGGACCCACTTTAAAATCCCTTTCATCCAATTTTGGGAGGAAACTATTTTTATTTGTGATATTGCGATTTAATTCTCTTAAGTTGTCTTTCTCCCTGTGTGGGAGGCCATTTGAGTAGTTGACCAAAGGTATATGGATACTTGCGGTTGGAAATGCGTTCTGTGCTGCTACGATGGTCTCTCTCAAGGCCCTCTGTGTTGTTTTTTGATTATTTTGGCTTCTCTCGTTTATCCCAACGGATAGGATACAGTGTGCTACTGTGGTGTTTCTTGGTATTCTCTCCAGTAAGACCTTCGTGTGTTGGAATTTCATTCCTGGGTAGCCATCCACTTGTAGATCCTGTCGTCTGAGAGATGGGAGGAGAGATGGGATATTGCTCAGGTTTGAGTCTCCTATGATGACGATGTTTTTCTCCGGGTGTAATCTCCAACGCTGGTTTTTCTTTTGTGTGGAGATGTGTCTGTAAACTTCTCCTGGGGTCCTTGGCTCCATGATCTCTGGTTCGTCTGTTTCCTGTCCTCGGTTCTCTCCTGGGTCTGTCGTGGTCCAGGTAGGGGTTGCTTCTGTGTCCTGGGTCTGGCCATGTGGGGTCCTCTCCTCTCTTGGTTCCGTCCTGCTGCGGGCCGTCCTCTGGGGCTGTGGCGTGTCATCTGGAATGGCTCCCTTGGCCTTGTCTTTTTGGCTCCGTGTTTGCCTCTGCGGTGTACTTATCTGTATTGGTGAGGTCAGGCGAGGGAAGTCTACTTCCGAAAGATCTCTTCTAGGTTGGACTTGAATTAGGGTTGGCGGTGGGGCCCTGGTGATCAATACTTTGGGGAAAGCACATAGGGAGGAGGGGGTGGGGGTCAGGGAAGGTGGGGAGAGGGGGGCAGAGGATACACAGGGGTGTGGTAATGGAGAACAATGGGGTGCTCTACCAGCAGATGGGGCAGGGGGAGTGGAGATATGCATAGCAGGAATGGGGGAGGTAGGGGGTGAATTGGGGGCCTGGGCAGATGGGGTAGGAGGGGGGGGGGTTGAAACCTGTGCAATAGGAATCGGAGGGTGTGAATTGGGGACATTCAGAGGGACAACAGTGGGGGGGGATGGGGTAGACATGACAGTTCTAGTTGTTCTAAGCTGTGTGATTATAAGTTGGGCTTTGTTTATCTCTAATTGTTTTAACCTTTTCCCTAAGTTTTTTCTAGACCATCTGATTGCTATGGTAAAGGCTTTCTTTTCTTCGTCCTCTGTTAGGTTATCTGTTAATTCTTGTTTGGTTGTGTTTATCAGTGTAGTGTAGTGTTCCTCTAGGGCTAAGATTGTTGTATGGCACCAGTGTCTGGATATCCCTTCAAGTAATAGGGTGGTTTTATCCGTTGGTTGAGCTGGTTTGATCAAATTAATGAGTTCAAGGGTTTTCCTTGCTATACTTGCTGGTGGTCTGCTCGAAGAATTTACATTCTGCAGATGATGTGTACTTATGATCAATTTGTTCATGGTCCTGATGGCTTTTAAGAAGTCACCTCTTTCTGTGTGGTGTGTGTGTGTGTCGATGTGTGTGTTATATCTTACTGGACCCGTCCGGGTCTGGTGGTGTGGTCTCTCTCCGGCTCTTGGCTGATGTCCTGACTGCTGGTCCTGCCGTCTGTTGTTCAGCCAAGGTTTCTGTCTCCGGCGGATCTGTGGTCTGTAGTCCGGCCGTTGATTGTATGGAATTCCCTGTGGTTGATGGGGAGATCTCTCTCTGGGTCTGTTCCTCATCCAGGGCTCCTCCAGCCTAGGCCTGTCTTCAGGCGGTTGGGTGTTGATTCTCTCCTGGTGATATGGCTTGTTTCCAGGCCATCGTCCCGGTGGAGGTGTATCTTCAGTAGTTCTGCGATGGTCTCTCAAGTGGTTCATCTGATGCATGCTATAGCTATTTCGGACTGGTTGGTCCTTCTTCAGGCAAGATTCTGTTAAGAATGATTAGTTGTGCTGTCACCCTGGTTTTTATGTGTTCCTAATGGTGGGCGTGACCTAGTAGTCTTTGGCCAATTAGCTTTGATGGGTGTGGTTTCTTTAGCCATTGTTTCACCCTGTCCAACCAGAATCAATGGGTTTGTGTTCCATTGTTCTGGATTTTTTCATTTGTGGTTTTGGTTTTAGTAGAGATAAGATGTCTCTAATAGAGAATCAATAATAATTATAAAAGAATTTCCTCCGGTTTACAGGTACTAACTCGGGGGGGATTTGAAAGACTTCAGTGCACTGTGCCTACCCATGATGCGACCGCAGGTCGCATCATGTGTAGGTACAGTGCAAGGAATAAATGTATTCGCCATGTATTTGAAGGAAGTCTGATCCAATCATTTTTAGATTTCTCCAGTTTAATCCTGCGTTTAGGTTTTGTTGTGTTCAAGATCTGATTTTAGGTATGTTTAAGCCTCCAGGGAAATCCGTGTTGAGGTTCTTAATCCACTGTTTTTCATTAAAACGTCTTTGTCCCACTGTCCAGTTGGGATTGTGTTGCAGTCCAGTGCATGTTAAAGCTTCAATGCCATGAGCCATAAAATGTTGCACAAATCTTGTGGTTGTCTTTCTTCCATTGTTAATATTGTATCTGTGTTGTCCCAGCCTTGTACCTATTGTTTTCCCTGTTTCTCCGACATATTGTAAACCACATTTGTTACATGTGATTAAGTAAATGCAGTTGCTCGTTCTGCTTGTTAATCGTTGTTTAATCTCTAAAACGCGTTTTGTAGTTCTATTTTTGACTAATTGTTTGGGTTTGAAGTATTCTGGTCCCTCGCGTGCTGGTGCGTTGATTTCTTTTAGTTTGCTGTGTACTAGATAATCTTTAAGGTTTTTGTTTTTTCTGTAGGCTGATATAATTTTATAATCTTTTAGAAGATCATCCGTTCGGTTCTCAAAGTTCCTTTTTATTCTGTTGTTGGCTAGTGTGCTCTGTGTTGAATAACTGGTTATCAGGGCCAATTTAGGGCCTGGATCTCGTACTCTTATTTCTAAAAAAGTACTTTGAGCTTTCCGGAGGAATGTCCTAGTGTATCCCCTTGGTCTAAGTGCTTTAAATAGTGTTTTACAAGCTATTTTGAAATCACTTCTTTGCGTGCAAATCCTATGGAATCTTAGTAGTTGTGATTTGACTATCCCTGTGTAACAGTGTGTCGGGTGGAATGACGTTTTGTGTAATAGGGCGTGGGTGTCTGTTTCTTTAAAGAATACTTTTAAGTCTAGTTTCCCATTTGTGTTAAAGTTTGGGCCCTTGAAGATTGTTACATCAAGAAAGTCAATCCTTTCAGTGTGTGTCACAAATTTTATCGTTATGGATCTGTGATGGCTATTAAGAACATCAATAAATTCCTGGAAATCTTCCTTGCTATGTTCCCATATTCCAAAAATATCATCCAGAAATCTATAATAATGTGTTGGTTTAAGTCTGCATTTTTCTAGTGCTGTCTGTTCCCATATGCTCATGTAAATGTTTGCATAAGATGGTGCAAATCGCTTTCCCATGGCCGTCCCTTTGATTTGTAGATAACATTTGTTGTTAAAGGAAAAATCATTCTGGGTTAGATTTAAGTCTAGTAATTGGAGTAATTCCTCTTCTGGTCGATTTGTGTCTGGGTACTTATTAAATACTTCTTTAATTGCCAGTAGGCCTGCTTCTGTCTCAATGTTTGTGTAGAGGCTGTCTATATCTATCGAAAACAACAAGGCCTCTTTTCCTACTATAATAGTTTTAATTTTGTCCACAAAATCGTAAGTGTCTTTTATAAAACTGGGGTGTTTTATCGACAGTGGGTTTAGGAAGTATTCAATAAACTCTGCTGTCTGATAAGTCTCACTGCCACAGTCCGACACAATTGGTCTACCGGGTGGAACTTCATATGGTATTGTCCATGAATCCGGGCTCTTGTGTATTTTTGGTAAAAGATAAAATATCCTAGCTCGAGGGCTGTCCTGTCCTATTAAATATTTATGTTGCTTGGCATTTATGTGTCTTTTTTCCCTCAGTTTGTTAACAATGGCTTGGGCTTTTTTCGCTGTCTCTAGGTAAATTGGTTGGTCTAATGGCCTATAATGATCCCGATTGTTAAGCTGTCTCTCACCTTCTAACAGGTATTGGTGTCTGTCCATAATTACTATGCAGGAGCCTTTGTCTGCTGGTTTGATTACGATCTGTTTGTTGTTAATTAGTTCTCTAAGTGCCCTGGTTTGTGCTAATGTGAGGTTATCTTTTTCTTTAATGTGCCCTGGAATGTGTCTTACCGTATTTAGGTCATCCTTGATTAGTTGTTTAAGGCTGTTTGGGAGTACCGTATCAGCCGGTTCCCAGTTTGAACCTGGTCGAAATGGCTGTACCATTTCTCCTGTCTGGTCCATTCCAAAGTGTGTGGCTAGTTTCAGTCTGCGGTGATACTGGGAAAGGTCTTTCTTTAATCTGTTGGTTTGTTGTTTGTAGATGTCCAGAGTTGGAACAAATGAAAGCCCCTTTTCCAGCAGTTCGGTCTGGTGTTGGTCTGGTTGGAAGTAATGCGACAAATTAATTATGTTAGACTTACTCCCCCTCCTTTCTGGGTTTATGGGGTCAATAAGTTTAAACTAGTAAGCCAATTTTCAAGCATTGCTTTGCCTGTCTCTTTTTTCCAATGTATGTTATCAGGACCCACTTTAAAATCCCTTTCATCCAATTTTGGGAGGAAACTATTTTTATTTGTGATATTGCGATTTAATTCTCTTAAGTTGTCTTTCTCCCTGTGTGGGAGGCCATTTGAGTAGTTGACCAAAGGTATATGGATACTTGCGGTTGGAAATGCGTTCTGTGCTGCTACGATGGTCTCTCTCAAGGCCCTCTGTGTTGTTTTTTGATTATTTTGGCTTCTCTCGTTTATCCCAACGGATAGGATACAGTGTGCTACTGTGGTGTTTCTTGGTATTCTCTCCAGTAAGACCTTCGTGTGTTGGAATTTCATTCCTGGGTAGCCATCCACTTGTAGATCCTGTCGTCTGAGAGATGGGAGGAGAGATGGGATATTGCTCAGGTTTGAGTCTCCTATGATGACGATGCTTTTCTCCGGGTGTAATCTCCAACGCTGGTTTTTCTTTTGTGTGGAGATGTGTCTGTAAACTTCTCCTGGGGTCCTTGGCTCCATGATCTCTGGTTCGTCTGTTTCCTGTCCTCGGTTCTCTCCTGGGTCTGTCGTGGTCCAGGTAGGGGTTGCTTCTGTGTCCTGGGTCTGGCCATGTGGGGTCCTCTCCTCTCTTGGTTCCGTCCTGCTGCGGGCCGTCCTCTGGGGCTGTGGCGTGTCATCTGGAATGGCTCCCTTGGCCTTGTCTTTTTGGCTCCGTGTTTGCCTCTGCGGTGTACTTATCTGTATTGGTGAGGTCAGGCGAGGGAAGTCTACTTCCGAAAGATCTCTTCTAGGTTGGACTTGAATTAGGGTTGGCGGTGGGGCCCTGGTGATCAATACTTTGGGGAAAGCACATAGGGAGGAGGGGGTGGGGGTCAGGGAAGGTGGGGAGAGGGGGGCAGAGGATACACAGGGGTGTGGTAATGGAGAACAATGGGGTGCTCTACCAGCAGATGGGGCAGGGGGAGTGGAGATATGCATAGCAGGAATGGGGGAGGTAGGGGGTGAATTGGGGGTCTGGGCAGATGGGGTAGGAGGGGGGGGGGTTGAAACCTGTGCAATAGGAATCGGAGGGTGTGAATTGGGGACATTCAGAGGGACAACAGTGGGGGGGGATGGGGTAGACATGACAGTTCTAGTTGTTCTAAGCTGTGTGATTATAAGTTGGGCTTTGTTTATCTCTAATTGTTTTAACCTTTTCCCTAAGTTTTTTCTAGACCATCTGATTGCTATGGTAAAGGCTTTCTTTTCTTCGTCCTCTGTTAGGTTATCTGTTAATTCTTGTTTGGTTGTGTTTATCAGTGTAGTGTAGTGTTCCTCTAGGGCTAAGATTGTTGTATGGCACCAGTGTCTGGATATCCCTTCAAGTAATAGGGTGGTTTTATCCGTTGGTTGAGCTGGTTTGATCAAATTAATGAGTTCAAGGGTTTTCCTTGCTATACTTGCTGGTGGTCTGCTCGAAGAATTTACATTCTGCAGATGATGTGTACTTATGATCAATTTGTTCATGGTCCTGATGGCTTTTAAGAAGTCACCTCTTTCTGTGTGGTGTGTGTGTGTGTCGATGTGTGTGTTATAACTTACTGGACCCGTCCGGGTCTGGTGGTGTGGTCTCTCTCCGGCTCTTGGCTGATGTCCTGACTGCTGGTCCTGCCGTCTGTTGTTCAGCCAAGGTTTCTGTCTCCGGCGGATCTGTGGTCTGTAGTCCGGCCGTTGATTGTATGGAATTCCCTGTGGTTGATGGGGAGATCTCTCTCTGGGTCTGTTCCTCATCCAGGGCTCCTCCAGCCTAGGCCTGTCTTCAGGCGGTTGGGTGTTGATTCTCTCCTGGTGATATGGCTTGTTTCCAGGCCATCGTCCCGGTGGAGGTGTATCTTCAGTAGTTCTGCGATGGTCTCTCAAGTGGTTCATCTGATGCATGCTATAGCTATTTCGGACTGGTTGGTCCTTCTTCAGGCAAGATTCTGTTAAGAATGATTAGTTGTGCTGTCACCCTGGTTTTTATGTGTTCCTAATGGTGGGCGTGACCTAGTAGTCTTTGGCCAATTAGCTTTGATGGGTGTGGTTTCTTTAGCCATTGTTTCACCCTGTCCAACCAGAATCAATGGGTTTGTGTTCCATTGTTCTGGATTTTTTCATTTGTGGTTTTGGTTTTAGTAGAGATAAGATGTCTCTAATAGAGAATCAATAATAATTATAAAAGAATTTCCTCCGGTTTACAGGTACTAACTCGGGGGGGATTTGAAAGACTTCAGTGCACTGTGCCTACCCATGATGCGACCGCAGGTCGCATCATGTGTAGGTACAGTGCAAGGAATAAATGTATTCGCCATGTATTTGAAGGAAGTCTGATCCAATCATTTTTAGATTTCTCCAGTTTAATCCTGCGTTTAGGTTTTGTTGTGTTCAAGATCTGATTTTAGGTATGTTTAAGCCTCCAGGGAAATCCGTGTTGAGGTTCTTAATCCACTGTTTTTCATTAAAACGTCTTTGTCCCACTGTCCAGTTGGGATTGTGTTGCAGTCCAGTGCATGTTAAAGCTTCAATGCCATGAGCCATAAAATGTTGCACAAATCTTGTGGTTGTCTTTCTTCCATTGTTAATATTGTATCTGTGTTGTCCCAGCCTTGTACCTATTGTTTTCCCTGTTTCTCCGACATATTGTAAACCACATTTGTTACATGTGATTAAGTAAATGCAGTTGCTCGTTCTGCTTGTTAATCGTTGTTTAATCTCTAAAACGCGTTTTGTAGTTCTATTTTTGACTAATTGTTTGGGTTTGAAGTATTCTGGTCCCTCGCGTGCTGGTGCGTTGATTTCTTTTAGTTTGCTGTGTACTAGATAATCTTTAAGGTTTTTGTTTTTTCTGTAGGCTGATATAATTTTATAATCTTTTAGAAGATCATCCGTTCGGTTCTCAAAGTTCCTTTTTATTCTGTTGTTGGCTAGTGTGCTCTGTGTTGAATAACTGGTTATCAGGGCCAATTTAGGGCCTGGATCTCGTACTCTTATTTCTAAAAAAGTACTTTGAGCTTTCCGGAGGAATGTCCTAGTGTATCCCCTTGGTCTAAGTGCTTTAAATAGTGTTTTACAAGCTATTTTGAAATCACTTCTTTGCGTGCAAATCCTATGGAATCTTAGTAGTTGTGATTTGACTATCCCTGTGTAACAGTGTGTCGGGTGGAATGACGTTTTGTGTAATAGGGCGTGGGTGTCTGTTTCTTTAAAGAATACTTTTAAGTCTAGTTTCCCATTTGTGTTAAAGTTTGGGCCCTTGAAGATTGTTACATCAAGAAAGTCAATCCTTTCAGTGTGTGTCACAAATTTTATCGTTATGGATCTGTGATGGCTATTAAGAACATCAATAAATTCCTGGAAATCTTCCTTGCTATGTTCCCATATTCCAAAAATATCATCCAGAAATCTATAATAATGTGTTGGTTTAAGTCTGCATTTTTCTAGTGCTGTCTGTTCCCATATGCTCATGTAAATGTTTGCATAAGATGGTGCAAATCGCTTTCCCATGGCCGTCCCTTTGATTTGTAGATAACATTTGTTGTTAAAGGAAAAATCATTCTGGGTTAGATTTAAGTCTAGTAATTGGAGTAATTCCTCTTCTGGTCGATTTGTGTCTGGGTACTTATTAAATACTTCTTTAATTGCCAGTAGGCCTGCTTCTGTCTCAATGTTTGTGTAGAGGCTGTCTATATCTATCGAAAACAACAAGGCCTCTTTTCCTACTATAATAGTTTTAATTTTGTCCACAAAATCGTAAGTGTCTTTTATAAAACTGGGGTGTTTTATCGACAGTGGGTTTAGGAAGTATTCAATAAACTCTGCTGTCTGATAAGTCTCACTGCCACAGTCCGACACAATTGGTCTACCGGGTGGAACTTCATATGGTATTGTCCATGAATCCGGGCTCTTGTGTATTTTTGGTAAAAGATAAAATATCCTAGCTCGAGGGCTGTCCTGTCCTATTAAATATTTATGTTGCTTGGCATTTATGTGTCTTTTTTCCCTCAGTTTGTTAACAATGGCTTGGGCTTTTTTCGCTGTCTCTAGGTAAATTGGTTGGTCTAATGGCCTATAATGATCCCGATTGTTAAGCTGTCTCTCACCTTCTAACAGGTATTGGTGTCTGTCCATAATTACTATGCAGGAGCCTTTGTCTGCTGGTTTGATTACGATCTGTTTGTTGTTAATTAGTTCTCTAAGTGCCCTGGTTTGTGCTAATGTGAGGTTATCTTTTTCTTTAATGTGCCCTGGAATGTGTCTTACCGTATTTAGGTCATCCTTGATTAGTTGTTTAAGGCTGTTTGGGAGTACCGTATCAGCCGGTTCCCAGTTTGAACCTGGTCGAAATGGCTGTACCATTTCTCCTGTCTGGTCCATTCCAAAGTGTGTGGCTAGTTTCAGTCTGCGGTGATACTGGGAAAGGTCTTTCTTTAATCTGTTGGTTTGTTGTTTGTAGATGTCCAGAGTTGGAACAAATGAAAGCCCCTTTTCCAGCAGTTCGGTCTGGTGTTGGTCTGGTTGGAAGTAATGCGACAAATTAATTATGTTAGACTTACTCCCCCTCCTTTCTGGGTTTATGGGGTCAATAAGTTTAAACTAGTAAGCCAATTTTCAAGCATTGCTTTGCCTGTCTCTTTTTTCCAATGTATGTTATCAGGACCCACTTTAAAATCCCTTTCATCCAATTTTGGGAGGAAACTATTTTTATTTGTGATATTGCGATTTAATTCTCTTAAGTTGTCTTTCTCCCTGTGTGGGAGGCCATTTGAGTAGTTGACCAAAGGTATATGGATACTTGCGGTTGGAAATGCGTTCTGTGCTGCTACGATGGTCTCTCTCAAGGCCCTCTGTGTTGTTTTTTGATTATTTTGGCTTCTCTCGTTTATCCCAACGGATAGGATACAGTGTGCTACTGTGGTGTTTCTTGGTATTCTCTCCAGTAAGACCTTCGTGTGTTGGAATTTCATTCCTGGGTAGCCATCCACTTGTAGATCCTGTCGTCTGAGAGATGGGAGGAGAGATGGGATATTGCTCAGGTTTGAGTCTCCTATGATGACGATGCTTTTCTCCGGGTGTAATCTCCAACGCTGGTTTTTCTTTTGTGTGGAGATGTGTCTGTAAACTTCTCCTGGGGTCCTTGGCTCCATGATCTCTGGTTCGTCTGTTTCCTGTCCTCGGTTCTCTCCTGGGTCTGTCGTGGTCCAGGTAGGGGTTGCTTCTGTGTCCTGGGTCTGGCCATGTGGGGTCCTCTCCTCTCTTGGTTCCGTCCTGCTGCGGGCCGTCCTCTGGGGCTGTGGCGTGTCATCTGGAATGGCTCCCTTGGCCTTGTCTTTTTGGCTCCGTGTTTGCCTCTGCGGTGTACTTATCTGTATTGGTGAGGTCAGGCGAGGGAAGTCTACTTCCGAAAGATCTCTTCTAGGTTGGACTTGAATTAGGGTTGGCGGTGGGGCCCTGGTGATCAATACTTTGGGGAAAGCACATAGGGAGGAGGGGGTGGGGGTCAGGGAAGGTGGGGAGAGGGGGGCAGAGGATACACAGGGGTGTGGTAATGGAGAACAATGGGGTGCTCTACCAGCAGATGGGGCAGGGGGAGTGGAGATATGCATAGCAGGAATGGGGGAGGTAGGGGGTGAATTGGGGGTCTGGGCAGATGGGGTAGGAGGGGGGGGGGTTGAAACCTGTGCAATAGGAATCGGAGGGTGTGAATTGGGGACATTCAGAGGGACAACAGTGGGGGGGGATGGGGTAGACATGACAGTTCTAGTTGTTCTAAGCTGTGTGATTATAAGTTGGGCTTTGTTTATCTCTAATTGTTTTAACCTTTTCCCTAAGTTTTTTCTAGACCATCTGATTGCTATGGTAAAGGCTTTCTTTTCTTCGTCCTCTGTTAGGTTATCTGTTAATTCTTGTTTGGTTGTGTTTATCAGTGTAGTGTAGTGTTCCTCTAGGGCTAAGATTGTTGTATGGCACCAGTGTCTGGATATCCCTTCAAGTAATAGGGTGGTTTTATCCGTTGGTTGAGCTGGTTTGATCAAATTAATGAGTTCAAGGGTTTTCCTTGCTATACTTGCTGGTGGTCTGCTCGAAGAATTTACATTCTGCAGATGATGTGTACTTATGATCAATTTGTTCATGGTCCTGATGGCTTTTAAGAAGTCACCTCTTTCTGTGTGGTGTGTGTGTGTGTCGATGTGTGTGTTATAACTTACTGGACCCGTCCGGGTCTGGTGGTGTGGTCTCTCTCCGGCTCTTGGCTGATGTCCTGACTGCTGGTCCTGCCGTCTGTTGTTCAGCCAAGGTTTCTGTCTCCGGCGGATCTGTGGTCTGTAGTCCGGCCGTTGATTGTATGGAATTCCCTGTGGTTGATGGGGAGATCTCTCTCTGGGTCTGTTCCTCATCCAGGGCTCCTCCAGCCTAGGCCTGTCTTCAGGCGGTTGGGTGTTGATTCTCTCCTGGTGATATGGCTTGTTTCCAGGCCATCGTCCCGGTGGAGGTGTATCTTCAGTAGTTCTGCGATGGTCTCTCAAGTGGTTCATCTGATGCATGCTATAGCTATTTCGGACTGGTTGGTCCTTCTTCAGGCAAGATTCTGTTAAGAATGATTAGTTGTGCTGTCACCCTGGTTTTTATGTGTTCCTAATGGTGGGCGTGACCTAGTAGTCTTTGGCCAATTAGCTTTGATGGGTGTGGTTTCTTTAGCCATTGTTTCACCCTGTCCAACCAGAATCAATGGGTTTGTGTTCCATTGTTCTGGATTTTTTCATTTGTGGTTTTGGTTTTAGTAGAGATAAGATGTCTCTAATAGAGAATCAATAATAATTATAAAAGAATTTCCTCCGGTTTACAGGTACTAACTCGGGGGGGATTTGAAAGACTTCAGTGCACTGTGCCTACCCATGATGCGACCGCAGGTCGCATCATGTGTAGGTACAGTGCAAGGAATAAATGTATTCGCCATGTATTTGAAGGAAGTCTGATCCAATCATTTTTAGATTTCTCCAGTTTAATCCTGCGTTTAGGTTTTGTTGTGTTCAAGATCTGATTTTAGGTATGTTTAAGCCTCCAGGGAAATCCGTGTTGAGGTTCTTAATCCACTGTTTTTCATTAAAACGTCTTTGTCCCACTGTCCAGTTGGGATTGTGTTGCAGTCCAGTGCATGTTAAAGCTTCAATGCCATGAGCCATAAAATGTTGCACAAATCTTGTGGTTGTCTTTCTTCCATTGTTAATATTGTATCTGTGTTGTCCCAGCCTTGTACCTATTGTTTTCCCTGTTTCTCCGACATATTGTAAACCACATTTGTTACATGTGATTAAGTAAATGCAGTTGCTCGTTCTGCTTGTTAATCGTTGTTTAATCTCTAAAACGCGTTTTGTAGTTCTATTTTTGACTAATTGTTTGGGTTTGAAGTATTCTGGTCCCTCGCGTGCTGGTGCGTTGATTTCTTTTAGTTTGCTGTGTACTAGATAATCTTTAAGGTTTTTGTTTTTTCTGTAGGCTGATATAATTTTATAATCTTTTAGAAGATCATCCGTTCGGTTCTCAAAGTTCCTTTTTATTCTGTTGTTGGCTAGTGTGCTCTGTGTTGAATAACTGGTTATCAGGGCCAATTTAGGGCCTGGATCTCGTACTCTTATTTCTAAAAAAGTACTTTGAGCTTTCCGGAGGAATGTCCTAGTGTATCCCCTTGGTCTAAGTGCTTTAAATAGTGTTTTACAAGCTATTTTGAAATCACTTCTTTGCGTGCAAATCCTATGGAATCTTAGTAGTTGTGATTTGACTATCCCTGTGTAACAGTGTGTCGGGTGGAATGACGTTTTGTGTAATAGGGCGTGGGTGTCTGTTTCTTTAAAGAATACTTTTAAGTCTAGTTTCCCATTTGTGTTAAAGTTTGGGCCCTTGAAGATTGTTACATCAAGAAAGTCAATCCTTTCAGTGTGTGTCACAAATTTTATCGTTATGGATCTGTGATGGCTATTAAGAACATCAATAAATTCCTGGAAATCTTCCTTGCTATGTTCCCATATTCCAAAAATATCATCCAGAAATCTATAATAATGTGTTGGTTTAAGTCTGCATTTTTCTAGTGCTGTCTGTTCCCATATGCTCATGTAAATGTTTGCATAAGATGGTGCAAATCGCTTTCCCATGGCCGTCCCTTTGATTTGTAGATAACATTTGTTGTTAAAGGAAAAATCATTCTGGGTTAGATTTAAGTCTAGTAATTGGAGTAATTCCTCTTCTGGTCGATTTGTGTCTGGGTACTTATTAAATACTTCTTTAATTGCCAGTAGGCCTGCTTCTGTCTCAATGTTTGTGTAGAGGCTGTCTATATCTATCGAAAACAACAAGGCCTCTTTTCCTACTATAATAGTTTTAATTTTGTCCACAAAATCGTAAGTGTCTTTTATAAAACTGGGGTGTTTTATCGACAGTGGGTTTAGGAAGTATTCAATAAACTCTGCTGTCTGATAAGTCTCACTGCCACAGTCCGACACAATTGGTCTACCGGGTGGAACTTCATATGGTATTGTCCATGAATCCGGGCTCTTGTGTATTTTTGGTAAAAGATAAAATATCCTAGCTCGAGGGCTGTCCTGTCCTATTAAATATTTATGTTGCTTGGCATTTATGTGTCTTTTTTCCCTCAGTTTGTTAACAATGGCTTGGGCTTTTTTCGCTGTCTCTAGGTAAATTGGTTGGTCTAATGGCCTATAATGATCCCGATTGTTAAGCTGTCTCTCACCTTCTAACAGGTATTGGTGTCTGTCCATAATTACTATGCAGGAGCCTTTGTCTGCTGGTTTGATTACGATCTGTTTGTTGTTAATTAGTTCTCTAAGTGCCCTGGTTTGTGCTAATGTGAGGTTATCTTTTTCTTTAATGTGCCCTGGAATGTGTCTTACCGTATTTAGGTCATCCTTGATTAGTTGTTTAAGGCTGTTTGGGAGTACCGTATCAGCCGGTTCCCAGTTTGAACCTGGTCGAAATGGCTGTACCATTTCTCCTGTCTGGTCCATTCCAAAGTGTGTGGCTAGTTTCAGTCTGCGGTGATACTGGGAAAGGTCTTTCTTTAATCTGTTGGTTTGTTGTTTGTAGATGTCCAGAGTTGGAACAAATGAAAGCCCCTTTTCCAGCAGTTCGGTCTGGTGTTGGTCTGGTTGGAAGTAATGCGACAAATTAATTATGTTAGACTTACTCCCCCTCCTTTCTGGGTTTATGGGGTCAATAAGTTTAAACTAGTAAGCCAATTTTCAAGCATTGCTTTGCCTGTCTCTTTTTTCCAATGTATGTTATCAGGACCCACTTTAAAATCCCTTTCATCCAATTTTGGGAGGAAACTATTTTTATTTGTGATATTGCGATTTAATTCTCTTAAGTTGTCTTTCTCCCTGTGTGGGAGGCCATTTGAGTAGTTGACCAAAGGTATATGGATACTTGCGGTTGGAAATGCGTTCTGTGCTGCTACGATGGTCTCTCTCAAGGCCCTCTGTGTTGTTTTTTGATTATTTTGGCTTCTCTCGTTTATCCCAACGGATAGGATACAGTGTGCTACTGTGGTGTTTCTTGGTATTCTCTCCAGTAAGACCTTCGTGTGTTGGAATTTCATTCCTGGGTAGCCATCCACTTGTAGATCCTGTCGTCTGAGAGATGGGAGGAGAGATGGGATATTGCTCAGGTTTGAGTCTCCTATGATGACGATGCTTTTCTCCGGGTGTAATCTCCAACGCTGGTTTTTCTTTTGTGTGGAGATGTGTCTGTAAACTTCTCCTGGGGTCCTTGGCTCCATGATCTCTGGTTCGTCTGTTTCCTGTCCTCGGTTCTCTCCTGGGTCTGTCGTGGTCCAGGTAGGGGTTGCTTCTGTGTCCTGGGTCTGGCCATGTGGGGTCCTCTCCTCTCTTGGTTCCGTCCTGCTGCGGGCCGTCCTCTGGGGCTGTGGCGTGTCATCTGGAATGGCTCCCTTGGCCTTGTCTTTTTGGCTCCGTGTTTGCCTCTGCGGTGTACTTATCTGTATTGGTGAGGTCAGGCGAGGGAAGTCTACTTCCGAAAGATCTCTTCTAGGTTGGACTTGAATTAGGGTTGGCGGTGGGGCCCTGGTGATCAATACTTTGGGGAAAGCACATAGGGAGGAGGGGGTGGGGGTCAGGGAAGGTGGGGAGAGGGGGGCAGAGGATACACAGGGGTGTGGTAATGGAGAACAATGGGGTGCTCTACCAGCAGATGGGGCAGGGGGAGTGGAGATATGCATAGCAGGAATGGGGGAGGTAGGGGGTGAATTGGGGGTCTGGGCAGATGGGGTAGGAGGGGGGGGGGTTGAAACCTGTGCAATAGGAATCGGAGGGTGTGAATTGGGGACATTCAGAGGGACAACAGTGGGGGGGGATGGGGTAGACATGACAGTTCTAGTTGTTCTAAGCTGTGTGATTATAAGTTGGGCTTTGTTTATCTCTAATTGTTTTAACCTTTTCCCTAAGTTTTTTCTAGACCATCTGATTGCTATGGTAAAGGCTTTCTTTTCTTCGTCCTCTGTTAGGTTATCTGTTAATTCTTGTTTGGTTGTGTTTATCAGTGTAGTGTAGTGTTCCTCTAGGGCTAAGATTGTTGTATGGCACCAGTGTCTGGATATCCCTTCAAGTAATAGGGTGGTTTTATCCGTTGGTTGAGCTGGTTTGATCAAATTAATGAGTTCAAGGGTTTTCCTTGCTATACTTGCTGGTGGTCTGCTCGAAGAATTTACATTCTGCAGATGATGTGTACTTATGATCAATTTGTTCATGGTCCTGATGGCTTTTAAGAAGTCACCTCTTTCTGTGTGGTGTGTGTGTGTGTCGATGTGTGTGTTATAACTTACTGGACCCGTCCGGGTCTGGTGGTGTGGTCTCTCTCCGGCTCTTGGCTGATGTCCTGACTGCTGGTCCTGCCGTCTGTTGTTCAGCCAAGGTTTCTGTCTCCGGCGGATCTGTGGTCTGTAGTCCGGCCGTTGATTGTATGGAATTCCCTGTGGTTGATGGGGAGATCTCTCTCTGGGTCTGTTCCTCATCCAGGGCTCCTCCAGCCTAGGCCTGTCTTCAGGCGGTTGGGTGTTGATTCTCTCCTGGTGATATGGCTTGTTTCCAGGCCATCGTCCCGGTGGAGGTGTATCTTCAGTAGTTCTGCGATGGTCTCTCAAGTGGTTCATCTGATGCATGCTATAGCTATTTCGGACTGGTTGGTCCTTCTTCAGGCAAGATTCTGTTAAGAATGATTAGTTGTGCTGTCACCCTGGTTTTTATGTGTTCCTAATGGTGGGCGTGACCTAGTAGTCTTTGGCCAATTAGCTTTGATGGGTGTGGTTTCTTTAGCCATTGTTTCACCCTGTCCAACCAGAATCAATGGGTTTGTGTTCCATTGTTCTGGATTTTTTCATTTGTGGTTTTGGTTTTAGTAGAGATAAGATGTCTCTAATAGAGAATCAATAATAATTATAAAAGAATTTCCTCCGGTTTACAGGTACTAACTCGGGGGGGATTTGAAAGACTTCAGTGCACTGTGCCTACCCATGATGCGACCGCAGGTCGCATCATGTGTAGGTACAGTGCAAGGAATAAATGTATTCGCCATGTATTTGAAGGAAGTCTGATCCAATCATTTTTAGATTTCTCCAGTTTAATCCTGCGTTTAGGTTTTGTTGTGTTCAAGATCTGATTTTAGGTATGTTTAAGCCTCCAGGGAAATCCGTGTTGAGGTTCTTAATCCACTGTTTTTCATTAAAACGTCTTTGTCCCACTGTCCAGTTGGGATTGTGTTGCAGTCCAGTGCATGTTAAAGCTTCAATGCCATGAGCCATAAAATGTTGCACAAATCTTGTGGTTGTCTTTCTTCCATTGTTAATATTGTATCTGTGTTGTCCCAGCCTTGTACCTATTGTTTTCCCTGTTTCTCCGACATATTGTAAACCACATTTGTTACATGTGATTAAGTAAATGCAGTTGCTCGTTCTGCTTGTTAATCGTTGTTTAATCTCTAAAACGCGTTTTGTAGTTCTATTTTTGACTAATTGTTTGGGTTTGAAGTATTCTGGTCCCTCGCGTGCTGGTGCGTTGATTTCTTTTAGTTTGCTGTGTACTAGATAATCTTTAAGGTTTTTGTTTTTTCTGTAGGCTGATATAATTTTATAATCTTTTAGAAGATCATCCGTTCGGTTCTCAAAGTTCCTTTTTATTCTGTTGTTGGCTAGTGTGCTCTGTGTTGAATAACTGGTTATCAGGGCCAATTTAGGGCCTGGATCTCGTACTCTTATTTCTAAAAAAGTACTTTGAGCTTTCCGGAGGAATGTCCTAGTGTATCCCCTTGGTCTAAGTGCTTTAAATAGTGTTTTACAAGCTATTTTGAAATCACTTCTTTGCGTGCAAATCCTATGGAATCTTAGTAGTTGTGATTTGACTATCCCTGTGTAACAGTGTGTCGGGTGGAATGACGTTTTGTGTAATAGGGCGTGGGTGTCTGTTTCTTTAAAGAATACTTTTAAGTCTAGTTTCCCATTTGTGTTAAAGTTTGGGCCCTTGAAGATTGTTACATCAAGAAAGTCAATCCTTTCAGTGTGTGTCACAAATTTTATCGTTATGGATCTGTGATGGCTATTAAGAACATCAATAAATTCCTGGAAATCTTCCTTGCTATGTTCCCATATTCCAAAAATATCATCCAGAAATCTATAATAATGTGTTGGTTTAAGTCTGCATTTTTCTAGTGCTGTCTGTTCCCATATGCTCATGTAAATGTTTGCATAAGATGGTGCAAATCGCTTTCCCATGGCCGTCCCTTTGATTTGTAGATAACATTTGTTGTTAAAGGAAAAATCATTCTGGGTTAGATTTAAGTCTAGTAATTGGAGTAATTCCTCTTCTGGTCGATTTGTGTCTGGGTACTTATTAAATACTTCTTTAATTGCCAGTAGGCCTGCTTCTGTCTCAATGTTTGTGTAGAGGCTGTCTATATCTATCGAAAACAACAAGGCCTCTTTTCCTACTATAATAGTTTTAATTTTGTCCACAAAATCGTAAGTGTCTTTTATAAAACTGGGGTGTTTTATCGACAGTGGGTTTAGGAAGTATTCAATAAACTCTGCTGTCTGATAAGTCTCACTGCCACAGTCCGACACAATTGGTCTACCGGGTGGAACTTCATATGGTATTGTCCATGAATCCGGGCTCTTGTGTATTTTTGGTAAAAGATAAAATATCCTAGCTCGAGGGCTGTCCTGTCCTATTAAATATTTATGTTGCTTGGCATTTATGTGTCTTTTTTCCCTCAGTTTGTTAACAATGGCTTGGGCTTTTTTCGCTGTCTCTAGGTAAATTGGTTGGTCTAATGGCCTATAATGATCCCGATTGTTAAGCTGTCTCTCACCTTCTAACAGGTATTGGTGTCTGTCCATAATTACTATGCAGGAGCCTTTGTCTGCTGGTTTGATTACGATCTGTTTGTTGTTAATTAGTTCTCTAAGTGCCCTGGTTTGTGCTAATGTGAGGTTATCTTTTTCTTTAATGTGCCCTGGAATGTGTCTTACCGTATTTAGGTCATCCTTGATTAGTTGTTTAAGGCTGTTTGGGAGTACCGTATCAGCCGGTTCCCAGTTTGAACCTGGTCGAAATGGCTGTACCATTTCTCCTGTCTGGTCCATTCCAAAGTGTGTGGCTAGTTTCAGTCTGCGGTGATACTGGGAAAGGTCTTTCTTTAATCTGTTGGTTTGTTGTTTGTAGATGTCCAGAGTTGGAACAAATGAAAGCCCCTTTTCCAGCAGTTCGGTCTGGTGTTGGTCTGGTTGGAAGTAATGCGACAAATTAATTATGTTAGACTTACTCCCCCTCCTTTCTGGGTTTATGGGGTCAATAAGTTTAAACTAGTAAGCCAATTTTCAAGCATTGCTTTGCCTGTCTCTTTTTTCCAATGTATGTTATCAGGACCCACTTTAAAATCCCTTTCATCCAATTTTGGGAGGAAACTATTTTTATTTGTGATATTGCGATTTAATTCTCTTAAGTTGTCTTTCTCCCTGTGTGGGAGGCCATTTGAGTAGTTGACCAAAGGTATATGGATACTTGCGGTTGGAAATGCGTTCTGTGCTGCTACGATGGTCTCTCTCAAGGCCCTCTGTGTTGTTTTTTGATTATTTTGGCTTCTCTCGTTTATCCCAACGGATAGGATACAGTGTGCTACTGTGGTGTTTCTTGGTATTCTCTCCAGTAAGACCTTCGTGTGTTGGAATTTCATTCCTGGGTAGCCATCCACTTGTAGATCCTGTCGTCTGAGAGATGGGAGGAGAGATGGGATATTGCTCAGGTTTGAGTCTCCTATGATGACGATGCTTTTCTCCGGGTGTAATCTCCAACGCTGGTTTTTCTTTTGTGTGGAGATGTGTCTGTAAACTTCTCCTGGGGTCCTTGGCTCCATGATCTCTGGTTCGTCTGTTTCCTGTCCTCGGTTCTCTCCTGGGTCTGTCGTGGTCCAGGTAGGGGTTGCTTCTGTGTCCTGGGTCTGGCCATGTGGGGTCCTCTCCTCTCTTGGTTCCGTCCTGCTGCGGGCCGTCCTCTGGGGCTGTGGCGTGTCATCTGGAATGGCTCCCTTGGCCTTGTCTTTTTGGCTCCGTGTTTGCCTCTGCGGTGTACTTATCTGTATTGGTGAGGTCAGGCGAGGGAAGTCTACTTCCGAAAGATCTCTTCTAGGTTGGACTTGAATTAGGGTTGGCGGTGGGGCCCTGGTGATCAATACTTTGGGGAAAGCACATAGGGAGGAGGGGGTGGGGGTCAGGGAAGGTGGGGAGAGGGGGGCAGAGGATACACAGGGGTGTGGTAATGGAGAACAATGGGGTGCTCTACCAGCAGATGGGGCAGGGGGAGTGGAGATATGCATAGCAGGAATGGGGGAGGTAGGGGGTGAATTGGGGGTCTGGGCAGATGGGGTAGGAGGGGGGGGGGTTGAAACCTGTGCAATAGGAATCGGAGGGTGTGAATTGGGGACATTCAGAGGGACAACAGTGGGGGGGGATGGGGTAGACATGACAGTTCTAGTTGTTCTAAGCTGTGTGATTATAAGTTGGGCTTTGTTTATCTCTAATTGTTTTAACCTTTTCCCTAAGTTTTTTCTAGACCATCTGATTGCTATGGTAAAGGCTTTCTTTTCTTCGTCCTCTGTTAGGTTATCTGTTAATTCTTGTTTGGTTGTGTTTATCAGTGTAGTGTAGTGTTCCTCTAGGGCTAAGATTGTTGTATGGCACCAGTGTCTGGATATCCCTTCAAGTAATAGGGTGGTTTTATCCGTTGGTTGAGCTGGTTTGATCAAATTAATGAGTTCAAGGGTTTTCCTTGCTATACTTGCTGGTGGTCTGCTCGAAGAATTTACATTCTGCAGATGATGTGTACTTATGATCAATTTGTTCATGGTCCTGATGGCTTTTAAGAAGTCACCTCTTTCTGTGTGGTGTGTGTGTGTGTCGATGTGTGTGTTATAACTTACTGGACCCGTCCGGGTCTGGTGGTGTGGTCTCTCTCCGGCTCTTGGCTGATGTCCTGACTGCTGGTCCTGCCGTCTGTTGTTCAGCCAAGGTTTCTGTCTCCGGCGGATCTGTGGTCTGTAGTCCGGCCGTTGATTGTATGGAATTCCCTGTGGTTGATGGGGAGATCTCTCTCTGGGTCTGTTCCTCATCCAGGGCTCCTCCAGCCTAGGCCTGTCTTCAGGCGGTTGGGTGTTGATTCTCTCCTGGTGATATGGCTTGTTTCCAGGCCATCGTCCCGGTGGAGGTGTATCTTCAGTAGTTCTGCGATGGTCTCTCAAGTGGTTCATCTGATGCATGCTATAGCTATTTCGGACTGGTTGGTCCTTCTTCAGGCAAGATTCTGTTAAGAATGATTAGTTGTGCTGTCACCCTGGTTTTTATGTGTTCCTAATGGTGGGCGTGACCTAGTAGTCTTTGGCCAATTAGCTTTGATGGGTGTGGTTTCTTTAGCCATTGTTTCACCCTGTCCAACCAGAATCAATGGGTTTGTGTTCCATTGTTCTGGATTTTTTCATTTGTGGTTTTGGTTTTAGTAGAGATAAGATGTCTCTAATAGAGAATCAATAATAATTATAAAAGAATTTCCTCCGGTTTACAGGTACTAACTCGGGGGGGATTTGAAAGACTTCAGTGCACTGTGCCTACCCATGATGCGACCGCAGGTCGCATCATGTGTAGGTACAGTGCAAGGAATAAATGTATTCGCCATGTATTTGAAGGAAGTCTGATCCAATCATTTTTAGATTTCTCCAGTTTAATCCTGCGTTTAGGTTTTGTTGTGTTCAAGATCTGATTTTAGGTATGTTTAAGCCTCCAGGGAAATCCGTGTTGAGGTTCTTAATCCACTGTTTTTCATTAAAACGTCTTTGTCCCACTGTCCAGTTGGGATTGTGTTGCAGTCCAGTGCATGTTAAAGCTTCAATGCCATGAGCCATAAAATGTTGCACAAATCTTGTGGTTGTCTTTCTTCCATTGTTAATATTGTATCTGTGTTGTCCCAGCCTTGTACCTATTGTTTTACCTGTTTCTCCGACATATTGTAAACCACATTTGTTACATGTGATTAAGTAAATGCAGTTGCTCGTTCTGCTTGTTAATCGTTGTTTAATCTCTAAAACGCGTTTTGTAGTTCTATTTTTGACTAATTGTTTGGGTTTGAAGTATTCTGGTCCCTCGCGTGCTGGTGCGTTGATTTCTTTTAGTTTGCTGTGTACTAGATAATCTTTAAGGTTTTTGTTTTTTCTGTAGGCTGATATAATTTTATAATCTTTTAGAAGATCATCCGTTCGGTTCTCAAAGTTCCTTTTTATTCTGTTGTTGGCTAGTGTGCTCTGTGTTGAATAACTGGTTATCAGGGCCAATTTAGGGCCTGGATCTCGTACTCTTATTTCTAAAAAAGTACTTTGAGCTTTCCGGAGGAATGTCCTAGTGTATCCCCTTGGTCTAAGTGCTTTAAATAGTGTTTTACAAGCTATTTTGAAATCACTTCTTTGCGTGCAAATCCTATGGAATCTTAGTAGTTGTGATTTGACTATCCCTGTGTAACAGTGTGTCGGGTGGAATGACGTTTTGTGTAATAGGGCGTGGGTGTCTGTTTCTTTAAAGAATACTTTTAAGTCTAGTTTCCCATTTGTGTTAAAGTTTGGGCCCTTGAAGATTGTTACATCAAGAAAGTCAATCCTTTCAGTGTGTGTCACAAATTTTATCGTTATGGATCTGTGATGGCTATTAAGAACATCAATAAATTCCTGGAAATCTTCCTTGCTATGTTCCCATATTCCAAAAATATCATCCAGAAATCTATAATAATGTGTTGGTTTAAGTCTGCATTTTTCTAGTGCTGTCTGTTCCCATATGCTCATGTAAATGTTTGCATAAGATGGTGCAAATCGCTTTCCCATGGCCGTCCCTTTGATTTGTAGATAACATTTGTTGTTAAAGGAAAAATCATTCTGGGTTAGATTTAAGTCTAGTAGGGCAGGCAGGGGGAGGGGGCGGGGCCAGGAAGGGGGAGGGGCCAGGCAGGGGGGGGAGGAGCCAGGCAGGGGGAGGGGGCGGGGCCAGGAAGGGGGAGGGGCCAGGCAGGGGGAGAGTAGGAAGGGGAGGGGCCAGGCAGGGGGAGGGGAAAGGGCCAGGCAGGGGGCGGGGCCAGGCAGGGGGAGAGTAGGAAGGGGAAGGGCCAGGCAGTGGGGGGGAGGGGCCAGGCAGGGGGGGGGAGGGGCCAGGCAGGGGGAGGGGCCAGGCAGGGGGAGAGTAGGAAGGGGAGGGGCCAGGCAGGGGGAGGGGCTAGGCAGGGGGAGGGGGAGGGGCCAGGCAGGGGGAGGGGGAGGGGTCAGGCAGGGGGAGGGGCCAGGCAGGGGGAGAGTAGGAAGGGGAGGGGCCAGGCAAGGGGAGAGTAGGAAGGGGAGGGGCCAGGCAGGGGGAGGGGGAGGGGCCAGGCAGGGGGAGGGGCCAGGCAGGGGGGGGAGGGGCCAGGCAGGGGGAGAGTAGGAAGGGGAGGGGCCAGGCAGGGGGAGGGGCCAGGCAGGGGGAGGGGCCAGGCAGGGGGAGGGGCCAGGCAGGGGAGGGGCCGGGCAAGGGGAGAGTAGGAAGGGGACGGGCCAGGCAGGGGGAGGGGCCAGGCAGTGGGGGGGAAGGGGCCAGGCAGGGAGGGGAGGGGCCAGGCAAGGGGAAGGGGAGGGGCCAGGGAGGGGGAGGGGGAGGGGCCAGGGAGGGGCCAGGCAGGGGGAGGGGCCAGGAAGGGGGAGGGGCCAGGAAGGGGGAAGGGGAGGGGCCAGGAAGGGGGAAGGGGAGGGGCCAGGAAGGGGGAGGGGCCAGGAAGGGGGAGGGGCCAGGAAGGGGGAGGGGCCAGGCAGGGGGAGGGGCCAGGAAGGGGGAGGGGCCAGGCAGGGGGAGGGGGTGGGGCCAGGAAGGGGGAGGGGCCAGGCAGGGGGAGGGGAGGGGCCAGGCAGGGGGAGGGGCCAGGCAGGGGGAGAGTAGGAAGGGGAGGGGCCAGGCAGGGAAGGGGGAGGGGCCAGGCAGGGGGAGGGGGAGGGGCCAGGCAGGGAAGGGGGAGGAGACAGGCAGGGAAGGGGGAGGAGACAGGCAGGGGGAGGGGCCAGGCAGGGGGAGGGGGAGGGGCCAGGCAGGGGGAGAGTAGGAAGGGGAGGGGCCAGGCAAGGGGAGGGGGAGGGGCCAGGCAGGGGGAGAGTAGGAAGGGGAGGGGCCAGGCAAGGGGAGGGCGAGGGGCCAGGAAGGGGGAGGGGCCAGGCAGGGGAGGGGCCAGGCAGGGGGAGAGTAGGAAGGGGAGGGGCCAGGCAGGGGGAGGGCGAGGGGCCAGGAAGGGGGAGGGGCCAGGCAGGGAAGGGGGAGGGGCCAGGCAGGGGGAGGGGGAGGGGCCAGGCAGGGAAGGGGGAGGAGACAGGCAGGGAAGGGGGAGGAGACAGGCAGGGGGAGGGGCCAGGCAGGGGGAGGGGGAGGGGCCAGGCAGGGGGAGAGTAGGAAGGGGGGGGGCCAGGCAAGGGGAAGGGGAGGGGCCAGGCAGGGGGAGGGGGAGGGGCCAGGCAGGGGGAGAGTAGGAAGGGGAGGGGCCAGGCAAGGGGAAGGGGAGGGGCCAGGCAGGGGGAGGGCGAGGGGCCAGGAAGGGGGAGGGGCCAGGCAGGGGAGGGGCCAGGCAGGGGGAGAGTAGGAAGGGGAGGGGCCAGGCAGGGGGAGGGCGAGGGGCCAGGAAGGGGGAGGGGCCAGGCAGGGGAGGGGCCAGGCAGGGGGAGAGTAGGAAGGGGAGGGGCCAGGCAAGGGGAAGGGGAGGGGCCAGGCAGGGGGAGAGTAGGAAGGGGAGGGGCCAGGCAGGGGGAGGGCGAGGGGCCAGGAAGGGGGAGGGGCCAGGCAGGGGAGGGGCCAGGCAGGGGGAGAGTAGGAAGGGGAGGGGCCAGGCAAGGGGAAGGGGAGGGGCCAGGCAGGGGGAGGGGGAGGGGCCAGGCAGGGGGAGAGTAGGAAGGGGAGGGGCCAGGCAAGGGGAAGGGGAGGGGCCAGGCAGGGGGAGGGCGAGGGGCCAGGAAGGGGGAGGGGCCAGGCAGGGGAGGGGCCAGGCAGGGGGAGAGTAGGAAGGGGAGGGGCCAGGCAGGGGGAGAGTAGGAAGGGGAGGGGCCAGGCAAGGGGAAGGGGGAGGGGCCAGGCAGGGAAGGGGGAGGGGCCAGGCAGGGAAGGGGGAGGGGACAGGCAGGGGGAGGGGCCAGGCAGGGGGAGGGGGAGGGGCCAGGCAGGGGGAGAGTAGGAAGGGGAGGGGCCAGGCAAGGGGAAGGGGAGGGGCCAGGCAGGGGGAGGGGGAGGGGCCAGGCAGGGGGAGAGTAGGAAGGGGAGGGGCCAGGCAAGGGGAAGGGGAGGGGCCAGGCAGGGGGAGGGCGAGGGGCCAGGAAGGGGGAGGGGCCAGGCAGGGGAGGGGCCAGGCAGGGGGAGAGTAGGAAGGGGAGGGGCCAGGCAGGGGGAGAGTAGGAAGGGGAGGGGCCAGGCAAGGGGAAGGGGGAGGGGCCAGGCAGGGAAGGGGGAGGGGCCAGGCAGGGAAGGGGGAGGGGACAGGCAGGGGGAGGGGCCAGGCAGGGGGAGGCGGGGAAGGGGGAGGGTAATCAATTATGCAATTAATCAATTAAGCAATTAAGCAATTAAGCTTATTTTTTATTTTTTTTCAGACATTAAAGAGACACGCCCCCAGACATTAGAGACACGCCCCCAGACATTAGAGACACTTCCCCCAGACATTAAAGACACGCCCCCAGACATTAGAGACACGCCCCCAGACATTAGAGACACGCCCCCAGACATTAAAGAGACACGCCCCAAGACATTAGAGACACGCCCCCAGACATTAGAGACACGCCCCCAGACATTAGAGACACGCCCCCCAGACATTAAAGACACGCCCCCAGACATTAGAGACACGGCCCCCAGACATTAGAGACATGCCCCCCAGACATTAAAGAGACACGCCCCCAGACATTAGAGACACGCCCCCAGACATTAGAGACACGCCCCCCAGACATTAAAGACACGCCCCCAGACATTAGAGACACGCCCCCCAGACATTAGAGACACGCCCCCCAGACATTAAAGAGACACGCCCCCCAGACATTAAAGAGACACGCCCCCAGACATTAGAGACACGCCCCCAGACATTAGAGACACGCCCCCCAGACATTAAAGACACGCCCCCAGACATTAGAGACACGCCCCCCAGACATTAGAGACACGCCCCCCAGACATTAGAGACACGCCCCCCAGACATTAAAGAGACACGCCCCCAGACATTAGAGACACGCCCCCAGACATTAGAGACACGCCCCCCAGACATTAAAGACACACCCCCAGACATTAGAGACACGCCCCCCAGACATTAGAGACACGCCCCCAGACATTAAAGAGACACGCCCCCAGACATTAGAGACACGCCCCCAGACATTAGAGACACGCCCCCCAGACATTAAAGACACGCCCCCAGACATTAGAGACACGCCCCCCAGACATTAGAGACACGCCCCCCAGACATTAGAGACACGCCCCCCAGACATTAAAGAGACACGCCCCCAGACATTAGAGACACGCGCCCAGACATTAGAGACACGCCCCCCAGACATTAAAGACACGCCCCCAGATATTAGAGACACGCCCCCCAGACATTAGAGACACGCCCCCCAGACATTAAAGAGACACGCCCCCAGACATTAGAGACACGCCCCCAGACATTAGAGACACGCCCCCCAGACATTAAAGACACGCCCCCAGACATTAGAGACACGCCCCCCAGACATTAGAGACACGCCCCCCAGACATTAGAGACACGCCCCCCAGACATTAAAGAGACACGCCCCCAGACATTAGAGACACGCCCCCAGACATTAGAGACACGCCCCCCAGACATTAAAGACACGCCCCCAGACATTAGAGACACGCCCCCCAGACATTAGAGACACGCCCCCCAGACATTAGAGACACGCCCCCCAGACATTAAAGAGACACGCCCCCAGACATTAGAGACACGCGCCCAGACATTAGAGACACGCCCCCCAGACATTAAAGACACGCCCCCAGATATTAGAGACACGCCCCCCAGACATTAGAGACACGCCCCCCAGACATTAAAGAGACACGCCCCCAGACATTAGAGACACGCCCCCAGACATTAGAGACACGCCCCCCAGACATTAAAGACACGCCCCCAGACATTAGAGACACGCCCCCCAGACATTAGAGACACGCCCCCAGACATTAGAGACACGCCCCCCAGACATTAGAGACACGCCCCCAGACATTAGAGACACGCCCCCCAGACATTAGAGACACGCCCCCCAGACATTAGAGACACGCCCCCCAGACATTAAAGAGACACGCCCCCAGACATTAGAGACACGCGCCCAGACATTAGAGACACGCCCCCCAGACATTAAAGACACGCCCCCAGATATTAGAGACACGCCCCCCAGACATTAGAGACACGCCCCCCAGACATTAAAGAGACACGCCCCCAGACATTAGAGACACGCCCCCAGACATTAGAGACACGCCCCCCAGACATTAAAGACACGCCCCCAGACATTAGAGACACGCCCCCCAGACATTAGAGACACGCCCCCCAGACATTAGAGACACGCCCCCCAGACATTAAAGAGACACGCCCCCAGACATTAGAGACACGCCCCCAGACATTAGAGACACGCCCCCCAGACATTAAAGACACGCCCCCAGATATTAGAGACACGCCCCCCAGACATTAGAGACACGCCCCCCAGACATTAAAGAGACACGCCCCCAGACATTAGAGACACGCCCCCAGACATTAGAGACACGCCCCCCAGACATTAAAGACACGCCCCCAGACATTAGAGACACGCCCCCAGACATTAGAGACACGCCCCCAGACATTAGAGACACGCCCCCCAGACATTAAAGACACGCCCCCAGATATTAGAGACACGCCCCCCAGACATTAGAGACACGCCCCCCAGACATTAAAGAGACACGCCCCCAGACATTAAAGAGACACGCCCCCAGACATTAGAGACACGCGCCCAGACATTAGAGACACGCCCCCCAGACATTAAAGACACGCCCCCAGATATTAGAGACACGCCCCCCAGACATTAGAGACACGCCCCCCAGACATTAAAGAGACACGCCCCCAGACATTAGAGACACGCCCCCAGACATTAGAGACACGCCCCCCAGACATTAAAGACACGCCCCCAGACATTAGAGACACGCCCCCCAGACATTAGAGACACGCCCCCCAGACATTAGAGACACGCCCCCCAGACATTAAAGAGACACGCCCCCAGACATTAGAGACACGCCCCCAGACATTAGAGACACGCCCCCCAGACATTAAAGACACGCCCCCAGATATTAGAGACACGCCCCCCAGACATTAGAGACACGCCCCCCAGACATTAAAGAGACACGCCCCCAGACATTAGAGACACGCCCCCAGACATTAGAGACACGCCCCCCAGACATTAAAGACACGCCCCCAGACATTAGAGACACGCCCCCCAGACATTAGAGACACGCCCCCCAGACATTAGAGACACGCCCCCCAGACATTAAAGAGACACGCCCCCAGACATTAGAGACACGCCCCCAGACATTAGAGACACGCCCCCCAGACATTAAAGACACGCCCCCAGACATTAGAGACACGCCCCCCAGACATTAGAGACACGCCCCCCAGACATTAGAGACACGCCCCCCAGACATTAAAGAGACACGCCCCCAGACATTAGAGACACGCGCCCAGACATTAGAGACACGCCCCCCAGACATTAAAGACACGCCCCCAGATATTAGAGACACGCCCCCCAGACATTAGAGACACGCCCCCCAGACATTAAAGAGACACGCCCCCAGACATTAGAGACACGCCCCCAGACATTAGAGACACGCCCCCCAGACATTAAAGACACGCCCCCAGACATTAGAGACACGCCCCCCAGACATTAGAGACACGCCCCCCAGACATTAGAGACACGCCCCCCAGACATTAAAGAGACACGCCCCCAGACATTAGAGACACGCCCCCAGACATTAGAGACACGCCCCCCAGACATTAAAGACACGCCCCCAGACATTAGAGACACGCCCCCCAGACATTAGAGACACGCCCCCCAGACATTAAAGAGACACGCCCCCAGACATTAGAGACACGCCCCCAGACATTAGAGACACGCCCCCAGACATTAAAGACACGCCCCCAGACATTAGAGACACGCCCCCCAGACATTAGAGACACGCCCCCCAGACATTAGAGACACGCCCCCCAGACATTAAAGAGACACGCCCCCAGACATTAGAGACACGCCCCCAGACATTAGAGACACGCCCCCCAGACATTAAAGACACGCCCCCAGATATTAGAGACACGCCCCCCAGACATTAGAGACACGCCCCCCAGACATTAAAGAGACACGCCCCCAGACATTAGAGACACGCCCCCAGACATTAGAGACACGCCCCCCAGACATTAAAGACACGCCCCCAGACATTAGAGACACGCCCCCCAGACATTAGAGACACGCCCCCCAGACATTAGAGACACGCCCCCCAGACATTAAAGAGACACGCCCCCAGACATTAGAGACACGCCCCCAGACATTAGAGACACGCCCCCCAGACATTAAAGACACGCCCCCAGACATTAGAGACACGCCCCCCAGACATTAGAGACACGCCCCCCAGACATTAGAGACACGCCCCCCAGACATTAAAGAGACACGCCCCCAGACATTAGAGACACGCGCCCAGACATTAGAGACACGCCCCCCAGACATTAAAGACACGCCCCCAGATATTAGAGACACGCCCCCCAGACATTAGAGACACGCCCCCCAGACATTAAAGAGACACGCCCCCAGACATTAGAGACACGCCCCCAGACATTAGAGACACGCCCCCCAGACATTAAAGACACGCCCCCAGACATTAGAGACACGCCCCCCAGACATTAGAGACACGCCCCCCAGACATTAGAGACACGCCCCCCAGACATTAAAGAGACACGCCCCCAGACATTAGAGACACGCCCCCAGACATTAGAGACACGCCCCCCAGACATTAAAGACACGCCCCCAGATATTAGAGACACGCCCCCCAGACATTAGAGACACGCCCCCCAGACATTAAAGAGACACGCCCCCAGACATTAGAGACACGCCCCCAGACATTAGAGACACGCCCCCCAGACATTAAAGACACGCCCCCAGACATTAGAGACACGCCCCCCAGACATTAGAGACACGCCCCCCAGACATTAAAGAGACACGCCCCCAGACATTAGAGACACGCCCCCAGACATTAGAGACACGCCCCCAGACATTAGAGACACGCCCCCCAGACATTAGAGACACGCCCCCAGACATTAGAGAGACACATGGTACAGGTACTAGTACATGGTACAGGTACTAGTACATGGTACAGGTACAGGTACTAGTACATGGTACAGGTACTAGTACATGGTACATGGTACATGGTACATGGTACATGGTACAGGTACTAGTACATGGTACAGGTACTACCACATGGTACATGGTACAGGTACAGTACATGGTACAGGTACTAGTACATGGTACATGGTACAGGTACTAGTACATGGTACATGGTACATGTACTAGTACATGGTAAATGGTACATGTACAAGTACATGGTACAGGTACTATTACATGGTACATGGTACAGGTACTAGTACATGGTACATGGTACATGGTACAGGTACTAGTACATGGTACATGGTACATGGTACATGGTACATGGTACATGGTACATGTACTAGTACATGGTACATGGTACATGGTACATGGTACATGGTACATGTACTAGTACATGGTAAATGGTACATGTACAAGTACATGGTACAGGTACTATTACATGGTACATGGTACATGGTACATGGTACAGGTAATGGTACTGGTACTGGTACTAGTACATGTTACAAATGGTACATGTACAAGTACATGGTACAGGTACTAGTACATGGTAAATGGTACATGTACAAGTACATGGTAAAGGTACTAGTAGATGGTACATGGTACAGGTAATGGTACTGGTACTAGTACATGTTACATGGTACAGGTGATGGTACTGGTACATGGTACAGGTACACATGGTACATGGTACATGGTACATGGTACAGGTACAGTACATGGTACAGGTACTAGTACATGGTACACGGTACATGGTACATGGTACATGGTACATGTACTAGTACATGGTACATGTACTAGTACATGGTAAATGGTACATGTACAAGTACATGGTACAGGTACTATTACATGGTACAGGTACTAGTACATGGTACATGGTACATGGTACATGGTACATGGTACAGGTACTAGTACATGGTACATGGTACATGGTACATGGTACATGTACTAGTACATGGTACATGGTACATGGTACATGTACTAGTACATGGTAAATGGTACATGTACAAGTACATGGTACAGGTACTATTACATGGTACATGGTACATGGTACAGGTAATGGTACTGGTACTGGTACTAGTACATGTTACAAATGGTACATGTACAAGTACATGGTACAGGTACTAGTACATGGTAAATGGTACATGTACAAGTACATGGTAAAGGTACTAGTAGATGGTACATGGTACAGGTAATGGTACTGGTACTAGTACATGTTACATGGTACAGGTGATGGTACTGGTACATGGTACAGGTACACATGGTACATGGTACATGGTACATGGTACAGGTACAGTACATGGTACAGGTACTAGTACATGGTACATGGTACATGTACTAGTACATGGTACATGGTACATGTACTAGTACATGGTACATGGTACATGGTACATGTACTAGTACATGGCAAATGGTACATGTACAAGTACATGGTACAGGTACTATTACATGGTACATGGTACAGGTACTAGTACATGGTACATGGTACATGGTACATGTACTAGTACATGGTACATGGTACATGGTACATGTACTAGTACATGGTAAATGGTACATGTACAAGTACATGGTACAGGTACTATTACATGGTACATGGTACATGGTACAGGTAATGGTACTGGTACTAGTACATGTTACAAATGGTACATGTACAAGTACATGGTACAGGTACTAGTACATGGTAAAGGTACTAGTAGATGGTACATGGTACAGGTAATGGTACTGGTACTAGTACATGTTACATGGTACAGGTGATGGTACTGGTACATGGTACAGGTACACATGGTACATGGTACATTGTACATGGTACAGGTACTAGTACATGGTACAGGTAATGCTACAGGTACTAGTACATGGTAAATGGTACATGTACAAGTACATGGTACTAGTACATGGTACATGGTACATGGTACTAGTACATGGTACATGGTACATGGTACATGGTACAGGTACTATTACATGGTACATGGTACATGGTACATGGTACATGGTACAGGTAATGGTACATGGTGCATGGTACATGTAATGGTACTGGTACATGGTACATGTACATGGTACAGGTACACATGGTACAGGTGATGGTACTGGTACTAGTACATGGTACATGGTACATGTACAAGTACATGGTACAGGTACTAGTACATGGTACATGGTACAGGTACTTTTACATGGTACATGGTACATGGTACTGGTACTAGTACATGTTACATGTTACAGGTGATGGTACTGGTACATGGTACAGGTACACATGGTACATGGTACAGGTAATGTTACAGGTACTAGTACATGGTACATGGTACATGTACAAGTACATGGTACAGGTACTAGTACATGGTACATGGTACAGGTACTTTTACATGGTACATGGTACATGGTACATGGTACTGGTACTAGTACATGTTACATGTTACAGGTGATGGTACTGGTACATGGTACAGGTACACATGGTACATGGTACATGGTACAGGTACTAGTAAATGGTACAGGTAATGCTACAGGTACTAGTACATGGTAAATGGTACATGTACAAGTACATGGTACTAGTACATGGTACATGGTACATGGTACTAGTACATGGTACATGGTACAGGTACTATTACATGGTACATGGTACATGGTACAGGTAATGGTACATGGTGCATGGTACATGTAATGGTACATGGTACATGGTACATGGTACATGGTACATGGTACATGTAATGGTACATGTAATGGTACTGGTACATGGTGCATGGTACATGTAATGGTACATGGTACATGGTACATGGTACATGTAATGGTACATGTACATGGTACAGGTACACATGGTACAGGTGATGGTACTGGTACTAGTACATGGTACATGGTACATGTACAAGTACATGGTACAGGTACTAGTACATGGTACAGGTACTAGTACATGGTACATGGTACAGGTACTTTTACATGGTACATGGTACATGGTACTGGTACTAGTACATGGTACAGGTAATGCTACAGGTACTAGTACATGGTAAATGGTACATGTACAAGTACATGGTACTAGTACATGGTACATGGTACATGGTACATGGTACAGGTACTATTACATGGTACATGGTACATGGTACATGGTACATGGTACTGGCACATGTAATGGTACTGGTACATGGTACAGGTACACATGGTACTGGTACATGGTGCAGGTAATGGTACAGGTACATGGTACATGTACATGTACATGTACATGTACATGTACATGTACATGTACATGGTCCATGGTCCATGGTCCATGGTACAGGGTACATGGTAATGGTACATGGTTCATTCATGCATGCATGCATGCATGCATGCATGCATGCATGCATGCATCCATCCATTTCACTCTGTCTAAAGCAAGAATTGTACCCAGAACCGCCAGTTGCCCTAACTCACTCACTCACTCACTCACTCACTCACTCACTCACTCACGCACGCACGCACGCACGCACGCACGCACGCACGTACGTGAAGTATATTTTACTCCCACCACACTAACTAGAACTAGACAAAAGGACGAAGAGTTTCTCTATACTAAATAGCAAACTGCAGACTGTAGGCCAAAGCATCAGACGATCGGACGATGAAGAAACACGCAGGCAGAGTGCCACGGCAGCACACCACAGACTGACCAACTCGATGGTCAGCCTGCCATAAGACTCCCTTAACATTGTATTCACAGACATTATATACAGTTTTCCATCAAACACTTGGGTTTCTGGGTGTTGGTTGATTTGACATACATAGGAATAGCAGATGCATACATAATCACGTGGCCTCTTGTTGAGACAATAGTATGCAGATCAACAACTTGCATAGGAATAGTAGATGGCCCTACGTGTGTTTTGATTCACACCTGAGAGTAGCTTCACAGGAGTAATGAACAATGCAGAGTACTGCGCGCGTGCGGTTTTTGTCATGATGAAGTAGCATTAATTTACGGGAGAATATGCATTAAAAGTTGTGAAGATACAAGGTTTCTGCCCACAACAGCAACGATGTCGCGCACGCACGCACGCACGCACGCACACACACACACACACACACACACACACACACACACACACACACACACACACACACACACACACACACACACACACACACACACACACACACACACACACACACACACACACACACACAGTGTCTGCTCCCTCACGGGGGAGGGCGCCCACACCCGGCCATTCACTACCAGCGAACTCCGGGGAGCTCTTCCAGGGGGACCTGACCATTGTATAGCATCATATCTGATGCTATTCAATGCCTTGTCCAAGGGCACTTCAACGGTGGTAATTTTAAGTGTCAGAGCACTGATTCGAACCGCCGACCTCTTGGCATCAAGACCGTTGCGCTATCCTGCTGCCACAGGTATAATAGCTGCAGAGGCAGTACCATCCTGGGACCACAGGGTGGGGCTGTAGCCTAGCTATAGAGCCCCCTGTAACATGATGCCTTGGCAAGATCTCGCTGCTGCTGATTCGCCAGGCCATCAGTCTGAGAGGGGGATTCCCCCCAAAAGGTAAATAGAGGGGAGAAGAGACTGTCTTCTTATTATTCATATTCTATATAGATCCTAAAAGGTTATCTGTATTGATCCTCAATCCTCGGTCCGCGGTCTCGTGTTCTTGATCTCCAGCCGCGAACCCGGGCCATCAACTCTGAATCCCTAAGCTCCATCAATGAGACCATCGAGATTACATAATGCCATGAATTTTTGGTAACTTTCTTTTTAAAACATGACCCGGTTTTGTTCAAACTAGCTGATCAACAAGCTCGTCTAGTTTCAAATGCCATTTAAAATCTATTGCTACATGTTGACATGGACAGGACAGACAGCTTAGTTAATAGCGTTGTAGATTTATTTTAATATCAACATTTAAAAGTACATGTTGTATTATTTAATATTTATAATTAACGCCATCTGTCAAGGGTAAGGTCCTATATATTCTGTGCTGTCTATTTTGTTATTATTTTGGGGGTTTTAAAGACTATGTTTATCATTTGATACATTTTCATTGACACGGCTCTGGAGTTGGACTGACGCCCATATAGTAGGCGGAGGTTACCGGCCGGGGAGGTAGACCTGAGAGAGAGAGAGAGAGAGAGACAAACATACAGGGAGTGTAGTCAGTGTACGAGGGACCTGGACACGTTTGTCTCACTAAACATCTCTTTACCTGAAGCTATAGCTACAAGAACTCATTGTGATGACTCGAGATAAAAGGTTAACGTGAGTTTTGTTTCTGTCTGGGTTTACTGCTTGTTATAGGCTGTTTTCATTACATTACATTCATTTTACACTGAAAATGCGCATTTCGTGTGCAGCATGAGCAGCATGAAAATTTGCCGTGCCGTCAGAGTCAGACAGTCAGTGTCAAACAGCAACAACAACGCACACACTACATTCACCCAACAAATGCTATCCAAGTCTACAGAAATGCTTCTACTCCACTACATCTTGTATCCAAATATTGTACTTTTACTCAGCTACAATTTATTTGAAAGCTTTAGTTACTAGATACTTCAAATATATTTGTATTATTATTACAAAACATACATTAACCAATGCAGCCCTATATACACATTTTGGCCATTTGAAAATGGCCGATCTACAACCTCACTATTCTGACCTTGTAGATCGGCTCTTTTCACATTCTTTTTACAGGGCTACATTTGAAAACTTGAAATGGGACATTCAGCATAATGAGTACTTGAATTGAAAGTACATTTTGATGCCAATACGTCTGTACACTTACTCAATACATTTTGAATTTACTTTTACTTAACCCATTTTGGGGCGGGAACCCCTTTTGGTGTTAGCTATTGAAAAACAGCAGATCTACAAGCTCATAGCGCACGCTACGAGCTTGTAGGTCTGCTATTTTTGAAGAATCAAAGAACGACTGACATAGCAAACATAGCTTTTTCAGAAAACTGTCAGGATGTAGAAGACATTTTTAGAATCTGATCTCAGGTCAAAATGGGTTAACCCATTCTGACCTGAGATCAGATTCTAAAAATGTCTTCTACATCCTGACAGTTTTTCCATTCTGACCTGACCTGAGATCAGATTCTAAAAATGTCTGTCAGTCGCTCTTCGATTTTTAAAAAAACCTACAAGCTCGCTAGGAGCTTGTAGATCTGCTATTTTTCAATAGCTAAAGTATAATATGATGCTTAAAACACCAAAAGGGGTCCAGAATGGGTTAAATGAGTATTTGTATAGCAACACAAATTGACATTAATATAACATTACCCTCAGTTAAGTTGAAATATTCCTGTTAGAGAATGAACCAGACCAGACAGTATTGACATTGAGTGTTTATTCAGTCTTTGCAGATACAGGTATGGCAGTGGTGAATAAATAACAATCAATAATGGGGATAAGTCAGGCGTAATACACAGTAGGAAACATAGGCAATACAACGAGTAGGATATATAGTAAAGCAGACTTACATTAATGCATCATTCAGTATACAGGCACATAGGAGTTGTCTCTCAGTGAGAGACAAATGTTTGTATGCTGCCTAGTTAGGCCTATATATATCCCTCAGGTGTGCAGATTATCAGCCCCGCCCACACCACCAACAGGCAACCTGCTACTGCTCCGCCCGCTTGTAGCGCGGCACTATGAGCTTGTGGATCTGCTATTTTTCAACAGCTAAAGTTTAATTGATGCTTAAAACACCAAAAGGGGTCCAGAATGGGTTAAATGAGCATTTGTATAGCAACACAAATTGACATTAATATGACATTACCCGACGTCAAGTATTGAATTAAAGCTGCAATGAATACACAGGCCATTCAGAAAAAGTTACATCCAACCAACTATGTTCAGAGAAACAGCAGAGACAGTTTTTAAATGAGATGGACATGTATATGATAGAAAACATTAAAAGCATCGTAACACTGGTGAAATAGTGAATTTCATATTTAATGTAAACATACAGCAGGACTAAGGTGAGGCAGGTCAGCAGGTTTACAGCGCTGTAGGGCTACGAACCCCATATCCAGGCAGAAGCTCGGACAGTACACTATACCAGCGCTTTCTTTTGCTTTGCAACACCATGTCTTTACTTGCATGTGAATTCAGAAATATAAGATAGCCGATCTACAATATATCCTAATAATTAACCCTATAACCTTAACCCAATTTGCTGTTGTACATGGTCATTACAGGTCAATCCACTTGGACGCAAGCCGGTGTCTCATCGGGTCGCCTGGAGGACGGTGTCCTGTTGAGAGACGCAGAAACATCACATGATTCAAGATTACAACATTGACAGTCCAGGTTTGTGAATCAGCAGATGTTTTATTTTATCATGCAAGTAAGGACACTCGGTGGCGCGATATGAGCTTGTAGATCTGCTATTTTTAATAGCTAAAGCATAACATGATGCTAACACCAAAATGGGTTCCCGTTCAGAATGGGTTAAACTCATATCGCGCCACTCGGTGGCGCGATATGAGCTTGTAGATCTGCTATTTTTCAAATAGCTAAAGCATAACATGATGCTAACACCAAAATGGGTTCCCGTTCAGAATGGGTTAAACTCATATCGCGCCACTCGGTGGCGCGATATGAGCTTGTAGATCTGCTATTTTTCAAATAGCTAAAGCATAACATGATGCTAACACCAAAATGGGTTCCCGTTCAGAATGGGTTAAACTCATATCGCGACACTCGGTGGCGCGATATGAGCTTGTAGATCTTCTATTTTTCAATAGTAGCTGCGTTACCTACCTTTACTGGGGACCCCCTGGGAATCCCCCAAGGGCCTGGGGGGTCCACGGATCCATTACTGAGAAGCACTGGGAGGTCAACTGTAGTTCACTGCTGTCTATATACTTCAAACCACTATAGCTGCGTTACCTACATTTACTGGGGACCCCCTGGGAATCCCCCAAGGGCCCCCGGGGGTCCACGAACGCTTAATTGAGAAGCACTGGGATGCATTCTAAGCATTCATGCGTAGTTATCTTTTGCGCGCGCTACGAGCTTGTAGATCTGCTATTCTTCAATGTCTGTCTGTCTGTCTGTCTCTCTTCTCTCTCACTGTCTGTCTGTCTGTCTGTCTGTCTGTAAAATGTCTTCTACATCCTGACAGTTAAAAAAAATAGCAGACCTACAAGCTCATAGCGCGCCACTCGGTGGCACGCTATGAGCTTGTAGATCTGCTATTTTTCAATGTCTGTCTGTCTGTCTGTCTCTCTTCTCTCTCACTGTCTGTCTGTCTCTCTGTCTGTGCGTGCGTCTCTCTGTCTGTGCGTGCGTCTGTCTGTCTGTCTGTCTGTCTGTCTGTCTGTCTGTCTGTCTGCGCGTGCGTGCGTGCGTGCGTGCGTGCGTGCGTGCGTGCGTGCGTGCGAGACTGCACATGCTTGAAGCTAAAGGTGCCGTTTAACTGAGGGCTGATTATATCCCCCTTGATTTAATTTGGTTGGCTCTGTTTCAGGAATGATAACTTCCAATACAACAGATTTGTATTATTATTAATTTATTTTTACAGTTGTAGAGCATTGCATGGATCAGGGTTAATCAAAGTGGGTGCCGTGACACAAGTCCAGGGGTGCCTCAGAATACTTTGATTATTTGGAATGTATTAATATCACTTGAGTAAAGTTTAATACTTAGTGAAACAGACCTGAATTGCACTGTACTTGCTACTGTACCACCAATTGGTGAATGTTCCCCCCTCATCAGATTGACATATTTACGTAGCGTAATATGACATACGTTATACACTAGAGTTATTCAGGGGTGCCCTGAGACAACAGAGTCAGAGAACCACTGGCATCCATAGATGCTGCTGTTGTTTGTCTGAATTCCGTTCTTGACGCATTAAGGAAGTGCGGTTCTGCGTTAAATGCAGTGTTATGTACTGTAGGCACAGAACGAGTGTTGTGTTGTGTTGTGTTGTGTTGTGTTCCACCTGCGTAAAACAAATGCTATTTGGGGCTTCAGATTTAGCTGTGAACGGCAGGTCTATACAACACCTGCTGCAAATGTGAAGCTTAAATCATTGTTAAATGAATGTGCAGTAAAGTTATTTTTCAGGCACCACTCTGCTCATTTGGAGTCAGTTACTAGTTACAGTATGTAAAATAGTCTCTCTCTCGTAGGTCAAGGGAACCACAAGGAGGACAGCCCGTTCCTGAACAGTACAGATGCTGCCAAGAACAATGACTTCTATGAAAGGAACAGCATCTCAAATATGCAATTTGTCGGTGTCAGTCTAGTTGAGATTAACAAAACATGTTGCGTTACAGAACATATGAAAAGTAGAAATTCTTCTAAAGCAAATTCTGAATTGTGATGCAGTTTCACAATGATGTAGACATAGCAACTATAGTGTATATAGTTGTATACGCATAGTTTCATTAATTTATATAGATATTCCACTGTACTTGTTTTTAGCTTTATTTCGTATGATTCATGGTGACTATTTTTATGTACTATACATTTGTTTTCTGTTCTTACTTACTGTAAATTGCTCTGGATTAAGTCATGCTCGTAGGCGATCGAGAACATGCAATGAACGTGGGTTATGCGGTTTAACCTCAAATGAGACAAATGAGAAGCAATAATAATAAAAAACTGTTCTGATTAACCCATTCTGACCTGAGATCAGATTCTAAAAAATGTCAGTCGTTCTTCGATTTTTCAAAAATGGCAGACCTACAAGCTCGTATCGCGCCACTCGGTGGCGCGATACGAGCTTGTAGATCTGCTATTTTTCAATAGATAAAGCATAACATGATGCTAACACCAAAATGTGTGCCCGGTCAGAATGGGTTAACTTAACACTCAGGAATTGACAGGTATTTTATCGGTCCTCCTCAGTGGACAGAAGCCACCCCATCTTAGCCAGCTCAGTGGTACTTACCACTGGCACATTCCTGTCTGGCTCCCTATTCATGGGTCAAACCACATCGCCGGGGGGGAGAATTGGAGACCCCCCATCGGGCGCCGGGCTATCCCACACGCTGCGGGAGAAGTTGGCGCTGAAGGTGGGCAGGCTACGGACCGGTACACCCCCAAGGATTGTGAAGGACTCTGTAGACTTCTCCCTGGCCCAGGTTCAAGCCCCTGACAAGCAGCCCACCCCGTTCAGCTTCATGAACTCTCACACACGCTGCAAGGTGAGATAATGCAAAACACTGCCTCTGAAGTTGACTCTAGAAGAACTCAAACCCCTCTGAAATGAACCATACTCAGTCTCTCAGACGTTCTCTGGAAGTGGTCGGAGTATGGTCTGAAAACACCCCAAATGATTCCTCAAAACAGTAATGACCAATTTAGGAGAAAACATGTTATAAGCGGTTTCCAGTCTGTAAAAATATTGCATTGTAAAGCAATGACTTAACGGACCACTACACCACTTTTAAACCTATCTTCATATAACGGGTCCTCACTAATAATCATGATAAAATGGCACAATTTTTTCCTACTCAGTCTGTGTCTCATAGGAGGGCTGTGGGCAGTTCAGAAACCCGTCCACCAGTGACATCATCGTTAGGCAGAATTTTTTTAACCCATTCTGACATGAGATCAGATTCTAAAAATGTCTATTACATCCTGACAGTTTCATTATTAACCCATTCTGACCTGAGATCAGATTCTAAAAATGTCTATTACATCCTGACAGTTTCATTATTAACCCATTCTGACCTGAGATCAGATTCTAAGAGTGTCTTCGATTTTTCAAAAAATAGCAGACCTACAAGCTCGTTATGAGCTTGTAGATCTGCTATTTTTAAATAGCTAAAGCATAACATGATGCTAACACCAAAATGGATTCCCGTTCAGAATGGGTTAAGAGTGCAGATGGACCCATATCCATGTGTTCATGTGTACATTAACCCGTGAGGGTCCATTTGGTTCCAAACTATCACTAATTTTCCTTTCCTTTCCTTTCCTTTGTTTAAATAACTTAAGTCCATGCAGGATAACACATCGAAGAAGGTAAACTCATGAGCCACGTGTCCTCCTCTCTCCCTCTCACCAGACACGGAGACATGCGACTACGGCTGGCACAAGTTCCAGGGTCACTGCTACGCTACTTCCCCACCAGGAAGAGCTGGGACGCGGCCGAGAGGGAGTGTCGTGTCCACGGGGCCCACCTGACCAGCTTGCTGTCCCACGAGGAGCAACACTACGTCAACCGTACGTCCCACAAACGCTAATATGGTATCCGTTTCGCATTCGGGTTCTTGGAAACGCCCCCCAGCCACTGCGTTAGTTTGACTGAGGTTAGGTTTAGGTATAGTTTTACTGAGGTTAAGGTTAGGGTTAGGTTTAGGTATAGTTTTACTGAGGTTAGGGTTAGGTTTAGGTATAGTTTTACTGAGGTTGGGGTTAGGTTTAGGTATAGTTTTACTGAGGTTAGGGTTAGGTTTAGGTATAGTTTTACTGAGGTTAGGGTTAGGTTTAGGTATAGTTTTACTGAGGTTAGGGTTAGGTATAGTTTTACTGAGGTTAGGGTTAGGGTTAGGTATAGTTTTACTGAGGTTAGGGTTAGGTTTAGGTATAGTTTTACTGAGGTTAGGGTTAGGTTTAGGTATAGTTTTACTGAGGTTAGGGTTAGGGTTAGGGTTAGGGTTAGGTTTAGGTATAGTTTTACTGAGGTTAGGGTTAGGGTTAGGTTTAGGTATAGTTTTACTGAGGTTAGGGTTAGGGTTAGGTTTAGGTATAGTTTTACTGAGGTTAGGTTTAGGTATAGTTTTACTGAGGTTAGGGTTAGGGTTAGGTTTAGGTATAGTTTTACTGAGGTTAGGGTTAGGTTTAGGTATAGTTTTACTGAGGTTAGGGTTAGGTATAGTTTTACTGAGGTTAGGGTTAGGGTTAGGGTTAGGTTTAGGTATAGTTTTACTGAGGTTAGGGTTAGGGTTAGGTTTAGGTATAGTTTTACTGAGGTTAGGGTTAGGTATAGTTTTACTGAGGTTAGGGTTAGGGTTAGGTTTAGGTATAGTTTTACTGAGGTTAGGGTTAGGGTTAGGTTTAGGTATAGCTTTACTGAGGTTAGGGTTAGGGTTAGGTTTAGGTATAGTTTTACTGAGGTTAGGTTTAGGTATAGTTTTACTGATGTTAGGTTTAGGTATAGTTTTACTGAGGTTAGGGTTAGGTTTAGGTATAGTTTTACTGAGGTTAGGGTTAGGGTTAGGTTTAGGTATAGTTTTACTGAGGTTAGGGTTAAGGTTAGGTTTAGGTATAGTTTTACTGAGGTTAGGGTTAGGTTTAGGTATAGTTTTACTGAGGTCAGGGTTAGGTATAGTTTTACTGAGGTTAGGGTTAGGGTTAGGTTTAGGTATAGTTTTACTGAGGTTAGGGTTAGGTTTAGGTATAGTTTTACTGAGGTTAGGGTTAGGGTTAGGTTTAGGTATAGTTTTACTGAGGTTAAGGTTAGGGTTAGGTTTAGGTGTAGGCTGTCAATCACAGCGACTGGCCAGTCACAGCGCACCATTTACTCAAATGCGAAACGGGAACCATATCGGCCCCACAAACAGTTGCTCTTTAAACCTTTGCATGCGTTGTCTTCGGGTCAAAAAGACTGGCGGTCAGCATGTTTACCATCAAAAGAATAAAAATAAAAATAAATAGTCATGTTCTTTTGTAAATGAACTCCCTCCGTGATCATGCTATGGCTTCACGCGAAAGCATTAACCCATTTAGACCTGAGTTAAAAAACATTCACTTTGAAAGAATATATACTTAAAGATTTGCGCCACAATCTTATGATTTTTCAATAGCAGACCTACAAGCTCGTAGTCTGTCTGTCTGTCTGTCTGTCTGTCTGTCTGCCTGCCTGCCTGCCTGCCTGCCTGCCTGCCTGTCTGTGTGTGATTTCTTTTAAATAGCAGACCTACAAGCTCGTAGCGCGCCACTCGGTGGCGCACTACGAGCTTGTAGATCTGCTATCTGTCTGTCTGTCTGTGCGTGCGTGCGTCTGTCTGTCTGTCTGTCTGTGATTTTTTTTAAATAGCAGACCTACAAGCTCGTAGCGCGCCACTCGGTGGCGCGATATGAGCTTGTAGATCTGCTATCTGTCTGTCTGTGCGTGCGTGCGTCTGTCTGTCTGTCTGTCTGTCTGTCTGTCTGTCTGTCTGTCTGTGTGTGTGTGATTTTTTTTAAATAGCAGACCTACAAGCTCGTAGCGCGCCACCCGGTGGCGTGCTACGCGCTTGTAGATCTGCTATTTTTCAATAGCCTGGGTACCGGCCTGGGTACCGCGCTTCCTACAACAAACCTTGAGTGTGTTTGTGTCTGTGGCTCCACCTGTCTGTGTAGGATGATGCCAGGAAGCTTCAGCACCTTGCAGACACCATGGAGGAAGGCACCATGCCAAAGGAAATGGCAGACATCATTATACGTTTGTGGAACGATGGTGGCATCCAGCAATGCTATGAACGAGCCGCAGAATACCAGCTCAATGACTCTGCCGGATAGTAAGTCAGCTCCTTTCTGCTACGGGAAACTTCATCATGGGTGTAAAATGTAGAAGAGTAGCTGTGGCTGACAATAAGTAGTTTAGTACCTCTCAAATACAAAGGGGCAGTCGATGAGTGAGTGGTACTGTATGTCTTTGGTTTCCCTTGTGGGAGATCAAGGTTCAAATCCGGGTGGTTTCCTAAGAACTAACGAGATGAGTAAATCTGTAAGATATGTTACCTTGTGTGAAAAGGACTTGTGTGATCAGAGAAGTTCATTGTTTGGCAGCTACCTGTGTGACTTGGCGAGACTGGTGGTGCCAGGCTACGTGCCTACGGAGCAGGATGTGTTGCGCTCAAGAGTAAAGACCACTGTGTCTGAAACTGAGGAGAATGGATGTATGTTTGTAGTGCGCCTGTATCTCTCAAGATCTTCACTGCAACTGCCTTTCCACCAGGCAGAGACACATACCCCTCTGAAATAAATGCTGAATAAACCGCTTTATTTAACGGAATGACAGGGGCAGCAGGGAATTCTCCTTTAACCCATTCTGACCTGAGATCAGATTCATACGAGGTTTCCGCCAGACACACACTGGTCCTGATGAACCCATTCTGACCTGAGATCAGATTCTAGAAATGTCAGTTGCTCTTCGATTTAAAAAAAATAGCAGACCTACAAGCTCGTATCGCGCCACTCGGTGGCGCGCTATGAGCTTGTAGATCTGCTATTTTTCAATAGCTAAAGCATAACATGATGCCAACACCAAAATGGGTTCCCGTTCAGAATGGGTTAACCCATTCTGACCTGAGATCAGATTCATACAAGGTTTCCGCCAGACACACACTGGTCCTGATGAACCCATTCTGACCTGAGATCAGATTAAAAAAATGTCAGTCGCTCTTCGATTTTTACATAACAACGTTTAATAGGATTGAAATTCTATTCGGAATGAAAAGGGGATTTAACTGCTCATGTAAACATAGCCACTGTGTGCTTTTCAATTCTGATGAATTGAAAATGGTGGACCGTATTGTAAACAAGTGATATGCTTTACCAGTGTGTCGTTCCAGTTCAGCTTCCCGTAGCTTTGTTTAGTTGGCTCGACAGCAGATTTAAACCGTAAAGATTATGACATTTGTGATTGTACAAGTCTGCTGCAGACAGTGCTGAGCCAATCTATCAACGCTATGGGAAACAGAACCTGAACAGGAAACTCAGGACTGTCTACAGTTATGCACATACAGAGACTACAGTATATGGACGGGGATTTAACAATGTGCTTTGTTACCTTGTCGTGTTTGCCCCAGATCACCTGGAGGGGAGCTGTGATCAGGTGCAGGTTGTCCTGGAGAGAATGACGAGATCTTTCTCCTACAATCTCCAGAAACGCTAACATGGACACAAAAACACAGAAGTATGCACACAAAGGCGCACACACACACACACACACACACACACACACACACACACACACATGCGCGCGTGCACACACACACAAATTGTAGAATCCCAAGAAAACATAGTATCAGCAGTAGTACAGCATTTAGTATGTAGTAGGCCTAGTAGCAGTAGTAAGTAGCACTCACCTTCTCTGTAGAAGTCATTTAGTATGTAGTGGGCCTAGTAGCAGTAGTAAGTAGCACTCACCTTCTCTGTAGAAGTCATTGTTGGGGATCCGTTCATCAATGAGTCCCTGTAGAATCTGCAAACAACAGCAACATAATGTAATCCCGCTGCTCTTTAAACAAACAAATAATGTAAACGCAATGCTGTAAATAGGCCTGTCACAATTATTACATTATCAACTAATCACAATTTCCTGAGATAATGCATTTGAGAGTGCATGGTCATTTTGCAAAACATAGAAAGAAAACATTGTAGATCGGCTATATTACGCATTTTTAAACTAGAGGTGCGGGCCGCTATGCAGCCCTCACATCTATAGAGTTCCACGTCTCAATCATGGTGTCGGGGGCTTTGTCAGAGTCTCCGTGTTCCTGTCAGCCATTGCTCAGGGGTATTCTTGAAGGGCGCTAGCCCCTCCTATAGAGGCTACAGCTGTTGTCCCCACACGTCTCAATATTTGCCATTGACAATGAACGGAGAAATTACGTCAGAAATCCGCTAAATATGACGGAAATTACACATTAAACGCCATTGACATTGAAGGGAAAACGTACGTCATATGTAAACGAGCAAATCGGCTAACCAATCACATGTTGGTGGGGAGCCCTTGGCCAATAAGGGACCACCTTATGTATCTCATGTAGCAATGGCAAATGTCCGCTAACATAAATTGATGTACGATGACAAGAGCGCCCCTCATTTCACACGGGTGTGATTTTTAAAATAGCAGATATGCAAGCTCACAGCACGACATCACACCGCAATACCACTGCTATAAGAGACCACCTTAAAGCTAACCAAAAGAGAAATAAGTTATTTTAGAGGCGCTATAAAGCGTCCCACTCCCTTTCATGACGACGACAGGCCCAGGAAATAATCCCCCGTTCATTTTCCCCATGGACATTTCAAAAATAACTTATTTAAAGATCTGTGAGCCTCGAACAAAGCCAACTCGGATCGTGACAAGTCATGACAACAAGCACAATATTTTGGGACCAAACAAATAATTACAAAGAAGAGAAACAACAAAAAATATGTAACCTGGCTTTTCTTTCTTCTTTCCAATTATTTGTTCGGCCCAATTAATTTCTTTTGTTTGTTGTCATGATTTGTCACGATCCGAGTTGGCTTTGCTGGGCCTGCCGTCGTCTTGAAAGTAGAGTATAGTTGTAGTAACAGCAGTAATATAAATAGAAATAACAGCAATAGAACACAGTAATACCTTCTAGTAATTGAGTTTCATTAGGTGGGATGTATTGTAGTACTAGTAGCGCCAGTGTAAGGTATTAGTAGTAGTCAAACTCCTTCTCACCTAGTAGTAGTAGTACTAGGAGTACCAGTGAGGTGGTGATACTTATAGTAATAGTGGTAGTACTTGTAGTAATACTGTAGCCTACCTTCCTGTAGAAGGCTTTGTTGGGGATCGGTACGTCAATGATTCCCTGGATAATCTGTAGAAGAAAACGGCAAAATAATGTAATCACACTGCTCACGTAAATACGCTTGCGTCGTCACACCGCGACTTCTCAGAGCAAAAACGCAGGTCTCATTGAAAATGAACTATAAGGCGCGTTGTATCGCTCCCCGTTTGCAATGCCCATTAAGGTTCAAGGTTGTACTTTAACCCATTCTGACCTGAGATCAGATTCATACGAGGTTTCCACTGGACAACACACTGGTCTGATTAACCCATTCTGACCTGAGATCAGATTCTAGAAATGTCAGTCGCTCTTCGATTTTTCAAAAATAGCAGACCTACAAGCTCGTATCGCGCCACTCGGTGGCGCGATATGAGCTTGTAGATCTGCTATTTTTCAATAGCTAAAGCATAACATGATGCTGACACCAAAATGGGTGCCCGTTCAGAATGGGTTAATTTGTGTACAGGTATATATAAGAGTAAAACGTATTCTTTGCAATGCAGCAGCATAGATAGCGATATTAAAGTATTAAGTGTACCAGTGAGTAGATATAGTACTAGTGGTGGTAGTACTGTAGTGACACTGTACCTGTCGAGGTATTTTGAAGCGTACGTCACAGCAGAGCGTCAGCATGTCTTCCATCTCTTGTGGTGTGGACGGGATCAGAGGAATATCCTGGACATCCTGACTGTTCTCTATCTCCTTCATTCTCTTTATGAACACGCTCTCTGTGGGGGCATCCAACCCTGGGACGAAATGCAAGAATCAACATTTGCCTGATGAAGACCCAGCAGGTCGAAACATTGCAAATTGTTGCCTCTAAACAAAGTACGTCTCATGGAGCTCTAGAAACTAGTGTGCGGATGTTCTTTCTCTACATATTGGACACTTTGAGGTGTAGTGGAGTAGAAGTAAAAGTATTGGAAATTTGGAAATACCTCAAAATTGCGCTTAACCCAATTTGGGGGCGGGAATCCCTTTTGGTTATACATTATGGTTACGTGATAATTTAGCTATTGAAAAATAGCAGATCTACAAGCTCATAGCGCGCCACCGAGTGGCGCGCTATGAGCTTGTAGATCTGCAATTTTTTTAAATCGTGAAAATGTGGCACAAATTTGGAATATATAAATGCAGGGCGCTATATAAATGCACCATTTACCATTTTGATTGGATGACACGGGTTGAGTGAATACAGGTGAGCTGTCTGGGGTGTTAAAGGCTCATACATATAGTCTGGATTTTCGGTGGTGGGGTGACCAACCGAACATGACGTCACTGAGCCGCGGTGAAGAGCAAACCACCGCCACCGCTCCAGCCCTTCTCTCTGTTTTTTACTCACCACGGTGGTCAGCTCACCACCGGAGCGGTGGTCACCTCACCACCGAAAATCCAGACTATGAATAGGCCTTTAGTGTAGTACCTGCCGGGCAGATGAGGGTGACTCCTGACAGGTGAGCTGTCTGGGGTGTTAACCCATTCTGAACGGGCACCCATTTTGGTGTTGGCATCATGTTGTGCTTTACCTATTGAAAAATAGCAGATCTACAAGCTCATATCGCGCCACCGAGTGGCGCGATATGAGCTTGTAGGTCTGCTATTTTTGAAAAATCGAAGAGCGACTGACATTTTTAGAATCTGATCTCAGGTCAGAATGGGTTCATCAGACCAGTGTGTGTCCGGCGGAAACCTCGTATGAATCTGATCTCAGGTCAGAATGGGTTAAGTGTGTAGTACCTGCCGGGCAGATGAGGGTGACTCCTGACAGGTGAGCGGGGAAGCGGGCGGCGTAAACCCCCGCTACTTTCCCTCCCATGGACGTACCGACCAGGTGGAATGGACGTCTGTCTAGACTGACGCTCTGTACAAACTACGCACAGACAAACACGCGTCTTAACTTCATTCTATTACATTCTATGACGAAGAGTGCTATTAAAAAAAACCCCGAAAAGGACCATAACAATATTAGTTATTATTACCTGATGTATACGTTTGACTTGTCCCTCTATGCAGTAATCTTCAGCATTTGTCCTGCTGGTCCCTTCATGTCCAGGCATGTCCAAACACACAACATGCTGGCTCTTTGGTAGGCACTGTACACAAAAACACACCGATGTTATTAGTATTCCAACTAATCTAGGTTTCGATGTTTACCCGATATCCTAGTTTTCTTTGAAGCACAATTGTCTTTGCGCAGAATTTCATGTTATTTCTTTCTATGTTGCCCTTCTGTAACATACTTTGGAGATTATTGCACTTCTGACCATTTAACAAGTCTGCTAAAACAGGGCTGGGCAACTTTGACGATGGAGAGGGCCACTATAGTTCCACTATCAACAAAAACACCCTGAAGACCTTAACAGGAGCCCTCGTACAAGGTTTCTTTGACTATGCATGCACCTCTTGGTACCACAGCACCTCTAAGGCCCTTAAAACAAGGCTCCAGACCTCCCAAAACAAACTGGTCAGGCTCCTACTTGGCCTCACCCCCCGAACCCACCTCACCCCTGCCCACTTTGACAGGCTGGGATGGCTTAGGGTCGACGACAGAGTACAGCATCTTGCAATGGGTCTGGTCCACAAGATTCGATACACCACCAAGATACCCATGTACCTGTCTAAATACTTCCTTAATGTAAACGAAGTCCACACCCACAACACCAGAGGGAGTGCAACAAACCATGTACAACCCAGATTCGGCACAAACAAGGGACTAAATTATTTTCGCTCCTATGCCACCAAAATGTGGAACGCCCTACCTAACAGTCATTAAGACATGTGAATCTCTTGACTCCTTCAAAACCGCTCTCAAAGCGCACCTACGGATGGCTGCAATTCGAAACTGGCCCCCGTAAAATCTGAATCCCCCACCCCCCCACCACCCCTTTTCCCCTCACTGTATATGTATCTTTTCCCTTTTTGCTTCCTATATGATGAATTCCTGTTCTGTTAGAAGTGTCTATTTGTATGTCTCTAAATGTTTTGATGAATTGAACAATGTGGACCCTGTTGTAAACAAGTGTAATGCTTAATTGGGTCGTCCACTCACAGTTAACAGTCTTTGTATTGAGTTTGTGCTTGAAATGTACTGTAATTCTAATAATCCTGAATTATTATTTGTTCTATTGAATTGGAATCCTGAAAACATTTAGTTATGTTATCTTTATGAACTAAACACAAATACATTGGACAAAAAAAAGACAATAACATTTTAATACTAGTCATTAAGTTACATTATATATACAAAATTGTTGCAATACCTTGACCATATAGAGCCACATGTCTTTGTTCAGTGAGAAGCCATGCAGTAGCAGGACCGAAGGTGTGGCGCCCCCTGGCGTCCCACGGTGGGAATAACAGAACCTGTACTCCCCGCAAGAAAGATAGTCTACTTTCAGACCCAGCCTGTGCCTCGAAAGCCTACGACAGAGGAGAGGAGAGGAGACAAGAAGGTGCTTTTATGACACGATACGATACAACTTCATTATCAGCTTGCACTGAAATTTGTTTTGCGTCCATTACTTCACCGTAAGAAGATACAGACAAGACCTACACAATACATTACAAAAGACACATTACAGGACACAAATCACAGAAGCAGACAGGGACAAGAAAAATAGAACATATCCTTACCGATTTGTTTTATCCAAAGAGCTTTACATAAATTGTGCATTACATTCACACATATTCACACATATTCATGCAGAAGAAACCATGCAAGGCACGAACCTGCGCATCGGGAGCAATTAGGGGTTCAGAGTCTTGCTCAAGGACACTTTGACACTGCCCGGGTTAGAACTGGGAACCTTGCTGTTCCCTACCGGCCGCTGACTCTATACCCCTGATTCACTGCCGCCCGCATTCAGTTGTACTTAACCCATTCTGACCCGAGATCAGATTCATACGAGGTTTCCACTGGACACACACTGGTCTGATTAAACCCATTCTGACCTGAGATCAGATTCTAAAAAATGTCAGTCGTTCTTCGATTTTTCAAAAATAGCAGACCTACAAGCTCATATCGCGCCACTCGGTGGCGCGATATGAGCTTGTAGATCTGCTATTTTTCAATAGATAAAGCATAACATATGATGCCGACACCAAAATGGGTGCCCGGTCAGAATGGGTAAAGGGGATATTTCACTTTCAAGAAAACCTTTGGTCATTAAATAGTCTACTCAGTCTCATTTGAACACCCCAGACAGTTTCTAAGTTGCTTCAGTCAGTATTTAGATATTTGATTATTCATTTTAGCTGCCCCGCCCCCTTCCTATACAAACCCATTATAACTATTATACTATAATAAGTACAGTACTTAAGTAAAAGTACTTACTTGCCACCACTGTAACTGGTAAACAGTACCTACCAGTTATAAAGCTTGATGACGGCAGCAGGCCAGAACACAAAGGAAATGATGAAAACCAGGATGGGGAGCGCAAGGGTACTTCCTGATAGCATTAACATTGTAGCCAAATCCAAGTCCATCATTCCAGGCTCCTTTAAGGAAAACACAGTGGATATTAAAACAATAATAATTATAGTCACGGGGCAGCCTGTGCCCCATACACACACGCTTTGATTAAGGACATTGCACGCACGCAAACACACAACACACAGCTGCATCCAACTATTAATTTAGACCACCGGGCCGTTTGGAAAGCAACTGAAGTGGGTATAGTGGGGCAGACAGGGCCTAACGTGATCTAATGCATCTAAATGCCAATACTGAGTGTTGAATGCATTCACAATTTATTCACAAATTATTCAAATGATTCACAATGATTCAAATGATACAAATGTTTCATAATGGTGTACGTGTACAAACTAAATGATACACAGACTTGCATGGTAAAACATTCAGTTTATTGTAACCCGTTGTCTGTTTGGCTCTTTGTTTGTCACCTGTATATTATGGCCTCTCCAGTGCTGGCACTCTTCTGAATGAATCTGAACTGCTGAACCAGAGCAGGACTCAACCATTCAGTTTAAGAAGGGAAGGGGAAGGTGCCAAGTACTGTTGAGGAGTAGGGGTGTTTCACAATGTGGATGAGCAAAGTATGTCTACTATCTTTTGAAATGAATGAAAATCCAAATTATGTATAGTCTAAAATAGAACATCTATTTGATCGGTTAGTTATTCATATTCATCTGATATCTGTGAGCTTGTAGATGAGCTAATGGGAGTTAATTAATTCTCTGTTTATGGTAGGATCCTCTCCTATAAAAGGGAAACTGCAGGCATGCAGATCTGACCCACTCATCAGTTGTGCTCGGGCGCCCAGTGAGAGAGAGCTGCCAGGGCCCTTTTAAAATGTCATGGGCAGTTTTTGTTCACAACAATGAGCCAAACACGGGTTACAATAAACGGAATGTTTTTACCCTGCAAGTCTGTGTATCATTTAATTGTTCTCCTGGTGGAACCACTTCCCCTGCTGGACAACATTTGCATTCAGGGCCCGCCGCCGTACCAAAGTGATACTTCAACTGAATTGTCACCCAGCCTATTAGAGCCACACCGTATTTAACAGGAAAGTGTCTGTTAAAGCATACAGTATAGTAGGCCTATCACCAATATCCCTATGTAATAAGGTTGCAACTTTTAAGTAGCTCTGGATAAAAAAAAGTCTGCTAAATGCCAAAATAACAAGTCACACTCCCTCAGTACACGTTTTTTATTTTATTTAATAATCTCTCAAGACACATTGAATCTCCGCAAATTCATTCAAAGGATGAAAACGTTTTATTTTTTTGCCGGTGCAGTCTGGGCCTGGGGTTCCCCCAGATTGCACCTTTGGTAACACAGAATCTGCCGAAGAGATTTAGTTTAGGTAAACATGTATACCTTTGGCAAGACAACAAATCCAGCATGGCCATTCAGAAAAGGTTAACCCTTCCTCGTCTGGTTCTGACAGACAGGTAGTGTGTGCAGGCTGGGTGGTGTGTGATAATCCGGTTGAATTATTGGCTACTGCGGTGGCGGGCCCGGGAGAACAATAACACGACACGATCGAGACAGTATCACGCTAAAGGTTCACAAAGTTTATTACACACAACAGGAACATACAGTATATAGTGCTGGATCATAATGACGTGACAACAAGATATGAGATAGAAACGTGCCATGATAATGACTAATGCAGCAGGGCTGACCTTAGCTAGCGCTGAGATATGTCTCTTAATTGTAGCCTATCCATAAAGTATGCTACAGTACAGGCAGTACACAATGCATATCAAGTACACTGTATCTCAAGTTCCTGTACACAGACTAAGATGTACTGATAAGATGGACTGATTATAACACCTTCACTGGCCCATTCAGCAAACTTAACCCATTTAGGACTGACACCAGATTCTTCAAATGTCTTCAAAATCCTGACAGTTTTCTGAAAAACCTATGTTTCTGTGTCAGTCGTTCTCAAACATTTCCATGTCAAGGACCCCCAGAATAAAGGATGGTTGCATTAACAATTTGTAATTGGTAAATTGGTAATACATTACAGATGATATAATCACTATTGTCAACAGCATATTGTGGAGGGGTTTTGTCCTTTTTCTTTTTGACTGCTAGTTGTGTATTGTGTTGTGTTTGTTTTTTTTCTTTTGTGTAAGTCATGTGTATTTTGTATGCTTTATTGTAAAAATCATTAAAAAACTTTGATGACAAAAAAAGGACCCCCAGAATTATCTGTATTTGGCCACCGACCCCATCTGAAAATATGTTGTTCCAGGGACCCCCCCAGAAGCAAGGATCTTAGTTAAAAACGTTCGCTCTGAAAGAAATATTCAAAGATTTGCAACACATTTTCATGATTTTTCAAAAATAGCAGACCTACAAGCTCATAGCGCGGCACTCGGTGCCGCGCTATGAGCTTGTAGATCTGCTATTTTTCAATAGCTAAAGCATAACATAATGTTTAAAACACCAAAAAAGGTTCCCGTCCAGGCTCTTATCAGACTGATAATAAACTACCGGTATCAGTACACCTCATGGGCAAAACTGAATCCATTCTTACAGGGTCCAGAATTAACCTCTGCAAGGCCAAAGACTTCATGGCCAAAGTGAGTGACAATGTTACCACAAGGAAAGGAAATTGATTACCTACCTGGGTTGTATTTTAGAGGAAAATGTTTCCAGTGGGGAAAGAAATATGTCAACAAGTAATCAGGAAAGTCAAAGAACAAGATTTTTTAGCAGGATCTCCTTGGTGGTCAGTAGAAATACCGTGAGGACACTAGCTGGAGCCAGGGATGTGCTGGGCCCATAATTCAGCCCGGGAAGTGGAGGCTCTCTAGGCGAAACGAAACACAGACGAATCAAGGGCGTGTGAGCGCATTTTAGGTAACTTTAGGCCCTACAGTGACCTAGAATCATTGTCCATGGATGTCATGTTTATACCTGCCACAGAAGACAGTGCTGCATTGTTTTACACAAAAGGTTTTTTTTTTTAGTAGCTCAGACAATGTAATACTTCCTAAGGATAATATGAGCATCAAAACAATATTTTAAATACTTTTCATTAGCACATGCATTCCATATTATTCCATAGGGCTGGACCACACATGGACATATATCATCAACGTGCAACAGAAGCAGTAGTTCCTATTGAGTGAAAGATTCTTTATTTATGAAAGAAATACAATATAAATAAATAAATATAATGTTTTAAGGCATATTTGTCTTATTAGCCAGGGATCCTTTTAAAATATTTTTAAAAAAAGCTACAAGGAATTAGCAATAAAGATTTTAAAATGCATTAATCATTAATAAAATAGGGTCAACAAAACCCATCTTAACAATACAATGACATTAGTTTTGTGAATCTTCACTAGTCTAGTGTAGATTCTGTAACAAACATTAAATGCCATTGAATGGAGAATTTGTGTCGCGAATCGGCTTTCGGTATGTCGGTGGAAACCCTCGGCCAATAACTAAGGTATGTTTCAGGGTCGGTATGAGGTCAATAATTGATTAGAGCTTCACACAGGTGTGACTTTCCTACAAGGAGGGAGGAAAGCTCACACCTCCCAGTTGTCCTGAATGTAGGAAGACAGATGAACCCATTCTGACCTGAGATCAGATTCATACGAGGTTTCCACTGGACACACACTGGTCTGATCAACCCATTCTGACCTGAGATCAGATTCTAAAAATGTCAGTCGTTCTTCGATTTTTCAAAAAAATAGCAGACCTACAAGCTCGTAGCGCGCCACTCGGTGGCGCGCTATGAGCTTGTAGATCTGCTATTTTTCAATAGCTAAAGCACGACACGATGCCAACACCAAAATGGGTTCAGTTCAGAATGGGTTAATACCATGACCGAGTGTGACCCCCGTTGTAACCAAGTTGAACGTGTCAACCCGTAGAGGGCACTGCAACGCTAGTTTTTGTGGTTCCTCGATAGTCTAGTATTTAAACGCATCACCTCAGATTGAATAGATAGAAATGGTATCTTATGATCATTAGCGAGTACTAATTATATTAAAAGGTTGAATGCTACTTTAATAAACACATTTGGTACATCATATTGCCCGAAAACTTTTTTTTAGTGATACCCCTTACCCTAGACGATGAGGATTAACATTAAAAAAAATAAGTCTGATAGTCTGATGAAGAGCAGAGGCTCGAAATCTCACATCCATGGTATAAACTTTAAAGGAATCATTAAATAATTTTGGACCATCATCCAGTGTGCGGACCTTATCTTTCTTCTTCATTATTCTAACCTCGGCCCGGCACATGGTTTTCATGCTTTATTGAGCTTTTCTGTAACATTAAAAAAAAAGGCCTTGACATTTCTGGAGAAAACTGGTCGCAAGAAGACAGCTTGAAATAATTGACATGAACTTGATTTTGAGTTTATTTAAAAAGGATATACAAAAAAAACAGATGGAGTAGAAATCTACATCAATGACAAAAGACAAGCAAGCAGAGATTGACAGCCAACATTTTAGCATCCCTCTCACACGGATGATAACAGCCCATTTATGCTTTGTTGAAACCAGTGCTGCTCGCTGAAGCATAAGTTGGTCAGTGGTTCATCGCGGGCGGGCCTTCGAGGACCCCCCCCCTGGTACTGCTAGATAGAAAACTAGCAGCACTATAGTTCCCACAGGACTGCGTTAGGTGAATAACACTGAGGGTGAATGGTCAAGTTCAGCTGAGTGCATTTCTAAGCATTCCTATTTACACCTGTACAACAGCTCACAGGTCAGTAGCAGGCGAACAGCTAGGCTACACATACGTTTGTTCTGTCACACTAGGTCAGATTATCGTCGCTTGTAGTCGAAGCAGCAGCATGACGATAAGACACATAGACACATAGACACATATTGAATGTTGCACCCGGTGGAGATGAAGTCCACTTAAATTAGAGGATTTAAAAAGGACCCTTTATCTGTGGTTAGTTCGTAGCACATTCTACCAAGGACGCTTTATCTGTGGTTAGTCCGTAGCACGTTCTACCACGGAGCTGTGACGCACCATAAACGGGATTGGCATTTCCTTTATGGCGAGTCTAGCTTCATTTGCACTATTTAGGAGAAAGGAATAACGGCAACATAAAATGGGAGCGTAATGTTTCCGTGGTGCATGGAGGCAGACGTCTGTATTGCCTTGCTACTCGTTCTAAAACACAAACGTCTACATAGGAACAGCTCGTATTGCTCATGTCAGAATATAGCTCAGTATTAGTGGAAGTACCCTGGTTGGATATGGGAGGCCCATGACAAAAACCAAGACGGCACCCCCAGGAGAAGACCAAAGTAAAACAAAATAATTGAGAATTTAAAGCATCAAACACATAAATATATACCGCATTATGCATAAAATCAAACATAACTGTAATTGCAATGTTAGAAGAACCTTCAAAAAGAATAAAGTGCAACTTTGAGGAATACTGTGATTGGAAAGTCTACCTTGTTTTTTTTGGTGTGGGGTGGGGGCGGGGGGGCATTAGAAAGAAAAGGTAGTTTGGTTTGATTACCTTCATTTTTAAATTGCAGAAACACAAACAAAGAAATGTTAAAAAAAAAAAAAAGAGAAAACGAACAAAAACTAAAAAAAACTCCCCACAAAAACAATTAATCGTTATTAGAGATGGAGGGCAGCTTGACCCAACAGCCTGGAGGGCAGCCAGTGTGGGTCATCTTGGGCAGAGAGGAGTGCTTTCTTGAGTCCACTTTGCCGCCAATGGTCAGCTCACCATCAGGAGTCAGGACGTGGACGGGGCAGTTTAATAATCACCCAATGATACAATGACTCATCTGTTAGTGGAGGAGAGAGAGAGAGCAAAAACAAAAAAACCCCACTGTAGCAGAGAGAGTATAGGAGATCTGCTCTATATAGAAAGTTCACAGCAGACTCTCCCTTGAACACCAAACACTCCGTTCCCCTCAGTCATTTTGCTGCCCCTTGCCTGCCAATCAAAGGGTTTTTACGTTTCCCCCGGGCGCGTCCTGCCAGGCATCATGTCCAAAGTGCTAAAGGTAGTGGATCAGTGTGCTGGCCCGACACACCCCACAGGCGCACAGATCTATCGCCGGGCCATTGTCCCAGTGTGTTCTGGACGGCTCTGTGGTGGTGGTGGTGGTGGGGGGGTGGGGGGGGGCCTCTGGCGGTGGGGGGCCCTCAGGCGGTGAGTTTCAATCGTCCTGCAACAAAGCAGAGTCAGAGGCAGGTCAGCTGTGTGCGCTGTGTGTGCAGGTGGCGACAGCGTTCCACAGCATTAGCCAAGTCCACACACACACACACACACACACACACACACACACACACACACACACACACACACACACACGCAACCCCAACCCAGCCACAAAAGCAGCAAAGATGACAAACAGAGGCCCATGCACGTTATCACAGCGAGAACAAGGCTCCTGCACTGTGTATGCTGCTCACTCACTCACTCACCGCTGCTGCTGCTGCTCACAAAATATATTCTTATGCCAAGTCAGCACCTTGTATCTGTTGTGGTACAAATGAAGTCCAATGTTGGGCCAATGTCGCAAATGAGAATAATGGATTAATAAGCAAAAAAAAAACAAGATTCGTTGATCCGTTGATGACGCACAAGAATCCACCAATCAGATTCAACTATGTAGGTTCTTGGTCAGGGACACGTGATTTGGAAAGGTACAGGAGCGGTTGCCAAACTCCGCCCCCCTGGGGAACCACACTGGAATCCAAACCGCACTCATTTATGTTACTATACTTAGTTGTTACTTTTTAACCCATTCTGACTGGGCACCCATTTTGGTGTCGGCATCATGTTATGCTTTAGCTATTGAAAAATAGCAGATCTACAAGCTCATATCGCGCCACTGAGTGGCGCGATACGAGCTTGTAGGTCTGCTATTTTTGAAAATTCGAAGAACGACTGACATAGAAACATAGCTTTTTCAGAGAACTGTCAGGATGTAGAAGACGTTTATAGAATCTGATCTCAGGTCAGAATGGGTTAAACATTAATTGTTACTGACTGTCATGGGTGCAAACGGTGGGTGCGGTTTTGGATGCCAGGGGGGCGGGGTTTGCCAACAGCTGCCGTACCTTTCCCCAATCACACGTGAGGCGTACCGTACCATACAGCACGCTGTGGTCTGTGCACCACTGGGAAAGGCAGGGAATGGGTCTCAATTGAACTGAGCCGCAGAGGCACATGCAAATACATTCTTTGTGTGATGTGAATGAGCCTTCTGGAAGATATAAGAATACTTGAACGCGCGCGCACACACACACACACACACACACACTCTTACGTCTTAGGCCAGATACAAATAAGCATTCAACCACATACTGTATACTCCAAAGTTAACACAAGACACAAACATGTACAGTACACACAAACATGTACAGTACACACAAACGCGCACACACACACATTCTTAGGTCTTAGGCCAGATACAAATAAGCGTTCAACCACATACATCCAAAGTCAACACAAGACAAGACATAACATGTACGGTACACACAAACGCTCGCGCGCACACACACACACGTCTCTGTCCGACCATGTGCCATACATGGCGATTTTGCAGATAGACAAACAAAGCTGGGGGCGGGTCCATCTGGGTTAGGAGGTGGGAGGTGTTAAGACAGGTGGGTGACGTCGTGGGCACCGGGCCACCATGCCATGCTGAGCGCTTCCATGCCAAAGCTAACCAAATGTTTAAAACCCCAACCTACCTGCCCACCATCCACAACCAATGGGCTGGCTCTGTCTACCTGTCTGTCTGGAAACCAATCAAGTGAAGACCACAGAGTTACCTCACAGGAACTCAATGGGTGTAAGCACACCTGGGATTCCATGCGCTGCCAACAGCCGCTGTCCGCCTTCCGGGTTTTTAAGACAGCTGGTGGATGGAAATGAAGCTCCACCCACGTCGGCCAGATTCCCGGGAAAAGCTTGCCCACGTGGGTGGAGCTTAATTTCCAGCCACCAGCTGTCTAAAAACCAGGAAGCGACGCCGGCGGACGGCGGCTTTTGGCCGCGCATGGAAGCTTAGGTGTGCCTGCGCTGAATGAGTGGATGGATGTTTGCTCGTACATATAATCAAGTCTCACGTTTGCATTACAGTGCAGTGTATGTACAGTAGGTGTGTACAGTATGCGAGTGGTGGGGTAGTAGGGATGCACAATATATTGACAAGAAATGAAATTCACTAAATTTGATAGCCGTTACGTTTGCAGTGTTAAAGGGTCTTTGTATGCGTGTCTTTCCAGGTGCTACTCCCTTCCCTCTTCATTAACCAATGCAGTGAGTAGAGGAATTACTGAATGGCTTGTTAGTGTTAGAACAATGGCAGTGATTTGGTGGATAATTATTAATATCAAATATTAGTCTCATGAGTCTTTTGCATGTTAAATGGTGCATTTATATAGCGCCTTTCTAAAAAAAACAAAAAAATAAAACATTCAAAAACATTCACACACCAACTATGCGAGGCACCAACCTGCTTATGGGGAGCAGTTAGAGGTTAAGTGTCTTTGCTCAAGGACGCTTCCAACAGGTCCAACAGCCAGGAGGAGCTTGGGGATCGAACCGGGACCCTTCAGATTCCAAGACAACCACTCTGCCTCCTAAGCCATTGCCGCCCCCGATTGTACATTACAAAAACAGTAACACACAGCTGTTTTTGACCATAATGCCATGGGGATTTTTGCACACAGACAAACACGGCTGTTAATGGAAGTATTCGCATCTCTGTTCCCATCTATCCTCTATATATACTGTACACTACAGTCCAACATGTTCTACCCTGCTCCTGAACTGCTGCCTGTGACCCCTACCATAAGCCCTCAATGGGGGTTGGGTTTTTGTGCCAATTCGCTTATTTCCATCGAAATAAGTAGTAAAGTGTGCCGCTTGGGGTTCAATTTTTGAACGATGGAAATAAGCGAATTGGCACAACACCCCAATGCCCCATTCAATTCAATTCAATTCATTGAGGGCTCATGGTAGGGGAAATGGCCAATAATGCACTTTTGCACAAAATAACACCTGGACCTCTTTGGTTGGGACGTAACGACTACAAATAAAGGTAAGAAAGCCTTCTAGCATGGAATTCTCCTTTAAAGCTCATTGGACTTGAGTGCCTGCTTGGTGAAATTTAACTTTCAGATATTATTGCCTAGATCATGTCACTGTGAAAATGAATATTGTACCATCAGGTCATCATGATATATTGTGCAGCCCTAATGAGCTAATATGACTGCCTAGTCTCTCGCATACGGCCAATCAGGTGAAGAAATCAGTGTTTTTGGCAGAAAATTTCTATTTTAGTCGTAGTCTCTTTGATGGTTCATTTAGTTTTAGTCACATTTTAGTCACCTGGAATGTTTTAGTGTTAGTCTAGTTTTAGTCGACTAAATATCATACGATTTTAGTCGACTAAATCTAGTTGATTTAGTCGACTAAAATGTATCTTGGCGGGCCTTGCCCTTGATGCCGTTTCGACTGTTCAGACTGTTTTTTTTTTCCACTTGTATGCAACTAATTGTAAAATGACTTACACTGGATCTCTTGTCCACTAGTCCCTTCCTAACATTTTAGTCTAGTCTAGTCATCATAGATTCGTTTTATTTAGTTTCCATTTAGTTTTCGTCAGTGGAAAAAGGTAGTCAAACATTTTTCGTCTTAGTTTTAGTCGACGAAAGGGTTTTATGGAAGATGTTTTTGCACACAATGCTAGTAGTTTCACAACTAAACAACATTCATGCCTGCCCCTCAGCTTCTGTTGAGACATTTCATGAAAATATCATGAAAAGAAAGAAGTGATCTAATGTTAACATAAGCCAAAGTGGTCTATTCTACAAGCTCTCAATGCGTCACAGACTCATTGAGAGCTTATAGAATAGACTACAGTCACAGACTAATTGAGAGCTTATAGAATAGACTACAGTCACAGACTCATTGAGAGCTTACAGAATAGACTACAGTCACAGACTCATTGAGAGCTTATAGAATAGACTACTGTCACAGACTCATTGAGAGCTTATAGAATAGACTACAGTCACATACTCATTGAGAGCTTATAGAATAGACTACTGTCAGAGACTCATTGAGAGCTTATAGAATAGACTACTTTGGCTTATTCACTTATGCTTAGATAGAAGAAATGCCTGACATCTCCAGAATCCAAATGACTGAAATCAGTCTTTAACTGTAATCCATATGTGTACCTGTAGAAAGCTGTGACTGTGACCTGTCATAATGTGTGTACCTGTAGAAAGCTGTGACTGTGACCTGTAATAATGTGTGTACCTGTAGAAAGCTGTGACTGTGACCTGTAATAATGTGTGTACCTGTAGAAAGCTGTGACTGAGACCTGTAATAATGTGTGTACCTGTAGAAAGCTGTGACTGAGACCTGTAATAATGTGTGTACCTGTAGAAAGCTGTGACTGAGACCTGTAATAATGTGTGTACCTGTAGAAAGCTGTGACTGTGACCTGTCATAATGTGTGTACCTGTAGAAAGCTGTGACTGTGACCTGTAATAATGTGTGTACCTGTAGAAAGCTGTGACTGTGACCTGTAATAATGTGTGTACCTGTAGAAAGCTGTGACTGTGACCTGTCATAATGTGTGTACCTGTAGAAAGCTGTGACTGAGACCTGTAATAATGTGTGTACCTGTAGAAAGCTGTGACTGAGACCTGTAATAATGTGTGTACCTGTAGAAAGCTGTGACTGTGACCTGTAATAATGTGTGTACCTGTAGAAAGCTGTGACTGTGACCTGTCATAATGTGTGTACCTGTAGAAAGCTGTGACTGAGACCTGTCATAATGTGTGTACCTGTAGAAAGCTGTGACTGTGACCTGTCATAATGTGGGTACCTGTAGAAAGCTGTGACTGAGACCTGTCATAATGTGTGTACCTGTAGAAAGCTGTGACTGAGACCTGTCATAATGTGTGTACCTGTAGAAAGCTGTGACTGAGACCTGTCATAATGCGTGTACCTGTAGAAAGCTGTGACTGTGACCTGTCATAATGTGTGTACCTGTAGAAAGCTGTGACTGTGACCTGTCATAATGTGTGTACCTGTAGAAAGCTGTGACTGAGACCTGTAATAATGTGTGTACCTGTAGAAAGCTGTGACTGTGACCTGTCATAATGTGTGTACCTGTAGAAAGCTGTGACTGAGACCTGTCATAATGTGTGTACCTGTAGAAAGCTGTGACTGAGACCTGTCATAATGCGTGTACCTGTAGAAAGCTGTGACTGTGACCTGTCATAATGTGTGTACCTGTAGAAAGCTGTGACTGAGACCTGTAATAATGTGGGTACCTGTAGAAAGCTGTGACTGAGACCTGTCATAATGTGTGTACCTGTAGAAAGCTGTGACTGAGACCTGTCATAATGTGTGTACCTGTAGAAAGCTGTGACTGAGACCTGTCATAATGTGTGTACCTGTAGAAAGCTGTGACTGAGACCTGTCATAATGTGTGTACCTGTAGAAAGCTGTGACTGTGACCTGTAATAATGTGTGTACCTGTAGAAAGCTGTGACTGTGACCTGTCATAATGTGTGTACCTGTAGAAAGCTGTGACTGAGACCTGTCATAATGTGTGTACCTGTAGAAAGCTGTGACTGTGACCTGTCATAATGTGGGTACCTGTAGAAAGCTGTGACTGAGACCTGTCATAATGTGTGTACCTGTAGAAAGCTGTGACTGAGACCTGTCATAATGTGTGTACCTGTAGAAAGCTGTGACTGAGACCTGTCATAATGCGTGTACCTGTAGAAAGCTGTGACTGTGACCTGTCATAATGTGTGTACCTGTAGAAAGCTGTGACTGTGACCTGTCATAATGTGTGTACCTGTAGAAAGCTGTGACTGAGACCTGTAATAATGTGTGTACCTGTAGAAAGCTGTGACTGTGACCTGTCATAATGTGTGTACCTGTAGAAAGCTGTGACTGAGACCTGTCATAATGTGTGTACCTGTAGAAAGCTGTGACTGAGACCTGTCATAATGCGTGTACCTGTAGAAAGCTGTGACTGTGACCTGTCATAATGTGTGTACCTGTAGAAAGCTGTGACAGACCTGTAATAATGTGGGTACCTGTAGAAAGCTGTGACTGAGACCTGTCATAATGTGTGTACCTGTAGAAAGCTGTGACTGAGACCTGTCATAATGTGTGTACCTGTAGAAAGCTGTGACTGAGACCTGTCATAATGTGTGTACCTGTAGAAAGCTGTGACTGAGACCTGTCATAATGTGGGTACCTGTAGAAAGCTGTGACTGTGACCTGTCATAATGTGTGTACCTGTAGAAAGCTGTGACTGAGACCTCCTGCGGGTGCTGGGGGTCCTGGAGGTGGAGGACAGGGTGGAGCCGGCGCTGCTGGCGCGGGAGATGGGCAAGGGCACGGGGGTCACCGGGGGGCTGTCCAGCTGAAAGAGGTTAGAGGTAAATGGTGCATTTATATATAGCGCCTTTATCCAAGGCGCTATGCATAGATTGTGCATTACGGCGGAAACCATGCTAGGCACCAAACAGCACATCAGGAGCAATTAGGGGTTCAGTGTCTTGCTCAAGGACACTTCGACACCAACTCTGGGGGAGCCCACAGGGATCGAACTGGCAACCTTGCGAGCCACTATACCCCTGAGCCACCACCGCCCCATATAGGTAAGCAACATGTTCCACTCGCAGTATGTTCCCCCCCCCCCCACCACACACACACACACACACATATACGGTGATTACTTACTTGAAAAGGGGCAAAGCAAACAAATACAGCTAATTGCTATAAACACATAACCGTTTCAACTGACAATGTCGTGTCAACGAATCACTAAAAAGACATGTCTATATTTGACATTATAAAAATGTTAAAATGAAATTAACCTTTCACGATGGTCGACACAGCTCTGCATGGCCTGATTTCATCATTTGATGTTTGTGCGTGCGAGCTGCTAGGAAGCTTATCTATGGACATGCAGAAAGACTCCCCACCACCTACCCACCATGGTCCAGCAATGATTCATTTCTGCATGGAATTGCTGCTATACAGGTGTCTGTATACAAGCTGTGTGTGTGTGTGTGTGTGTGTGTGTGCGTTACCTCCACGCTGTCGTGTGTCGGAGAGGAGGAGGTGGAGGAGTTCTCCTGTCTCCTGTAAGATACGTTGGAGGTGGAGGAGCCCAGCTCGATGGTGCGTACGCGCTGGGCGAACTTCAGCGAGCACACCGACTCACTCATGTTACTGACCAGAGGAGATACCTACAGCACAGGAGAGGCGGAGCGAGAACAATCATCCATTTGTGGGGCTAAATATTTTATCTTCTATATAATAGTCTAGCTGTGTAATATACTCTGTATTTACTGTATACTGCTGCTCGGTTTCTCTGCTTATACCAAAGTATATATATACATTTCATGACATCTTTTTATCAGTCAAACGTTTCATGACCATGTGCATATAGACCAGTACTGTGAGACTTTGGAGACCCAATTTACAGCCATTTGACAAACGCAATGTGGAAATTGCATATCTTGACAGGTGCATAGTGCTGGCATGCACTCTACCACTAGTTTCAGATTTGAGCGAAATCCGTCACCTCAACCAGCCTCATTGGCAGAAGGACATGACTGAGAGATCCCATTCTCTTTCAAATGTGTGCAATACCAGTGAGCTAATGTATCCATCAACAACTAATGTTGATTCCCCCTGTCTGATGAAGAGCCGAGAGGCTCGCAACGTCACTTCCATGGGGTAAAGGAAACATTAACCCCTTTTGGTGTTTTAAGCATTATGTTATGCTTTAGCCGTTGAAGAATAGCAGCTCATAGTGCGGCACTCAGTGCCACACTATGAGCTTGTAGGTCTGCTATTTTTGAAAAATCGTGACAATGTGGCGCAAATTCTTTGAATATATTCTCTTTCAGAGCAAATGTTTTTAACTCAAATCTTTGCTTCTGGGAGGTCGCTGGAACAACATATTTTCAGATGGGTGTCGGCGGGCCAAATACATATATTTTTTCAGGGTCCTTGACATGAAATAGTTTGAAAACCACCGATATAGAAACATGGGTTTTTTCAGAAAACGGCCATGATTCAGAAGACATTTTATAGAATCGTCCTCAGGTCTAAATGGGTTAAATAAACGTTTTAACGCATTTTAGGTGGGAACCCCTTTTGGTGTTAGCATTACGTTATGCTTTAGCCATTTAAAAATAGCAGACCTACAAGCTCGTAGCGCGCCACTCGGTGGCGCGCTACGAGCTTGTAGGTCTGCTATTTTTTTTAAAGTCGAAGAACGACTGACATAGAAACACAGCTTTTTCAGAAAACTGTCATTTTCAAACAGACATTTTTATAGAATCTGATCTCAGGTCAGAATGGGTTAAAGTTTTGGACCATCATCCAGTGTGCGGACCTTATCTTCCTCGTCTTATTAACCCATTCTGACCGGGCACCCATTTTGGTGTCGGCATCATGTCGTGCTTTAGCCATTGAAAAATAGCAGATCTACAAGCTCATATCGCGCCACCGAGTGGCGCGATACGAGCTTGTAGGTCTGCTATTTTTGAAAAAAATCGAAGAACGACTGACATTTCTAGAATCTGATCTCAGGTCAGAATGGGTTCATCAGACCCAGTGTGTTTCCAGTGGAAACCTCCGTATGAATCTGATCTCAGGTCATCAAACCTCTGCCCTGGCGGCGGCGGCACCGGGGTTTTTCCCCAGTGAGTATATGGAACGTCCCAGTGCTTTACAACATCGTGCTGCTGTTTCTTTGACCTTTGACCCCTCCTCACCTGCACCATCATCAGCGTCTTGCTGTCTCCGCTCAGAGAGTCCTGCAGCAGGTAGGTGAGCCGGGAGTTCCTGAAGGGCACGTGGGAGTGTCTGCTGCGCAGCGCGTGGATCACGTCCCCCAGCGCCGACAGGGACTTGTTGATGCACTGGGCCTCGCGCAGGCGGCTGCCCTCCGCCCCCGACTTGGCGATCCGCTCCGAGCCGGCCAGGTCCACCAGGTTCAGCTTTCCTGCAAAAAGCGAGTGACGCAAAAAAACGCACACGTCACGGGGACAATTTTGAGTCTAACCCCTGTTTAACCCCATTTCTTCTGACCTGAGATCAGATTCTAAATCCTCTTCGAAGTCCTGACAGTTTTCTGAAAAGGCTATGTTTCTGTGTCGGTGGTTCTTTGATTTTTCAAAAAATAGCAGACCTACAAGCTCGTAGCGCGCCATTCGGTGGCGCGCTATGAGCTTGTAGATCTGCTGTTTTTCGATAGCTAAAGCACGACGTGATGCTAAAACCAAAATGGGTTCCCGCCGCCAAATGGGTTAACCCATTTAGGCATGAGGTCAAAAAAAAAAAGAAAAAAGTTCGCTCTGAAAGAATATATATTTAAAGATGTGTTGCCGCATTTTTACGATTTTTCTAAAATAGCAGACCTACAAGTTCGTAGCGCGCCACTGGGTGGCGCGCTATGAGCTTGTAGATCTGCTATTTTTCAATAGCTAAAGTATAACATGATGCTTAGTTAAAACACCAAAAAGGGTTCCGGCCAAAATGGGTTAAGGCACCGACGTCGAAATTAAAATGAATACTGAATAATAATACTAATGTTGTTTAAAATATGTTAGAGAAAAATGACAATGTACAAAGGATAGGCATTAATAAGCTTTGAGCTTCGGCCTATGCCTTTTCCATCACCTATAAGAGAGTGTGAATATTTAATGTAATGATTTATGTTACACTGTTGAATTGATCGAAATAAACTAAACTAAAACTAAACTAAACTATCATTAATTCTTCCGCCACCACCAGTGTATTTAGGTGAAAACCCTTATTTTGAAGTCCAAACGGGATCGTCTTTTCTTTCACCCGGAAAATACATTTTGTAACCGCGATCATCGGTTCTTTAGTTATGGGCCGTTTAATAAAGCTCGTTTGGACCAAAAAACGCAATCTGGGAAGATAAATGTATTTTTGTAAATCTCTTTACATTGAGGTGAAGCAGGCTGCGTTTTCACTTCCGGTTTCTATCCGTCGCCTAGCAACCTGGAGACATTCATAATGAATGAACGAATGAATGCAATCAACAGTATTGTGTTGTCCAGTGGCGTGCACAGATAGACACTAGGGGGTGCTAGAGCACCCCCTGCCCTTTTCCCCCTGGACAGCAATGTGACCTTTTGAAAAAAAAAAAAGGGCACATTGCACATTTTTTGTACAGTGTACACTGTACAGTACATGGACCATGGTGACATTGATCAATTATTGATAAAAAGCTTCTAATATATTATTTATGCCCCAACATCTATAAATCTCACACTGGTGTCTGTCCAGTGGATGAGTTGTACATATACCTTGTGTGCGGTGTCTGTCCAGTGGATGAGTTGTACATATACCTTGTGTGCGGTGTCTGTCCAGTGGATGAGCTGTACATATACCTTGTGTGCGGTGTCTGTCCAGTGGATGAGCTGTACATATACCTTGTGTGCCTGTCTGTCCAGTGGATGAGCTGTACATATACCTTGTGTGTGGTGTCTGTCCAGTGGATGAGCTGTACATATACCTTGTGTGCCTGTCTGTCCAGTGGATGAGCTGTACATATACCTTGTGTGCCTGTCTGTCCAGTGGATGAGCTGTACATATACCTTGTGTGTGGTGTCTGTCCAGTGGATGAGCTGTACATATACCTTGTGTGCGGTGTCTGTCCAGTGGATGAGTTGTACATATACCTTGTGTGTGGTGTCTGTCCAGTGGATGAGCTGTACATATACCTTGTGTGCGGTGTCTGTCCAGTGGATGAGCTGTACATATACCTTGTGTGCGGTGTCTGTCCAGTGGATGAGCTGTACATATACCTTGTGTGTGGTGTCTGTCCAGTGGATGAGCTGTACATATACCTTGTGTGCGGTGTCTGTCCAGTGGATGAGCTGTACATATACCTTGTGTGCGGTGTCTGTCCAGTGGATGAGCTGTACATATACCTTGTGTGCGGTGTCTGTCCAGTGGATGAGTTGTACATATACCTTGTGTGCCTGTCTGTCCAGTGGATGAGCTGTACATATACCTTGTGTGCGGTGTCTGTCCAGTGGATGAGTTGTACATATACCTTGTGTGCCTGTCTGTCCAGTGGATGAGCTGTACATATACCTTGTGTGCCTGTCTGTCCAGTGGATGAGCTGTACATATACCTTGTGTGCCTGTCTGTCCAGTGGATGAGTTGTACATATACCTTGTGTGCCTGTCTGTCCAGTGGATGAGCTGTACATATACCTTGTGTGCGGTGTCTGTCCAGTGGATGAGTTGTACATATACCTTGTGTGCGGTGTCTGTCCAGTGGATGAGTTGTACATATACCTTGTGTGTGGTGTCTGTCCAGTGGATGAGCTGTACATATACCTTGTGTCTGTCCAGTGGATGAGCTGTACATATACCTTGTGTGCGGTGTCTGTCCAGTGGATGAGCTGTACATATACCTTGTGTCTGTCCAGTGGATGAGCTGTACATATACCTTGTGTCTGTCCAGTGGATGAGCTGTACATATACCTTGTGTGCGGTGTCTGTCCAGTGGATGAGCTGTACATATACCTTGTGTGAGGTGTCTGTCCAGTGGATGAGCTGTACATATACCTTGTGTGCGGTGTCTGTCCAGTGGATGAGCTGTACATATACCTTGTGTGCGGTGTCTGTCCAGTGGATGAGCTGTACATATACCTTGTGTGCGGTGTCTGTCCAGTGGATGAGCTGTACATATACCTTGTGTGCCTGTCTGTCCAGTGGATGAGCTGTACATATACCTTGTGTGCGGTGTCCAGTGGATGAGTTGAAGCCAGCCACGGTGATGATGAGGAGAGCGTGTGAGCGAGAGCTGTGTTCATTGAGGTTGGTGCAGGCCGTGGCCCTGTTCATGTGACCCAGTTCGAACACCTGCAGCAAGAGGTCAGGCCAAAAGGGCAGGCTTTTGTTCAATGGCTGACCGTTAATGCTCAATTCATCATTACACAAAACAAAAACAGAAACGCGCATTACAAATGCAAACCTATGCAGGCATAAACCTACTTGAGAACAATGAGCCTCATTGGTGGACAATTGGTAATCGGACGCATAGAAACAAATCCCTGCTTGGGCGCATTCCAGCGTTGCGTTGGAACGCAACAGCACTGCTTGGGCACATTCCTCCTTCCCGCTGGTACACGCAGCACTTTTAGCCATTTGTGCTTGTATTAAATGTATTATGGTTCATGTCATTTTACTTTTAGAATTAATTAATTGTACATGAATGTGTCTATTATTTATTATACAGTCTCTTACTATTTCAATTTGACTATTATTTAAGAATTATAGAAAGTCTGACTAATGTAAAAAGAAACAAATTAGCAGTAAGTAATGGTACAAAAATAATAGGATAATAGTAAAAAATCTTTCTGAGGGACAGCACATGAGATGGAAGTATTTACACAAACTACGATAATTCAATACAGCCATGCTCACAATAGATAAACACCATTTGAATAATCTTTCTGTTAAAATGACCTGTAGATGTCAGCTAGAGAGACCATCCAAGCTGCTACCAACACCGCTTTCCCAGGCAAAGCAAGAAGGCTCTGCACATTTACATTTACTTATATATATTTCGCAGACGCCCTTATATCCATTCTGACCTGAGATCAGATTCATACGAGGTTTCCGCCGGACACACACTGGTCTGATGAACCCATTCTGACCTGAGATCAGATTCTAAAAATGTCAGTCGCTCTTCGATTTTTCAAAAATAGCAGACCTACAAGCTCGTATCGCGCCACTCGGTGGCGCGATATGAGCTTGTAGATCTGCTATTTTTCAATAGCTAAAGCATAACATGATGCTAACACCAAAATGGGTGCCCGGTCAGAATGGGTTATATCCAGAGCGACGTGAAAGTCGAGTTGAAACGTAAAGTGCCTCAAAGAACCTAGGAGGATGTCAGGCAAACATGCGAGCTAACTAAGTAGAATTCTCAGTGAGATATACAGAATAATGCCTAATTTATACTTTGTCATACAAATGTGTTGCTCTGATCTGAACTGAAAAATGTGTTGTTGTTTTTTCAGTCAACACCACAACAAAGTATAATTTGGGCTTGACGTGTTACGACGTGTCGGCACGTCATAAGCAATCCAACCCGACGGGGTGCTTAGCGCATTTTACATTATCAAACGAGAGAAGAATATTCAGAATTTCTTTCTTTTTGAGTTGGCCTCCAAGGCCACCATACTCTTCGCTCCGCGGTCCCGGGGCGGTCACTTCCCTGTTTACCGCTGCAGAAAGAATCCCTCGTATCTCCTATAATCTAGGGCGCTCTACGTGGTTTTGATCAGATGGATATACTTTTTTTTTTTTTTACAGAGTAAAAGCGACCATATCTTCCTGGCACCCCCGAGCTTCTATTTTGAAAGAATCCCGGCGCCGATTGTGTTTAATAGTATACCCATGCTTAAGAATCCTGCAGCCCATATCTAAAATGGATTTGCGATTGGCATTTATTGTTTTAATTTAAATCGGAAGTCTGTTATTTCATTAATCAGAGTGTGTACTGCTTAACAAATGGCTCAGTGACCTCTCACATCCTGCAGATGGAGCCCTTTTCATTCTGGCAGAGACAAAATCCAGATGCAAAAAAAGGACTCATTTTTACGATGTGACTGAAGGCTCAGAATGGTTTCCCCATTTCCTGACATTTTTTCCAAGAGACTGTTCAGTGGAATTTCAGCGCAATTATTATGTCAAACTTGTCTTTAGTCGACGTGGCGAACATCATAACATGTGAACGTACCCTGTTGATGTCCTCTGGACTCTGAACAATGAACTCGCTCAGTCCCGGGACGTAGAGCTGACCGCTGCCGTCTGGGTTCATCTTGATGTCCAGCTTGTCACTGGGGTTGTCCCCCAACAGGTTCCTGTTGGACACACAACAAAACGCACATTAGGAAGAACATCATTAAGAAAGACTGGTGAGTTCAAAACAGCCCATCAGTAAGGTTTGATGTTTGACCAGGGGTGTCATTTGGGGGATGGCAACTGCCCACCCCATAGTATTCACATTTAACCTTGAATTCAGTCATTTTATATCCATCCACATTGTCCCCAAGTCTGACTCAGTGTTGTTTTTGGCAGCAAGTTTTGATTTTAGTTTTAGTCACATTTTAGTCACAAATGTTTTAATGTTTTAGTGTTAGTTTAGTTTTAGTCGACTAAATATCATAAGACTTAAGACGACTAAAATCTACAGTTGATTTAGTCGACAGAAATGTTGGCAGGCCTTGATGGCGTCGTAATGACCGTTTTTACACGTGCTGAAAATATCAGCTGAAAATCTACAAGTTCACAACGCGTCGCGCTGTTTGTTTAGTTTCCATTTAGTTTTCGTCGGTGGAAAAAGGTAGTTGACGAACATTTTTAGTCGACAAAATAAACACTGGTCTGACTCGCAGAATTTATATCAGGACTGTTATACTGTCAAATCCATCAACAGAACATGCCGACACACGTGTTGGACTGTTAAATCCGGAGAGTTAATTTAACCCTGAGATCATAATAATGGACCCATAAGGTCCCCTCTCAGATCGTTCTGTCGCAAACCTCCTTGGCTGGAACTAAAGCTTACGCAGATGTTCAGAGGTTATGCAACATGACAGAGGGAAAAGATATACTTTGTACTCAACAGATGACCGTGGATGTTTAGTATAATCCGTCTGTTCACAGGAAAATCCCCCCCCCCCCCCCCCCCCAACACACGCAATGCGTTTCCTTGCCAATTTCATAATGTTTCAACTATGAGCGCAGCAGGATGACCTTGACGCACATCAGACGGTCATTTCACATTATTAACAGACCATGAATGGATGCCAGAAACAGCAGGCGTTCTCTCTCTCTCTCTCTCTCACCGCAAGGTCTCGTTGTATATTTCCACCATGCTGACTGTGATCTTGTAGTCCCAGTCGGGCGTTTTCTCAGTCACCTCGGAGAAGAGCAGGCGGAGAGCCCTCTGGTTGATGCCAGGGTCCGCGGCCACGCCCTGGAGGAATGGGGGGAGGGGGGGGTGTTAACATGGCACGTGTCCTCAGACATGAGTCAGACAGCAGGCGTCGCCGCTCATGCGTTTCATTTTCTAATTGCATTTCCCCAGTAGGCCTGTCACCAGTGGCGTGCACAGACACCATGGTGACATTGATCAAATTTTGATAAAAAAAACACTTCTACTATATTATTTAGGCCCCCCACAATCTAAAGCTATGTTTCTATGTCAGTGGTTCTTCGATTAAAAAGAAAATAGCAGACCTACAAGCTCGTAGCGCGCCACTCGGTGGCGCGCTATGAGCTTGTAGATCTGCTATTTTTCAATAGCTAAAGCACCAAAATGGGTTCCCGCACCAAAATGCGCTGCACAAGGTGCCCTTTTTTTTAGTGCCTGTCGTAGACATGCGGAGAGCAAGTTCAGTCAGGAAACCTCAGCGCCGTCGCTGCCGGCCCGTTATTGGGCCACCTCAGCATCACGCTCTCATCCACATGATTCACTCAGCCAATCACAGACTCACTCCATCTTCATAGCGGCTACTTAAACTAGAAGGGTTTGCACTCCTCCTCCTGCTTCCGTGCTTGCTGCCGCCGATTCTGCTGCGCTGCCGTATGCAAACCTTGCTGCGCACCCTCCTCCACCCCAGCTACCACCAGTCGTTTTGGATCTAATGTTTAGGTACGGAGTCCCTATGGACGGGACTGATGCGCTTGATCAGAGTACCTAAAAAGCAGATCCAATACATCGCCAAACCATAAAGAATATATTGCTCATCTTATATTCAATAAATATATATTCCATCCATTCTTGAGTTCTCCTGACTGAACTGGAACGTGAGCGTACAGCTTACCTCCATGGTGTTTAAACTACAATGTGAGCGTACAGCTTACCTCCATGGTGTTTAAACTACAATGTGAGCGTACAGCTTACCTCCATGGTGTTTAAACTACAATGTGAGCGTACAGCTTACCTCCATGGTGTTTAAACTACAATGTGAGCGTACAGCTTACCTCCATGGTGTTTAAACTACAACGTGAGCGTACAGCTTACCTCCATGGTGTTTAAACTACAACGTGAGCGTACAGCTTACCTCCATGGTGTTTAAACTACAATGTGAGCGTACAGCTTACCTCCATGGTGTTTAAACTACAATGTGAGCGTACAGCTTACCTCCATGGTGTAGGTCTTTCCTGAGCCGGTCTGACCATAGGCAAAGATGCACACATTAAAGCCATCGATGCAGGAAGTCACCAACGATTGCACCTCCTGGAACACCTGGTGGAACATGGACACGTGGAACAAACATTGTTATCTCCATATTTCAACTTTCTATGTTTTTTTCCGTACATTAAGTCACGAAATTACTTTCCACACTCGCGACACGTTTCTAGCTTGTACATCACTTATTGTAGCCTCTTTTTTTTTTAATACTTTGAATGTTCAACTTCCTTTTAAGGTTTTGTGCCATTTTCATGCATTCTCTAATCTCTATGTGAAGCACTGTGATCTCTGTTCAGTGGATGAAGGATGCTACAAAAGATGCATTATATTCAACGAGTATCTACAGTATAAACCATTATTACATTTTACACTCACTTAACACGAAGCCCGCCAGAAACACAGTAACCGTAGATAGTCTAGCAGCCCCGCCAAAACCGTAAGCCTACGTTTTCTAATTGACAGGGCGGAGAACTCCGAACTGTGCGCTCAGGGTCAACATGACCCAGATCGTGATGAGTGTGTCAGGAGGTGTTACACGTGACTGACCTCTTCCTGTGTAGCCTGAGGTGAGAAGACTTTGTCGAGATCAAAGGTCATTAGTTTGCCCTTGTTGGAGAGGTAGAGCACAGCGTCGTCCTCGGAGTCAAAGCTGACCATGTTTTTGGCATCGGCGGATTCCTGGTCCTGTGGGCACACGGGCCGCACGCGACAGAACACCCTGATGTTACCTGGGAAACGGAGCACAGGAGGCGCTTTCACCACGTGTCGTCAAACAGAAAAGCCTCCCGTTGTCAGAGAGGTACAGTGAACCAGTGGTTCCCAAACCTTTTCATGTCAAGGACCCCCAAAATGATACTCATTAGCCCCCATTTGAAAATATATGCAGGGACCCCCATAAGAGAAGACTTTTACGGCTCCAGCAGTGATTTTCAACCATTTTCATTTCAAGGGCCCCCGGTTTGACCTGGATTAGACTACGGTGCCCTATATATATTGTTTTATATATATTTTATCCCACAATTTTGTAACCCATTTTTCACCCCTGTGTCAATCATCTAATGTGATCCTGGGCTCTACACACCCTTCGCCAACCTAGTCCCCATATATGGGGGACAAGGGGAGAGCAACGGACATGAACTCATGCTTCCTTCATGCCCGAGTGTCCAAGTTGCTCCTTTACACCTGACAGGGGGGAGTTTCCCTGGTTGGACGTAGTGTGTGGAAGGAACACGTTATTCCAACCAGTTCCTTTCCCCTCCATCAGGCACCCCGGCTGGCCAGTGCCCTATTTAATGGCATTTATATCTCTGGGACCCCCAATTTATATTGTAAAATCAATGTTAATTTAACTCTGAGAGTGTACAAATGTGTTCAATTTGTACACTCCGAGTTACAGACCCATAAGGGTCCATTTGGTAGCTATAACTATCATTTGGCTGGGGACCCCCTGGAACTCCCTCGAGGACCCCTAGGGGTCCCGGGGACCCCAGTAAAGCTGCCATAAAGCTGCCATGTCTCTTACCTTTGAGGCGTACCAGCTCGTTGTGGCATTTCTTCCTCAGGTTCATCTCCCTCTTGTATTTACACAGCAGCTCCTGGTTGGTGCTGCTCACCTCGCTGATCACCTGACAGATCTGAGAAGAAGCAGAACATCAGTAAACACACACACACACACACACATGTATATATACAGCCAGATGGCAGGACTTTTGTTTTGTTTGTTTTCTGATTGTCACAGAGAGAGATGGGGAAACAAAGAGCAGCGGAGTGACCAGCTGTAAATGGTCCGTCTAGCCTAGAGTCCTAGAAGGTAGCTCTACTGTACTGTGTCATCTACACAGTAAAATGAGTTAAATGAACACTAAGGAGTATAGTATATTAACCCGTTTAACCCGTTTCGACTTGACGACGATTCTACAAATGTCAGTTGTTCTCAAACATTTTCATGTCAAGGACCCCCAAAAATATATTTGTAATATATACGAATATGCACAAATGAGACGTTGGCCCCACCTGGTGATCAGAGGTGGGACCAGGAAATGTAAAACAGCTGAACACACTGTTTTAGAGGGCTCTCCGTTTTCTTTTACGCTTGTTTTTTGTATTATTATTCCTTCTGTTGTTGGTGTTGTCATTGCTGCCAGTTCCCACCTGAGGTTGTGTGGGAGTCCTGACTGCTCCAGACCGTATTGAAGAACTGCCAACTTGCATAATGTCTTCATACTAGGATTCAGGTCCAAGATCCGTAAGATGGGTTGAGTGTTGGTCATGTCATATCCTCCGAAGACGAATACACGATCTCCCTTCAAGGCAACACCACAATAACCCATCGGGAACTTTCCCCCTGGGCTGAACCTTCGTCCAGGAGAATGTCTTGCAGTTTAATTTCCACAGATCGCTGAAGTAGCTCCTCAGACCAAAGCTGTAACCACCCAATATGTACAGCTCTCCATCATAAGCAAAGGCTGAATGAAGACAGCGTTTCTCTGGAAGCTGTGAGGAAGAAGGCGTGCTCAGCCAGTGGTCGGTCTCCATGTCAAGCACACTGATGTTGTTGTGGTCCTCATCCCTCATTTGTATAATACCCATACCCACGTAAAAACCCCAGGAAAGTGTTTCTTGTCCGCCTCAAACATCATTAAAATAAGATCTGGTGGCAAAAGGGGCGAAGTGGCCCTTTAAAGAGAGTCAGAAGCCAGCTCTTCAATGTATCGGTTGGATCCGTATCTGAGAAAACAATGCATCAGGACTGTTGTGTGACTCACCTCTTGTTTGGCCTCGGTTATAGCTTTGTCCAGCATGAAAGGGAAGTCCTGCACTTGTCTCTTCAGACAGTTGTAGTCACAGGTCAGGGTGCGGAGGGCAGGCTGCAAAGTCAGCAGGTTCATGCGAACGCCTGCAAAGGCACACAGAGGTTGTTGCCGCAGCACTGCATAGGGCTCAGATACAAATCAGTGTCACGTACAGTACCAAAAATAACATTTACAGGCTCACGACACGTCGCTCTGAAACGTGTTGTGAGCTTGTTATGTTCGGTGAGCGACAACCACGGGGAAAAAAAAATATCACACTGCCACTGATTAGTGATCAGCGTGAAAGTGCACTTTCATTCTAGTGTTGATTTTGGCTGCACATTTCTATTTTAGTTTTAGTCATAAGTCTCTTGAATAGTTTTCACTTGGTTTTAGCCACATTTTAGTTTTGTATTAGGATTTAGCCTTCCCTCCCCAAATGATTAAGTCCTTGTGACATCAGAAATGTCATACAATGTAGCTTTAATAATGCCATTGCTCAGTGCTGTACCATTTCACAGAACACCATGCACTGTGACAAGCTTGTCACATAGAAAACATACACCCATAGAAAACACAAATACATGAACACACTAGTGTTGTTTCCGTCGACTAAAACTAATACATGAACACACTAGTGTTGTGTCCGTCGACTAAAACTAATACATGAACACACTAGTCTTGTTTCCGTCGACTAAAACTAATACATGAACACACTAGTGTTGTGTCCGTCGACTAAAACTAATACATGAACACACTAGTGTTGTTTCCGTCGACTAAAACTTATACATGAACACACTAGTGTTGTTTCCGTCGACTAAAACTAAAATGTGCGTCGACTGCCTTTTTTCACTGACGAAAACTACATGAAAACTAAATGAAAACTAAGCCATGATGACTAAAACTAAGACTAAATATACTGACAATTTCGTCAACAGCTAAAAACTAGACTAAAATGTTAGTGGACTAGTGGACACGAGATCCAGTATAAGTCATTTTACAATTAGTTGCATGCTGAAAATAGCAGATCTACAAGCTCACAACACGTCACAGTGTGGGCTTGTAGATCAGCTATTTTCAGCAAGTAAAAAAAACTGTCATTACTACGGCATCAAGGCCCGCCTAAATACATTTTGTACGACTAAATCAATTTAGTCGACTAAAATCTTATGTTTAGTCGACTAAAACTAGACACTAAGACATTCCTAAAACTAAATGAAAACTATTCAAGAGACTACGACTAAAACTAATATTTGCTGCCAAAAACACTGGAACACACACACACACACACACACACACACACACACACCTGCCAGGTTCTCGTGCACGGCTTTCATCTCGCTCTCGGCTCTAATGAACGCCTCCTCGATGACGCGGTTCTTCTCCTCCTCCAGGTTCTGCATCTCTGCCTCCAGCTGGCCCTGGGCTCTCTCCATCTCCCCTTCATACACCAGGATCTGAGCACAGGTGGAAGGGCTGTTGGTAAGCAGCTACAGTGGGAGGACAACACCAATGCCAGGCTCACATGTGGGCCTTGTTTGAGGCCCACACAGTGGTAGCACATACTTCTCAACCCTGGCCCATGGCCCACTGTCCACGCACCTGCCTTGTTGCCAACATCCGGCACATAGGCCAGATGTTGAGTGAACCAAAACAAATGTTGTGGTAATCACTTACATGCACATAGGACGCCATGTGAATGCAATTAACCACTTGCAACCTGGTGTCCCTATTTTGGACATTATCCAAATTCAAATAATTTCAACATTCAGAAATAGCCCAAAATGGCCCTTCTGTAATCTTGACATGTTTTTAGCTTGCAGAGCATCTATTTTCACTATTGCTCTGTGTGTGTAAGTATACAGGGCATAACTTACACAAGATAACATGTACTCATCCCTGGGGGCAAATTCAGGTATGAGAGCAGAAGGGCATTTAAGAGTAAAACGGTCAAGAAATCTAAATAAATAAATGTAGTTTCAGTTTGACTTCTGCATGGGGTCTGGCTCCGAGTCAAAAGTAAAACTGTGAATATGAGACTGAATTCCATGTATTTAATTGTACACGGTATTCAAACCAAACTGCAGTACGGAGAGTTTTGCAAAGATCAGGGTTGAAATACCAGAGATGGACTTTAGAAATAGCTAAGGAGTTGAACCAAGTCAAGAAATCCACTGCTCCCAAGCAGTGTTGATTTTGTCGACTAAAACTAAGACGAAAACTAAATGGAAACTAAATGAAAACTAAGCTATGATGACTAAAACTAAGACTAAATATACTGATAACTTCGCCAACAAATAAAAACTAGACTAAAATGTTAAGGGGGGACTAGTGGACAAGAGATCCAGTATAAGTCATTTTACACTTTCTGAAATAGCAGATCGGCAAGTGTAAAATCAGCCATTATGATGGCATCAAGGCCTGCCAAAATAAAAAATAAAATGGCAGATTACTAAAATCAACACTAAAACATGACTAAAATGAGACTGAAACCAAATTAAAACTATTTAAGGGCCTGACTAAAACAAAAATCAAAATGTGCTGCCAAAAACAACACTGCTCTCAAGTTCTAGCTGCTACAGTATAATATCTGAAGATGAGATTCTGGGCAGGGGAGACAAGGGGAGGTACTCCACGTCACCATAAACCACACAGGACAAGCAGACGCCACACAGGGAAGCAGGGGGCCTGTGAGTGGTGGTGGAGAAAGTACTCGCGTTGTTTTTACTGTGCAGAATTCAACATTTACTTTGAGTGAAAGCACAACGTTTGGAAGTAATTGTGGTGGAGTAAAAAGTACAATATTTGCCTCTGAGATGTAGTAGTGCAGTGGTATAAAAGTATTGAACATTGTAGAAGTAAAAAAATCCTGAAAAGTGTACAGTACTTGAGTAGAGTAGTAGTTGAGTAGTTACTTTACACCGCACAGGAGAGTAGATACAGGGAACTGTTCACATCACATATACAGGAGATCTCACAGGTTTCAAAGGTCCCATGGTCCGAGGGGACAAAGGTCCCATGGTCCGAGGGGACAAAGGTCCCATGGTGGGGGATTTTTTATTTATTCCTCACTCATGGACATTTAAAGGTATAACTGGGTACGATGGGACTTTCTTCATTACCCATGGACATTAAAGGTGGTGCAAGTGATATGTTGTTACATTTTGTTCAAATGTTAAAGCTCTGATTCTGATGTATTCTCCAGCTCTTTAGAGAAAACACTAAACATATTTTATATTGGAAGTTTATTCACTTCCAATGTTTATCCTGTGCCATGTACCGTACGTATGAGATCTTTCATGATTGGATGAAATTAGCATTCCGACTCAACCGTTTACTAAAGAGCAGGAGACACTGGGACCAACCTGGGACAACCTGGAGGGGTTAGGGGGATTGGGGGCCCAACCTGGGACAACCTGGAGGGGTTAGGGGGATTGGGGGCCCAACCTGGGACAACCTGGAGGGGTTAGGGGGATTGGGGGCCCAAGGAGGGGTTAGGGGGCCCAACCTGGGACAACCTGGAGGGGTTAGGGGGATTGGGGGCCCAACCTGGGACAACCTGCGAATGACCCCGGCGTTAGCCCTGCCGACAGCCTTAGAAAGAAGGCTGCAGAGACGGCCTTGGTCCGTCAGCAGCTGTAACCAAATGCATGCAGAGAAAGAGGGGTTAAACTACAGAGCCACGCATGGGGCCCACAGGGCAGGAGCACATCTTCCCATTCTGTAGCGCGAGGCGGCTTGATGTACTGTACTGTACTGTACTGTACACCCCCTGGACATGAGGCTAGTACTGTACAGTATGTCGCAGGGATGAGCGGTCAACCTAAACTCTGGGTCGGGGTCGCTTTCCGTGAGACTTCAAGAACCGTTGGACCAGTACAGAGAGAAACAGCACATCATTTTCTTATTTTTTTAAAAATTAATAAATGTTTTATCCCACGATTTTGCAACCCATTTTTTCACCCAGTGTCAATTATCTAATGTAATCCTGGGCACTATACACTTCCTCTGCCAACCTGGGGGGGGGGCAGCGGACTGACATCATGCTTCCTCCTATGCATGAGGCGTCCAAGCTGCTTCTTTTCAGACTGGCAGGGGGGAGTTTCCCTGGCTAGACGTAGCGCGTGGAAGGAACACGTTATTCCGACCAGTTCCTTTCCCCTCCATCAGGCGCCCCGGCTAGCCAGGGGGAGGCAGTTTATAGAGACCAGGATTACTGTATGTTTTTTGTGAGGGTATCTACCCTAGGGGACACGGGGAGAACATGCAAACTCCACACAGAAAGGCCCTTTCGCCAACCCCCGCCTTCGGGTATGGGCACTGATGACGCGGAGGAGGGAACACGCCCCCCCAGCGGGAATCAAACCCAGGAGCTTCTAGCTGTGAGGGCGACAGCACTACTACCGACTGTGCCACCGTGCCCCAGCACATCAGAAGTGATGGTATGGTATAGCCGTACCTGCGTACGTAGCTGAGTGCAGGTCCTTTGGGACTCGTGCAGCTGGGTTTCCAGCTCTCTCAGCAGCTGTCTCTGGAGAGCCAGCTGCTCGTGCAGAGCAGCATTCTTGGCCTGGGCTTCAGTCAACGCCTTCTGGGTCTCAGGATCTTTGACCTCTACTGTCTGGGTAACATACTGAGAGACGCACACACACACACACACACACACACACACACACACACACAACAGGAAAGAGAAGAAACCCCGTTAATTTCACGATAATACTTTTGCTCGTTTCGCTTCACCAACAGGAATTACAATTTAGCAGACCGTAATCCAGAGCGATTTACAATAAGCAAAGGTAAATAATCACATACCGGTACTTCGAATGCACTTTGTAAATGGCTCAAGGAACTATAATACCAGGTGAAACATGAACCTAGCATTTGTCTACTCTAAAACAATATGCCATCTAAATCTGTATCCAAACTAGTATAGGATACCATGCGGGTAAACAATGAACCTAGTCTAAATAACGTGCCGACATGAGAATGACTGACCAAGATGTCTCTGCAAGTAGCCATATATTATATTGCATCAACCGAGAGAGAAGTTGGAGAAGACTTTTTTTTTTGCTCTTCATTGTATCGTTTTAACCCATTTTAGGTGGGAACCCGTTTTGATGTTAGCATCATGTTATGCTTTAGCTATTGAAAAATAGCAGATCTACAAGCTCGTAGCGCGCCACCGAGTGGCGCGCTACGAGCTTGTAGGTCTGCTATTTTTGAAAAATTGAAGAACGACTGACGTAGAAGACATTTTTTTTAATCTGATCTCGGGTCAGAATGGAAAACCGTCAGGATGTAGGAGATATTTTTAGAATCCGATCTCAGGTCAGAATGGGGTTATAATTTGTCATTCGTCACCTTGACCAGTGAGGGCATGGCGGCCTGCCGCGCCAGCTCCTCCTCGCACTCCCGGAGCTGCAGTCCGAGGGACAGCTCCGCCTCGTCCTGCTGCCGCCTCGACTCCTCCAGCTGCTGCCGGCCGTCCGTCAGCTGACGCGTGGAGTCCTCCAGCTGCCTCTGGAGGCCGTCCACCTTGGACGCCTTCTCCAGGAGCTCACGCTCGAGGTCGGCCAGCCGCCGCTCCCGCTGCCGGGCCTGGCTCTCCCAGCGGGACACCTCCCCGCGCAGCGCGTCCACATCCTGAGCCAGAGTTTTTTACCCATGGGGAGATTTAGATTTTGATATCGCACACTGAAAAACAGCCGATCTATCTGCAAGCTCACAATGCGTCGCAGCTTGTAGATCTGCATGCGACCAAGTACACTGTAAATCTGGGAAAAGTATGCTACTGTCGAAAACAAATCCTGTAACACATTTTTTCACCCAGTGTCAATTAACTATTATACAACAGGTCGTTTCAAGGAAGCAATCTGATTGTTTGAAACGGCCTTCTAGCCGTGGTTCAAACGAGCACCACTCCACGCCTAATCAAAACTCGGCTTTCAAAATTCAGCTGCTCTGTTCTCCCAGAGCGCAGCAAAACTCGGTGGCTAGGCTAGCTAGTTTCTTGGGACATTTGTGGTCGTAGTGACTACATCCGTCATTAAGAAATATGTGTTTTTTTTCAGCGATTTTCTTAGTTTAAAGGGTAACTGTATAATTGCAATATTGCCATTTTGCTTAAATGTAATCCTGGGCGCTACACTTCCTCTGCCAACCGGGCAGCGGACTGACCTCATGCTTCCTTCTATGCATGAGGAGTCCAAGCTGCTTCTTTTCACCTGACACAGGGGATAGTTTCCACGGCCGGACGTAGCGCGTGGAAGGAACACGTTATTCCGACCAGTTCCTTTCCCCTCCATCAGGCGCCCCCGGCTGGCCAGAGGGAGGCAGTTTTGGAGAGCAGGATTACTGCATGCTTTTTAGGGGACACGGGGAGAACATGTGAGGGTACCTAGTCCCTACCCTAGGGGACACGGGGAGAACATGTGAGGGTACCTAGTCCCTACCCTAGGGGACACGGGGAGAACATGCGAGGGCACCTAGTCCCTACCCTAGGGGACACGGGGAGAACATGCAAACTCCACACAGAAAGGCCCCACCTAGGGTACGGGCACTGTCGACGCGGAGGAGGGAACACGCGTCCCGAGCGGGAATCGAACCCAGGACCTTCTAGCTGTGAGGCGACAGCACTACAGACTGTGCTACAGTGCCACCGTGGCCCTACATCACAGTTTGGTGACGTTTTGCAATTTACGTTTCGTTCAATAGGGGGATTTAGGCCAGGTGTGACACTGAAGTTAAACTTTCTGTACATTCACATAGTCACGTTCACAGCACACTGACCCGGCTGTGGGGGCAGTTGCTGCAGGTGGAGGCGGAGGCGACGGCGGCAGCGTCTTGGTGGAGAAGCAGGGAGCTCTTGCATGACTTCAGCTCCTGCTTCAGCTGCTCGTTCTCGACCACCAGCAGCTCCAGGTGTTTCTCCAGGTCCGTCGCCCCCTGCAAGCCATGGAGGACAAAAGGTATCAAAGAGGCGTCTTTTTCTTCTTTTCCCCACAATGTCTTTGTTGATTCTATGCTCTCGTTTTCATTGGGGACGCACCGAAAGGGAAACCGAATACCGAATATAGGAAACAGTTGGCCGAAAACCGAATATTATTAATATTATTATTATTATTTTTCCTACCATTGCTGTCATGGCCTCACCTTAAAGCTACCTGATTTATGACAAAATAAATGGTTATGGCAAACGAATAATAATCACTATTATGGGTCCATAAAACATTTATTCAGCACTTTTGAATGCATTAATTACATACACTATTCAGTGATATAATTTTCTACCTATTCGGGCCGAAACCGAATAGGCCGAAAATGCGGAAACCCATTTTGGTGTCGGCATCATGTCGTGCTTTAGCCATTTAAAAATAGCAGATCTACAAGCTCATATCGCGCCACCGAGTGGCGCGATACGAGCTTGTAGGTCTGCTATTTTTTTTTAAATCGACTGACATTTTTTAGAATCTGATCTCAGGTCAGAATGGGTTCATCAGACCAGTGTGTGTGTCCAGTGGAAACCTCGTATGAATCTGATCTCAGGTCAGAATGGGTTAAATAATAAGATAATCATTCACAATAAGAAACTGTCCTATTTCCACCAGCCTGCATTGGCGGGCGCAGCCCTCTGGGTTGTCGTTTCAGAACTAAGTATGTCACGGTGCAACCAGACACCTGTAGGGAGAGGTGTGTGTCTGTGCCGAGCCTCCAGACCGCAACCAAGGAGCCGTTTGACTCAGTCTGGAGGTGGATTAATGCCACCCAAGCCCACTAAGCCCAGCGAGGAATGTGGTCCCCTAGTGTTCCCTGTCTTTCTGTCCTCATTATTTTAACCCACTTAGACCTTGGGAACGATTCTACAAGTGTCTTCTGTGTCAAGTGTCTTCTGACCTACAAGCTCGTAGCGCGGCACTCGGTGCCTTGCTATGAGCTTGTAGATCTGCTATTTTCCAATAGCTAAAGTATAACATAATGCTTAAAACACCTGTAACCCCCCTCCCTCGCCCTCTCCACTTCCCATCTCACCAGCTCTGAGCGCAGTCTCTCTGCCTCCTGGGTCTGGTCCAACAGCTTCTCCTCCAGCTCCTCCACCTGACGTGTTCAGAGTGGAAAAATGCTCAAAAAATGACAAAACACAGTGCTGATTTAGGCCATGCTATCTACATGGTGTTGGTCCACTGACAGTGAAAACGTAACAATGGTTATCAACACAGCCATCTTTTTAGAGTACATTGTGCTTCAGTATGTTGACAAGCTTCATGGCTTTGGCACCTGCCCACAGTGCCAAAACTACTAGCAACTGGTGTACTGACCATGGTATTACTGTGCTTAACTGACCAGCCAACTGGCCTGACCTGAACCCCACAGGGAATCTAGGTTGTATTGTCAAGAGGAAGGTGTGAGACATAAGACTGAACAATACAAATTAATTTACGGCTGTTATCAAAGCAAACCTGGGCTTCCATAACACCTCAACAGTGCCACAGGCTGATCACCACCATGCCACACCCCATTGATGAAATAATGATGTTCAAAAGTAGCCCAGACCAAGTATTAACTGCATACATTAATATACTTTTCAGATGATCGACATTTCTTGTTTAAAAAAAAATTTGGTCTCGTAAAATATTCTAATTCATTGAGATAGGACTTTTTGATTTTCATGAGCTGTACGCCATAATCATCAAGATTAAAACAAAAAAAGGTTTTAAATACTTTATGCACAATGAAATGAGAATATGAAAGTTTCACTTATTACATAAATATTCAAATTCAGTGAGATGGAGCTGTATATATAGTGAGAAACACCTCAGTGTACATGGAACCATGGGGGTTCATTTTTACACTTTGATTACAGTAGGTGTAGTTGGAGACATTATTATAGGCTGGATTGAGGGTTATAGTTAGTTAGTACAGTTAGTACCTACAGACAGTATCGTAGGCTGGTTTTAGGTGGGTGTTTCTACAGGCTACAGACAGTATCGTAGGCTGGTTTTAGGTGGGTGTTTCTACAGGCTACAGACAGTATCGTCGGCTGGTTTTAGGTGGGTGTTTCTACAGGCTACAGACAGTATCGTAGGCTGGTTTTAGGTGGGTGTTTCTACAGGCTACAGACAGTATCGTAGGCTGGTTTTAGGTGGGTGTTTCTACAGGCTACAGACAGTATCGTAGGCTGGTTTTAGGTGGGTGTTTCTACAGGCTACACAGTATCGTCGGCTGGTTTTAGGTGGGTGTTTCTACAGGCTACAGACAGTATCGTAGGCTGGTTTTAGGTGGGTGTTTCTACAGGCTACAGACAGTATCGTAGGCTGGTTTTAGGTGGGTGTTTCTACAGGCTACAGACAGTATCGTAGGCTGGTTTTAGGTGGGTGTTTCTACAGGCTACAGACAGTATCGTAGGCTGGTTTTAGGTGGGTGTTTCTACAGGCTACAGACAGTATCGTAGGCTGGTTTTAGGTGGGTGTTTCTACAGGCTACAGACAGTATCGTAGGCTGGTTTTAGGTGGGTGTTTCTACAGGCTACAGACAGTATCGTAGGCTGGTTTTAGGTGGGTGTTTCTACAGGCTACAGACAGTATCGTAGGCTGGTTTTAGGTGGGTGTTTCTACAGGCTACTGACAGTATCGTAGGCTGGTTTTAGGTGGGTGTTTCTACAGGCTACAGACAGTATCGTAGGCTGGTTTTAGGTGGGTGTTTCTACAGGCTACAGACAGTATCGTAGGCTGGTTTTAGGTGGGTGTTTCTACAGGCTACAGACAGTATCGTAGGCTGGTTTTAGGTGGGTGTACAGTACACTTACAGAGAGTATTGTAGGCTGGTTTTAGGTGGGTGTTTCTACAGGCTACAGACAGTATCGTAGGCTGGTTTTAGGTGGGTGTACAGTACACTTACAGAGAGTATTGTAGGCTGGTTTTAGGTGGGTGTACAGTCTACAGTACACTTACAGACAGTACTGTAGGCTGGTGTCTAGCTAGAGGTACCTGTGTGCGCAGCTGAACAATGAGCTGCTCTTCCTCTGGACTGTTGAGGCTTTCAACGTGTTGCTTCTGCCCCCGTGGCTCAGCCAGGCTCTGCACGGCCTTTACGCCTACCAAACACACAGCGATCAGCTTGAGACAACGACTACTACTAGTTTCACACTTTTCTTCCCGATAAATTGCTTTTCCTTTCACTCCACACATGATGTACAAAGAATCACAATTTCATTTGCTATTTTGTGTGTCTTTACCCGGGACTCCATCATCAACATCAATGTTAATGATTTATCAACTGAATTATGTCAACCCAGCTGCAAATTACGTGATGACAGACAGACTTATTATTATGTGCCATCTGACATCCGTCACAATTTGAAATTAAACTTTGCCGATGGCTAGTTTGCTTCTTTTTTTAGCAAAAGGCCAATGCACACCTCAGAAGGCTAGTGACAGGTGCATAGGGCAATAGAGCATATAATGAAAAGGGTATCTTTGAAAACCAAAGAAAAGGTCCCGCAAACCGTCAGACACTTGTCCTGATGAAGGTCTAATCGACCGAAACGTTGACCTAATAAAGAGCAACATTTTGGCAATTGTCTGACATTTCTATGCTCTACCATTGTGCAGCATAATGATGCTGCATTATTCGAGACCACCTAAAGCAAGACCAAGTGGAGACAGAGACTGAGGAGAGGCGAGACCGGGTCAAGACCAACACCAGAAAATGTGTAATCCTCGTGGAGGCCATGATGAGGCTAGCGCGGCAGGCTAGTGAGCAACGCAGCTGCAGTCAATAAAACTAATAATGGGTGTGCTACATTTACATTATAGATGTGCCCAGAGCCATGGGTCTGCCAATGTGCAAGCATTGACAGGAACTGAACACACCCATTTTACACTCGATTACTAGCTACAGCTGTGTTGCTTACAATACATAATATGAGGTCAGTCTTACAAAGCCGGCCATGTTTTTTACCATGCCGTTTTGCCTTGCTCGACTATCTATGTAGCATAGGTGGCCGGCCGTCCCTCTGAGAGCAGAAGTAGGTCGTGAGTATTTTAATTCCAATAAGAAAGGTGCCCTCGGCAACTGCAACAACTGGCGTGGCATCACCCTTTTGTCCATCGCCAGCTAAATCCTTGCCAGAATTATCGTACAAAAGACTATCAGATGCGACAGACAAAAAAGGAACAAGCAGGGTTCCGAAAAGGTAGAGGATGTGTCGACAGCTGATGGAGAATACTGTTCATTTGGGACTCCAAACCAACTTGTCCTTCTCGTCAAAAGCTTCTATAACGACATGCCAAATTGTAAACCGTCAACACAGTTTCGCAGTCATAACAGGGGTGAGGCGAGGTTTATTGTGTCTGCACTACTCTTCAACCTGGCCATAGGCTGGGGTGATGAGAAGAACCACCGAACATAAACCAAGAGGCATCAGACTCTCTTCTCACAGATCAACCTGAAGAAGACAGAGCTGATGAGGCTGAACATCCCAAAGCCCTTTACCAATACACATAGATGGAATACATCTACCCACAACAGATCTGTTCACATACAGAGGCAGCTGTCAGTCATGATGGAGGTGCAGGTAGCGACATCACGAGCAGACTCAGCAAGGCCAGAAACGCAGTCGGCCCAGTATAGCACCAACACCAAACTTAGACTGTACCAGAGCCGTGTCCTGTGTCTGCCCTGCTATACAAACTGTCAACCTTCCACACCAAGGGCACTGATTTCGTACTATTTTGAAAAACATAAAAATTGTTCAACTATAGCCCATTGGTTTTCAACCCTTTTCATTTTGCATTTGAGCCACGGACCACCATTTGATGACATTTAGCCTCTCAGACCCAAGACTAAAGAATATGTCCATGCTGTACTGATGTTGGTACCATAGGACAGATACACCGACAATGATTTAACTCTTGAGAGCGTAGCATGAATGATCTATTGACCATTTGCAGACCGCGGCCATCTCGCCATCAGTTTGGAAGCACTCGTTTTCAGTAATGCAACGTCCTGCTGCCATTGTGCAAATTCAAAACAGGTGGTACACAGGACTGTTGAGTGATATCTAACGAGCACTTCCAAACTGCAAAACTTAGAAAAAGAATCACCTGCAAGGACACAAAGTAGCTCATAACATGTCTACGGTGGATTTTTAATGAAACAAACACTTTGAGGATAGAAAGAAGAGATAATTCAAGCTTTTTGTACAGCTGTAATGTTGGTGAGTTTGACATTATTTAATACAATTAGACAGGACTTTTCTGTTTGGATGAATGGGAAGTTGCACCTTGTTAGCACCTTGCCATTAACTTATATGGTAAGATGGCCGCGGTCTGCATAATATGGTCCATAAGGGTAACCAACTCCATCATTTAGCTGGGGACCACCTGGAACCCCCTCAAGGACCACTAGTTGAAAACCACTCAACTAGCCGATCTACATTAACCCATTCTGACCTGAGATCAGATTTTAAAAATGTCTTCTACATCCTGACAGTTTTCTGAAAAAGCTATGTTTCTGTCAGTCGTTCTTCGATTTTTCAAAAATAGCAGACCTACAAGCTCGTAGCGCGCCGCTCGTAGCGCGCCACTCGGTGGCGCGCTACGAGCTTGTAGGTCTGCTATTTTTCAATAGCTAAAGCATAACGTAATGCTAACACCAAAACGGGTTCCCACCCAAAATGGGTTAACACATTGTGAGCTTGTAGATAGGCTATTTGAACTATTAAAAAGAAAAATCAAAATATTAAAAAAAAGTTTAGGAGTGGACAAGTGGTCGTTTTTAAGTAATTAAGTGAATATTCAAGCATTTGATTAATTTAAAAATGAGAAGCTATGGCAGCTATGGTAGCCAACTTTGGAGAAATTAGCACAAAAAAAAAGTCCTACGGTCTAAGGCTGTGTCAAGGACGGGTAAGACTGCAGGTTAGACCAAAACAAGACAGAGACTTGTATTGAGTGCTACACTGTAGCACTACACTGTGAAATCATCAGTGTTCATTGTATCCATGTGTAACAGAGACCGGGCACCCATTTTGGTGTCAGCATCATGTAATGCTTTAGCTATTTAAAAATAGAAGATCTACAAGCTCATATCGCGCCACCGAGTGGCGCGATACGAGCTTGTAGGTCTGCTATTTTTTGAAAAATCGAAGAACGACTGACATTTTTAGAATCTGATCTCAGGTCAGAATGGGTTCATCAGACCAGTGTGTGTCCAGTGGAAACCTCGTATGAATCTGATCTCAGGTCAGAATGGGTTAAATGAACACATAGGTATTGACAGAGCAGTAGGCTTCGTTTGTCCCCTCACCGTTAGGCTGTGCACAGAGCAGCTCCTCCTGTGGCACGTCGTGTGGTAGGCTGCGGTCCTCCTGTGCACTGTGCACGTGTGGTAGGCTGCTGTCCTGCTCCTGTGCACTGTGCACGTGTGGTAGGCTGCTGTCCTGTGCACTGTGCACGTGTGGTAGGCTGCTGTCCTGTGCACTGTGCACGTGTGGTAGGCTGCTGTCCTCCTGTGCACTGTGCACGTGTGGTAGGCTGCTGTCCTGCTCCTGTGCACTGTGCTCGAGACTACTCTGCTGCAGTGTCTGGAGCAGCAGTTGAGAGACCTCTTCGCTGTGCAAACGAGTCTGGAACTCGCACACTTTGTCCTGCAAGGCCTGCAAGCACGCACACACACACACAGGCAGCACACACAGGCAGAGCGCGCACACACACACAGACACAATCCATGCATTAAATTATGTTAAAATACAGGATATCTACATTTTCCTGTTGTAGAACACTATAGTTCCATCACTGCAAGGTTTTAACCACCACTGATTTGATCCATTAAATGATTTTGCACCACAGCACTCCCACAGGGCTCTTTCTTACACCCAACCCAGAGCCATCCAACAGAAGAGTTACAATATGGAGGGGAGCAGAGACACCCAACCCAGAGCCATCTAACAGAAGAGTTACAATATGGAGGGGGCAGAGACACCCAACCCAGAGCCATCTAACAGAACAGAAGAGTTACAATATGGAGGGGGCAGAGACACCCAACCCAGAGCCATCCAACAGAAGAGTTACAATATGGAGGGGGCAGAGACACCCAACCCAGAGCCATCTAACAGAAGAGTTACAATATGGAGGGGGCAGAGACACCCAACCCAGAGCCATCTAACAGAAGAGTTACAATATGGAGGGGGCAGAGACACCCAACCCAGAGCCATCTAACAGAAGAGTTACAATATGGAGGGGGCAGAGACACCCAACCCAGAGCCATCTAACAGAAGAGTTACAATATGGAGGGGGCAGAGACACCCAACCCAGAGCCATCCAACAGAAGAGTTACAATATGGAGGGGAGCAGAGACACCCAACCCAGAGCCATCCAACAGAAGAGTTACAATATGGAGGGGGCAGAGACACCCAACCCAGAGCCATCCAACAGAAGAGTTACAATATGGAGGGGAGCAGAGACACCCAACCCAGAGCCATCTAACAGAAGAGTTACAATATGGAGGGGGCAGAGACACCCAACCCAGAGCCATCTAACAGAAGAGTTACAATATGGAGGGGAGCAGAGACACCCAACCCAGAGCCATCTAACAGAACAGAAGAGTTACAATATGGAGGGGGCAGAAACAGAGCGCTGTTCATGCAGCCTGGACCGAGACAAGCTGGAGTTGGAAATACATTGTTTTCAACGAGGGCGGCGCAAATAAGAGCTATTTTAAGCATGTGTGCAACATGACGACTGTTTTTAAGTGTTGTACAGTAACAACTAAAGTCTCTTTAATGTTCATGTTGTACTATTACTACAAAACAATCTAAAATGAAGGGATTTAAGGTCATTAAAGCTGGGCTGTTGCCTGAGTCCAATGCATTTCTGCCTACTCCCGGTCCAGGACTGGTCCCAGTTGGTTGTCCCCCATTCTCAATAGAAGTCTATGTAGGAGAGCCACCATGAAGTGAACGCAGTTTGCGTAACTCCGTCTATATCTAAGGCTCTGACCCAACCCAAGCAGACCCGGCAAGCTCTGCTACGGCAACAGGAGCCCACGGAATTCTTGTTGGCAGCACGTGTAATTTTATGATCCATCTTTATTCAGTATTGATCCGATTGTTGTGGCTGTCTGACCAGGTCTCTCTGCAGAATGAGAAACAATGGTCTAGAACATTTTAAAAGACGAAAAGATGGGAGTTTCATGGAAAGCAAAGTGGAAATGTAAGTATAGAGAGGCAAGAGACAGTGTCGCAGAGCAAGAGAGAGGCAGTGTGTGAATGTAAGCGGGCCAGTTTAAATCAATACTCTGATTTAGCAGTGTGATGGGGGCTCGTGTCCAGAAGCTGGACCAGGTCAACTTCGACTCGGAGAGAAGGACAGAGCAATGAAAGGGAGAATGGACTGATGAATCAAGAGGAATAGAGGGAGCAAAAAATAGAAACAATAAGCAACACAGAGAAGTTGACTGAACTGAACCAATTCAGATCCAAGGAGGCATATGTCGCATGATATGCAGAAGAGCACATGCCGACCAGCGTGGCTCAGTTGATGCACCAGATTAAGCAGACGGCTGTGTCGTCTTTGATAAGAAGCCAGGCCAGAAGTGACTTGGGGTCTGTCATTTCAGGGTTTATTTCGGCCGAGTCAGCTAATGACTCAGCAGTGAGGCCGTCACCGCGTGTCAATCCTGAAATACCCTGAAAAGAATGTTGATTCAGCTATAATAAAAACAGGTGCCATAAAAATATTATTAGAATGAATGCCACAGCTTTTACGTCAAGTGTGATTTTAATACCAGAATGAATCACGTACTTGTCTGATGTTCCATCCAAAAGGAACTGTATTCACAACACTGGTGCGTCACTAACGGATAATACACTGAGTGAGTGAGTGCTCATATAATGATTTTGCAGTTTCTTACTTTCTTAAAATACATTTGAGATGTCATAGACCGTGACGTAGACGAAACCGCCGTTCGGAACCCCACTGTGCTCCCTGGTCCTCATACGCATTTAACAGAGGTTAACCTTTTTTTTTGTTTGGACTACTGAAGGATCGAGTGCTTGAAATGAACACGAGTGTTCAGATTGGACGGATTGAAACGAGCCGAGCAGGAGTTTCACGCTTTCTTCCTGCATGCCAGGAAGGGGCAACGTGCGCACTGAGTGGGTGTCCCCATTTAGATATTACAGTTGCACTGCCAAGACGGTGGCTAGTATTGGATTGACGACATTCTTATGACAATTACAGTAAGTTGGAAGTCTGTGGGGAAGATAGCTTTTGCGGCATGACTGTGCAAAACTACTACTCATTTTAAGATCAACACATCTTCACCCCGCAAAGTCGGCGCTATATATCATTTGCTATCGAGACGAACCAGGTGCAATTCCTGTGCATCGTGGGAAGGATATTGTAGCTCCTGGCACTAATAGAGAGTTTGCGTGTTTTGCGGAGGGCCCCCACCTCAGCGTACAAACAAATGTAACCAAGTCAACCAGCCAAATCGCTCTGGATAAGAGCGTCTGCTAAAATACCTACATTGTAAACTGTGAAACGACCCCTTTTGGTGTTAGCATTATGTTATGCTTTAGCTATTGAAAAATAGCAGATCTACAAGCTCATAGCGGGCCACCGTGTGGCGCGCTACGAGCTTGTAGGTCTGCTATTTTTTTTTTTTAATCGAAGAACCACTGACATATAGAAACTTTTTCAGAAAACTGTCAGGATGTAGAAGACGTCAAGATCTCAGGTCAAAATGGGTTAACTCTCAGAAATAAACACACAGACATTCAGGGATTTGTGTACAGTGTAAAACCGCCCAGGCTCTCACCTGTATGAGTAGCTGCTGGCTCTGCCTCTGAGCGGTGGCTTCTGAGAACTCTGCCGCGGTCAGCGACGGGCGCTGAGAGAAGGCCGAGGCGGGGAGCGACAAGAAGGAGCCGTCCTCTTCACCATCACTCATCAGGAAGTCCACTGAGCTTGCTGCAGGCGCACACACACACACACACACACACACACACACACACACACACACACACACACACACACACACACACACACACACACACGTTTGATGAGCGTACGTTCATAGCGTTGGGTCTGGGGACCACCAGCGGTCCAGATGGACCCTTACATTCTGTAACTCAGTGTACAAATTAAACACAATTGACCCGTTCATTTGTACACTCTTGACAGTGAGGATTTTACATAGTGAAGCCAAGGTGCAGGTTTTTTTCTTTTTCTTCTTTTTTTTTAAAGATTGACAATGTTTAGGATTCAGGATTTTGGGGGGGGATAAACAATTACCTGAAAATGAAGCAATATGAACAGATGTACAAAAAAGTATACTGATAATTGAAAACTTTTAGGACCCTCTCCAAAACGAGATACTATAACTATAACTATATCTCAACGGGGTATTTCAAAATAAAGAATTTCAAACAAAAAACGTTTTTTTATCAGTTTGATTATTTGTGTAGTTACTGCACTTTGTAGGAAGGGCAGTACGTTTTCAGTGAGTCGCAACCTTTTTAATGAAATTAAAGGACCCCCGGTTTGATATGCATTAAGACCACAGACCTCCGTTTGATACAACTTTCTATCTTTGGGAGCCCAAGCAACACTGTCAAATCACCAGGGTTAATATGACTCTGAGAGCGTACAATTATTTTGGACACCAGACCAGATATGGATCCATTTGGACCTCTAGTGGTCCCCGGACCCCACGTTGATAAACCATTCTGGGTGTGAACCCCTTTTTGTGTTTTAAGCATTATGTTACACTTTAGCTATTGCAAAATAGCAGATCTACAAGCTCATAGTGCGGCACAGCTGTAGGTCTGCTATTTTTGAAAAACCGTGAAAATGTGGCACAAATCTTTGATTATATTATATACCGTATTCTGTCACAGTGAACGTTTTAACTCAAATATTTGCTTCTGGGGGGTCCCTGGAACAACATATTCCCAGATGGGGGTCCGTGGCCAAATCCAGATAATACGACATTGACATGAAAAAGGTTGAGAACCACCGACATAGAAACATGAGGTTTTTCAGAAAACTGTCAGGATTTAGAAGGCATTTGTAGAATCTTTTCTCAGGTCTAAATGGGCTAAACACTCAAAGGAATGTAACTTGGGACACCAAGTCGGAGCTGTTGTGCATTAAGTGTCGTTAATCCGTATAATTTCCCCCTCATGTATTTCCAGTCAAGTCAACCAATACAAATGTGTGATTAAGTGTGTCCATTTATTTATAATTTCTGCCTTCTTGCTCATCATGAATGGTTGCCACAGAAACCAGCAAGGTCTCATAATGAGATAACAGCAGGTTACACATTAACCGTGTGTGTGTGTGTGTGTGTGTGTGTGTGGTGTGTGGGGGGGGGGGGGGGGGGGGGACAACATGTTTGTTCCCACACACACACACACACACACACACACACGCTTATCAATCTTGAGAACAATCAATGCACTGTACGACCGAGCTGAAACACGCTCTTATGGTATTAAAGGAGAATTCCATGCTAGAAGGCTTTCTTACCTTTATTTGTAGTTGTTACGTCCCCAACAAAGAGGTCCAGGTGTTATTTTGTGCAAAAGTGCATTATTGGCCATTTCCCCTAATTATGAGCCCTCAATGGGGGTTGGGTTTTTGTGCTAATTCGCTTATTTCCATCGAAATAAGTAGTGAAGTGTGCCATTTACATTATGAGAGAGGATATATACAAAAAAAGATTTTTGAGCGATGGAAATAATGCCCCATTAAATTACGGTAGGGGAAATAGCCAATAATGCACTTTTTGCACAAAATAACACCTGGACTTGACTCTTTGGTGGGGACGTAACAACTACTGTACAAATAAAAAGGTAAGAAAGCCTTCTAGCATGGAATTCTCAATTCCGCAATTGACCAATTTGCTCACACACCCACATTCAGTGTGCTAGTGGACAAGTACACAAATACTTACACTATAGGCAAACACTACAGCTAAACGTCCCAGTAAGAATGTTTCATTGTACACTACACACACACATTCAGCCAACACAGTATATCACAATATTGTGAATAATAGAGCTTCAAACTGTCAAAACACAGATAGGAATAATGCTTACAGTAGCAAACATACACTGATACACACACACACACACACACACACACACACACACACAGAGCAAAAACAGCTGAACGCTCACACACCTCATGAACAAGAACACTCACCTGTCAACAGTTGAGTCGAGGCATTATATCAGCCCTCATACAGGAGGAAACACTAACCTCTCCCATCCTCTGCCGTTCTTTTGTTCGCTCTATCTCCCTTTCGACAGTGTCCCTTTCCCTGCTTCTCTCTCCGCCCTGCTATTGCTCTCTCTCTCTCTCTCTCTAAATCTCTTGTCATTCCCTTCTCTTCTCTCCCCAGTATTCTGGCCAGGCACGGCCACGACTACAGTGTGCCACTCGATCGTCACCTTGGCTGCAAAGTGCACTGCTGCAGGGAAATGCAGGCATGCATGCTTGCTGATACAATACAACCCACACGGGGTGTGAATATTAACCCATTCTGACCTGAGATCAGATTCTAATAATGTATTACATCCTGGCAGTTTCATTATTAACCCATTCTGACCTGAGATCAGATTCTAAGTGTCTTTGATTTTTCAAAAATAGCAGACCTACAAGCTCGTATCGCGCCACTCGGTGGCGCGATATGAGCTTGTAGATCTGCTGTTTTTCAATAGCTAAAGCATAACATGATGCTAACACCAAAATGGGTTCCCGTTCAGAATGGGTTAAATCCCCCCCCCCCCCCCCGTTTCAAATAGGTGTTCGTCACGAGTGCTAGAGAGAGAAAAAAGAAGCGAGAGAGAATAAGCGCCGTCCAATAAGTGCCAATAAGATCCATTTCACAGCAACCTGCTAACCTCGTTTTCCTCTTGACAATGAGACCCAAAAAAAAAAACTGACCTGTATTCCATGGAATACAATCAGCCTCTTCATCAATCCCAGTCGCTTGCCTCATGCCAGCCAGCCAGGTCCTCCTCAGGTACGACCCCAAACACCGTTCATTTACCCCCACCCCTCCATCCCTCCCTCCCCCCCACGCCCCCTTTCCCTCTCTCACAGCGAGACACCTGTCAGTACAACATGCACACACACACACACACCTCTTCTCCTTCCACTCTCTCTCTCTCGCGCTCTCTCTCTCTCTCTCACGCCTGTCATTCGAATCTAATCTAAAGAATGCAGCGGCACTGGTATTATTAGAGTCCCGCCCCCCCCCCCCCTCTGCTGCCGTTTTGAGTGACAGACTCACCGTCCAATGACACGTCTTTCTTCCAGAGCTCCTGCAGGCAGGGGGAGTGGTTGAGGTCCCAGGTCTTGCGTGTTCCAAACATGACCGCAGGGCTGAGCAGAGCGCTGGACCGCTGGACCAGCTGCACACACACACACACACACACACACACACACACATAACGAGACAGAAAAGGGAGAGATTTGTTTGTGACTTGTGTGGCATTAAAGTGCCGTGGTCGTCATGACTTATGGAATTTGGAATGAATCACTCAATGGACGAACTCCACCCTATATTTCCATAGAAAGTGCTGTCATTGTATCATTCAGCAAACTGTCTGTTACACATTAAAAACCACTGCATCGTGCGAGTACCGGTAGATGGTCTGCTCGACCCAGTGGTGAAACACTCATCTACGTACTGTAAGCATATTGATGTCCATGATACAATGATGACCATCAACTAACCCATTCTGACCGGGCACCCGTTTTGGTGTCAGCATCATGTTATGAAAAATAGCAGATCTACAAGCTCATATCGCGCCACCGAGTGGCGCGATACGAGCTTGTAGGTCTGCTATTTTTGAAAAATCGAAGAACGACTGACATTTCTAGAATCTGATCTCAGGTCAGAATGGGTTCATCAGACCAGTGTGTGTCCGGCGGAAACCTCGTATGAATCTGATCTCAGGTCAGAATGGGCTAATATCAGAGAGACTGGCGTCTGTGCACAATGATACGAGATTCATGTTCCGTTCCGTGTTCATTCCGTTCTTATCCTTGTTCTCATATCTTCTAGGCACGTCATGTATCCACTGTCCATACATATATTTATCCGTTGTCTGTAATGAACTGGAATGTGTCGTGCAATACTCCCTCCCTGGCGTTGTCATGTTCTTCGAGCACATGTCACTCAACTGAATCAACACTCGCCAACCCTGGTCTAGATGGAGACTCATGAGGGACCACAAGGGTGGTCAACAAACCACCATCACAACTTGCCGTTTGTTCGCGTTGAATGGAATGTTTGTGACTTGACAAATAAAGTAGCCCCCCCTTGAAGACTATGAACATAAGAGATTTGATGCAAAACAGCTGCCAAAGCATACCAGAGGGAATAGATTCAAGCTGCTGCTTTGATTATAAAGTCTATACTAGGAGTAAATTGATTTAGCAGAGAAAATATACATTTTGCAGAATGTTAGAACCATTATGAAAAAGTGAATGAGCAGGCCTCATACCCATAATAACTTCACAACTAGGACTACTCTGCAGAATCCTGAGTGACATTGTACCGCTCAATGCATGCGTCTATTTTTACACAGTGTAAAACTCTTGTTCTTTTGCAGGATTTTTACCAGCGTTCCCTCCTCCCCAAACTGTAGATTTACAACAATATTTAGCATACTGTATTTTCCAGTTTTCCACCCTGGGGGATTTATAAAGTATTATCCTTACACCAGCAACAAGTTGGACCATCAATATAAAACTGTTAACACAAAAAAAGCTATTTTTGGGCAAAGAAAACCTAACATAGCCTTACCATAACCTAACCTTGAGTCTAGATAGTTGTTCAGAGTTAACATGAAGTCAGACAGACATGCATTGCAGATTTTCCGTTTCATCAGATATTTGCATATATTCCATTATTAACTTAAGCTAATAACAGAGCCTTAAGGCTTAAGCATTACAGTGGAGCTCAGCATTAGGATTCATGTGACTCTGTGAAATAGATCAAGTACAGTATCTACAGTACACTGTACCCTAGTTAACATCCAGTGTCCTGCAGAAAACAAAAGGCATCTCGTCCCGAGGGACAGAGACTAGACGTATCCAGCTACCAGGTGTAACCAATGTTCTCCGTCTTTCTGCTTGATTGCATTTATCGATCAGACCCGATTCCTAGTGTCATGGTGCTGTTGTCACCCCTAATTAAAACATAGTCCGGGGACAGTTTGACGCACTCAAACACAGGATCATGTGATACCACCCTTGTGTAAGACAGTTTAAAGCTGCTATAAGCAATATGTCAAAATTGTAATGATTTTATTTTTTGGAATTCAGACAGCCAGCAATGGGTACATTTTTGACATATTATTGTTTATAGCAGCTTTAAGTGATTGTGTGGCATTAACATGGCATAGTTTGATTACACATGATGGCACATCCATTTTATAAAGAGGTATGTATTGTTTTTTGGGGTTTTTTTGTGGTAACTAACTGGTAACTTCACGGGTGATTGGCTGCCCTTCGTCACCACTCTGCTCTCCACAGTCCCTAATCCTCCTGCCTGTATCCATGGCCACTGCACACACACACCCAGAGACTTTAGGTTTATTTGTTTAGGTTTAGGGAGGTAGAGAGTTGAAGGGTCCAGGGTCCACTCAGCCACCTTAAAAGCTTTGGCTTTGCACCATACCAACACACAGAGGTCTAATCTACTTAAACGCATGGACTAACTTCACTCCAGTCAACATAGAGAAAGAGTATATATATAGACCACCATGCTGTAAACGATCACTTTGTCATTACTCCTCCTTATCTTGCCAACAGTCCATAAACGTGGCACCAGCGGATCCATTCGTCACGTTCAGCCCCCAGGCTCAACTGAGAGCAATAGTGATAATTTAAAATGCATGCAGTGCCTATAAAACGATCCCGGGATCTCAAAGTGTCTGAGATGAACGGCTCTAGTTGGAGATTTGACCCCACGTTGGTCAATCACTGGTAAGCATTTGGAAGTCCCACACTCAATTATAGACTGTAGAAAAATGGGATGACACTCAAACTAAATGATTTAAGTAAATGTGTAATAATCCTCTGATCCACTTATATACGCTATATAGTCCACTTAATTAACCCATTTCGACCGAGACCGATTCTACAACATGTCTTCTAAATCATGAAACCTTTCTATGTCAGTGGTTCTCAAACCATTTCATGTCAACAAGGACCCCCAAAAAATATATATATGTAATTGGCCGCCGATCCCCATCTGATAATGTTGTTCCAGGGACCTCCCTCGGAAGCAAACATTCGAGTTGAAAATGTTCTGCTCTGAAATAATCTATTTTCCAAAATCTGCGCCACATTTTCACGATTTTTCAAAAATACCAGAACTACAAGCTCGTAGCGCGGCACTCTGTGCTATTACCAGGTGTGCCCAAAAAATAAGCAATCAATAAGCAATCTACCAGTAGATCACAAAGGCTGTGCAGGTAGATCACGTGACATTATGCCCTTAAATAACACCCGCATTAATTTCTACTTGCAAAAAATAGATTTCAACCTTACTACTACTTTGTACTACTAGGACTAAGACTAAAAAATATGTTAAAAAAAAAATAACAAAATAAAGTTTGATGAAAAATGTATAATAATTATATAATAATATAATAAATTAATAATTTACACTTGGGGGATATCTTTCACAATAATGAATAAAACATGTTCTAGACATTCTAATGATCACAAAAAAACATATATTACAATTATTTTACCTACTTTTATTAGGGTAAAGGTCAAAAGTCTTAGGTTAAAAAATGTCCAGACATTATTTTATTTGTGTGAATTTCAGCCTCTGTGGGGGGTATTTATATGCAAATATCATGACCAATGGCATTGAAATGGCATTGCAATGAACATCACTGATGACGTTTAGGTGAAAAAAGAACAGAAAAATAAATAAAAATAGTAATTAAATTAAATAAATTTGTTGCTAAAAAGCAACGCTGGGTCTTAGAGGGTTAAAGAATATTTCATTTAAATATATAAAAAACTATTCTTGGCATCTGCCACTTGAATTAAAATGTGACTTGATTGATTGACATCAAAAAGCACCCGTCAGCTCAAATCCACAATGCAATATTATTTTGAGTGTTGCTGTGCACAAACGTCGGTAGAATTATGAAATACAAAACACAAAACAAAAAACTCTGCCTATAACAATGGCTGAAAGAAGTTCTATCATTCCTGCCTTTGGAAAATCTCAGGTATAAAGTAGACAGAGCCCAAAAACACTTTGTCCTAGCTTGGAGTGCCTTTGTGGAGTTTGTTGAAGACTTTTCATTTCAGTGAACTGTAATCCGTACTGTGTCCGACTGTGCCCGACTATGTCCCTGTCTTGACTATTTTTTGATCTATGATTGTCCACTGCTTTGTCCCACCACTTTTTTTATTTTTTTATTTTTTTAGCCTAGGGGGGAGGGGGGAGGGGGGGGGTCGTATATGTTTGTGTGTTTACTTGCTTACATGTGATGTAATGTAACAATGTATGAACGAAAAATAAATGTAAAAAGAAAGTTTACAAAAAAAAAAAACCTCTGCCCATTCCATTTCTACCCCTCTATTTCTCCATTCCAAGTGCATTTGACTATTTCCAGCAATGGTGGGTAGATCTTGTTGAGCTGGTCATTTTGAAAGTAGCTCTCCAGTCAAAAAAGTGTGGCCAGCCCTGTTCCAGACAGACTTAATCACTGCTCAAGGACTAAATCTGACCAAACCTATTGTGTAACACAGCTGTTGCTTTGCCCACTGTACAATATGGTTGCCATAAAATGACGGAATGCAGTAACTACAAAGTTGCTTAACAACAACTTGTGGCAATATCGATTATTGTGTTCATCTCAAGGACCTCCATTTGAAACAGTGTGCCAGGACCACCATAAAGGAAGACCTTTGTTGTTGGATTAGATTTTCTACATACCGTCTGTGGGTGTCGGGCAGGGTTGTTTTTTGGCAGCAAATTTCAATTTTAGTTTTAGTCATAGTCTCTTGAATAGTTGGAATGTATTAGTGTTAGTCTAGTTTTAGTCGACTAAATGTCATAAGATTTTAGTCGACTAAATCTACAGGTGATTTAGTCGACTAAAATGTGTTTTGGCGGGCCTTGATACCATCATAATGGATGATTTTAGTGTAAAATGACTTGTCTTTTACTTATACTGGATCTCTTGTCCACTAGCCCCTTCCTAACATTTTAGTTTATCTGTTTTTATCTATTTAGTTTTAGTCATCATAGCTTAGTTTTCATTTAGTTTCCATGTAGTTTGTCAGTAAAAAAAAGGTAGTCGACGAACATTTTTTGTCTTGGTTTTTAGTCGACGAAATCAACACTGGTGTCGGTGGGGGATAACAGCACAGTAGAGAGAGTGAAGTCATACTTTTACATTCTCTCATTGGGTCAACTTCAGGATAACAGCACAGTAGAGAGAGTGAAGTCATACTTTTACATTCTCTCATTGGGTCAACTTCAGGATAACAGCACAGTAGAGACTAGAGAGAGTGAAGTCATACGTCATTCTTTTACATTCTCTCATTGGGTCAACTTCAGGATAACAGCACAGTAGAGAGAGTGAAGTCATACGTCATTCTTTTACATTCTCTCATTGGGTCAACTTCGGGCCAGTGAAATGGAAACGTGTCATTGTTTTGACTGCTCATCAGTCTGACCCCTTGCCCTATCCCAAACGCTAACCCTAAGCAGAATCACACATGGAAGCCTCCGGTTTTAATACTGCCTTAAGTTCAGGGTGTATGTTCCAACATTTATGGAATAATTGTCAAGACAAATTGAAGTTGGATTGTCTCTTTTACTATTTTTAAAAGACTCTTAACTGACCTCACACTAGAGGAAGGCATATGCACCTGCTTTTTGTAATATTTGGTTATAAGGTTTTACCGTTTTGTTTCTGTGTGTATGTGTTTGTGTATACGTTGTGTCCATGTCACGTTGTGTCCATGTCTCTCTCTCTCTCTCATTAGCAGGCAACAGTGCAGCACTATCTCTCTCTCTCTCTGTTTCTGGCACAACAGCGCCACTCTTGGTACTCATTGGTACTGGTGCTCATAGTCACACACATGAACACACACACGGTTGAACACACGGTTGACACGGACATTGCTGTTCCTTGGAGTGGTTGCACCACTCAAAAAGATCTCAATTGGATTCCCCTGAAATAAAGGTTTCAATCATTGGCTGAACGTAGCGTATATACAGTCACCGTCCAGCTGGCTTCTGATGAGTGCTCCAACCCAGCCCAGCACGCTGCCTGGCCTGGCTGCTCATGTCCTTGACCAGACTGTTCAGCATACAGACCACCTGGCTACTTTCACTCATGGTCAAACTCACACTGCCCCATATGCTACACTATCACCGTCATTAGTCTAAACATTTAGTGTCTATTAATGGAAAATACTGTCTATTTAAGATCTTTAGAAGTATGTTCAAAGGTGGTCCGACGGTCCGTCTCATTTGACAGAGAGTAAGACTTAAATTCAGTGGCACCCATAATGTCCCAGAAATTCCTGTCAGATGATTCACCTCCTGCTGTTTCTTCCTGCTGCAGAGCAGACACCGTCTGCTCACTTCTCCTTAAATGGATTAATATAGACTGGTAGACTGTAGCACCTAAAGGCATATGGGAGGCAGTAACAATGGACGCACTCGCAGTCTTGCACTCACTTCTTTGTGCTAGATTTGCTTGGCTTAAAATAATATGTATTCATGCATTCATTCATTCATTCATTCATTCATTCATTCATTCATTCATTCATTCATTCACTCACTCACTCAACAGGAGGGATGAAGGCCCATGATTTGAAATTCAGAAATACTTATATGGCCACAAATTCGTCTTGGCAATGAATTGGTTGGTGAACAAAAATATGGAAAAAGGTCTCTCACATACACGTCCGTTAACGGATTATTGTGTACTTTTTGAGTCCCTTACAGAGCTATGTGTGTGGGTGGGTGGCTGGGTGGGTAACTGGCTGGGTATGAGCATGAAAACATGGTTGTTTTTCACCACATGTGCGCAACCTAACACACACACAAACACACACGCACATATGAACTGTGTATATGATGCTTTCGGGTGTGCCAGTATAGTACAGTACAGTAGAGGGTACAGTATAGGCCGGACTGCCGCACGGTAACTCTGTCATTTCACAACCATTTCGGACATGGGGCGGCACGCCGGAACCGGCACCGTGGGTGCGTTCCTGTGGGTCTGGAACCCCCCCCCCCCCCCCCTTCCTGGAAACCCCCACAGGAGTTGCACCACTCACTTCACACGGGTGTGATTTTTGAGGGTAAAACAGTCTGGTGTCAACATGTCATATCTCTTACTTTCACCGTGCCTGAGCCGAGGCCCTCCTGCTGTGTCCACAGGCCATGACGGCACAGCCTAATATCGTTTATGACAGGATGTAGACTAGAGGATAGGCTTAGTAGGCTTCCGTTTGTCTCCCTCTGTCTGTCTACGTGTGGAAGAGAAAAACAGCAATTCTAATAAACTTCATCAATGAGATAAAACACCCCTTTGACAATGGCTGAACGTAGCGTATATAGTAGTCACCGTCCAGCTGGCTTCTGATGAGTGCTCCAACCCAGCCCAGC